>NC_136974.1:13856594-13974094 GCF_032717465.1 Coenobita brevimanus | reverse complement strand
GAGAATGTATCGTACTACAGCATTGAACATTTAGCCTGACACTGAATACATATTAATATTTTAGAATAAATATCAATTGTTTTGAAACCCTTCTCATCGGCGTGCATACCAGTTTATAAACAAAGTTGCTTCTCCTTATTCTCTACCGAGTCATCGACAGCGATCACTTTCCACAGTCACGAGACTGGGCTGTGGCAACAGTGTGAGAAGCATGCACTTTGCCGAGGGCTAGGACAGGCAGAAGCAGGACCTTCCATGGCTGTGGACGAAGATAGTGATTCTGAGTGTGATTTCGAAGGATTTATGAGGGAGGTTGAGGAGCAGCAACAGCCATTACCCGCTAGTGACGCCAGCAGCCATCCTCCGGGGACCCAGTAGGACTAACTACAGCCTTGGATACCACCTTCCATTCCCAGCAAGCCCACCAACATTATCCTAAAAGGTTAGTTATCATTCATAGCACAGTACCATTTATTATAATTACAATAGTACCAATATATGTATAGGTATATGGTAGGTATTTAGGGTGACTTTTCCGAGGGTTTCTGACATAATTCATTTTTCCCCATAAGCTCTATTGTTAGTCCAACACGTTTTTGGTCCAACACGTGACCCATGCATGACAATATTACCGTGCTGGACGCGAGGGTACTGTGTATATATATATATATATATATGTGAGGGAGTATATAATGTGTGGGGGGAATCTTTAGTTATTGTGAGGGAGTATATCATGTGTATGGTGAAACTTAGGGGAAGGAGGGCCAAAAAATAAAATATATATATATATATATATATATATATATATATATATATATATATATATATATATATATATATATATATATATATATATATATATATATATATCTATATAGATATAATATGGCACACACCCACGGACGCCAGTGGAAAGTTATGAGACCGTGAAAAGACACTGAATAGTTATCCTTTATGTGAACTGTTCGTACAAGGTGCAGTGATTGGCCGTACGGAAAGATATAACATGACTTGTTTAGTGCTACTTTCAATGGAAGGTGTTGCGTGACAGTGAATAATATCTCTTCTTTTTCAGCTGAGAACCTAAAAAGCTCATACTTGACTTTCTGTGTCAGTGCTTGCCAAAATGGAGAAGAAAGGTTTGTCTTCTGACCAGTGGCAAAAGGTTCTCTTCGAGGAGGAGACCGAGAGTGAGGTAGATGACGAGCTGAGTGATGTTTCGAGTGAGAAGGACTGGGACGATGTCCAAGAGCATTCCCCTCGGGTGGCTTTTCCCACACTTGTACTGCGACGGGAGCAGACACCACCACCACCAATGGCAGGACTATCGGCCCAGCCATCCTCTTCACTTGGACGACAGGCATCGCCTTGGCTTGGATCTCTCGCCCCTACAGCCATCGCGGTCTCTCCACCTCAAGCCTCCAGTTCCCCCTACGCCGAACTTATGTCACTGGTAGCAAGGCCTAGTTACGGAACACTGGCACCTGCACATGGCGCAACTGGTCCAGGAGGTGACTGTGTCATCGTCCCCTGCCCAGTCGACAAGGGCACTGTCTCTGAAAGCATTCATCCCCCCCAATGTTTTCCAGCAGCAGGAGACAGTCTCGTCGTCCTCATCGTCAGAACCCTCACCACCTCGATGAGGCCAGTGTGGTCCATGGCCTGGCTATGGGGGCGGCCAAGGGGTGTCCGAAGAGGCACAAGGGTGTCGGTACGCCGACCCACTGCTACCACTGTGGGAGGTGTTGCCGCAACGGATCCAGGGTGTAGCAGTGGCCCTTTCACACCAGCTAATGGGCCCTTCGCAGGATCCCCAGGAATGAAGGTGGATCCGCCAACAACTCTCAAGTTCTTCCAGCTTTTCTTCACCAGGGAGTTGTTGATGTATTTCACCCACGAGACCAACAGCTATGCATCATTCCTGGGGACTGCACTGGATGCATGGTTCATCTGCAATGAAGAGGAGATGGCTAAGTTCCTGGGGCTGTACTTTTTCATGTGGGTCATAAATCTGCCGAGCATCAGGCATCACTGGATGAGATCCCGCCTCCACAACAACCACCTGTTCACATAAGTGATGATTGGAAGACATTTCAAGGCCATCCTGAAACACTTCCATGCCTTCAACTCACTTGCGATACCCCAGGACAATCACGACTGGCTCATCAGGGTTTGCACAGTGATGGAGTCCCTCCTTCAGTGGTTTCAGAACACCTACTTACCTGAGGAGCACCTCAGCCTGGACGAGGGCTCACTGCCATGGAAGGGGTGCCTAAGCTTCCGTGTATATAATCCCATGAAGCCCTCAAAGTAATCAATCAACCTTTATATCTTGGCTGAGGCTTCCTCGGGTTACATCTGGAATTTCGAGGTGTATACGGGACAGAAGAGGGCACTGGAGACCACCGTGTGGAGCCTCGTAGAACCGTTGAAGGAGCAGGGATACAAAGTTTACATGGACAACTAATATAACTCTGTATCCCTGTGCGAACGCCTCTTCAGTGCAGGAACCTACTTGTATGGGATCCTACACCTGGCAAAAGGAGCACCAAAGCGGCTGCAGGACATCGCAAGGACCAAGAACCTGCCAGAGGGGGGCATGACAGCGATGCACAAGAACAACGTGATGGTGTTGCTGTGGAAGGACAAGTGCATTATCAACATGGTCTCCACTTTCCACAGCACAAGCACCGTCCCGAAGCAGGTTCGAGGGAAGACCAGGGCTCCTGACGGGAGGACAACCTATGTCCAGAAGACTGTGGACAAGCCCGTCGTGGTGGATGACTACAATCGACACATGGGTGGGGTGGATCACTTCGGCCAGATGGTCCAGTACTACCCCATCCAGCGGCGGACCGTGAAATGAACCAAGAAGATCACCTATTTCATCCACATGGCCATTTTCAATGCGTTTGCCCTGTACAAGAAGTGCTCATGCGGGTCAGTCAGTCTGCTTGAATTCGTGGAGGAGATAGTGGACAAGCTCCTCTAGTGATGAAGCAGAGTGGCCTGCATCAGGGCACGTCATCCACCATGCCCCTGACCTTCCAATCCAATGGCCAGCAGGACATCCAGCACCTGTGGCACCTGCCACAGCATCAGCACAGGTGCCATCACCACCGGCTCCTGCACCAACACCACCATCTCCAGGAGGAGGGCCAGCACAGGAGTCAGCGCCACCATCGACTGCAGGACCAGCTCAGGTGCTGAGAGAACCTTCACCAGTTGCTGGTCCGTTGGGAGAACCTGCTGCCGCTGCCATGCCCGGGCCTGCAGCTGCACCTCCAGGACAACAGGACCGGGGAACACCAGGAGGACATCCAACCAAGCGTTGTCGTTTCGTCAATGACAGAGTGCGGTTGCATAACACACTGGGCCACCGACGGGAGAGGATCCCCAACCGGAGGAGGCTGCGGTGCACCATGTGTTTCCTGGCAAAGATGAGGAGGGACACAAGTCACATGTGTCCTGTTTGTGATGTGGCACTGTGTGTGGGTGATTGCTTCGAACGGTTCCATGCCGAGCAGCATACACACGCAGACAGACACACACACACACACTAACACATTTACACAGACACTAACACAGACACTCACACACACACACACACACACACACACACACTCGCACTCACACACACACTAACACACTTACACACACACACACACACACACACACACACACACACACACACACACACACACACACACACACACACACAGAGGGAGTCAATCGAGGCGGACGTGCGACATCGGCGCTCCGTACCGAACCAACACGGCCAGTGGCATTACCTAAATTAGTATCTTTGTATGAGTCAAGCTCTGTACCAGGTTAGACTAAATGATTTTTCATTATTAAAAGGAAAAAAATAATACTTTTAAACAAGACTTGTTCAAACAGGAAAGAGAACCAAGACAAAAGAATGCGCTGAGTCAGCTGAGGTTTGTTTTGACTACAGCAACACGGGGATTGTAAGTACATACTCTGTACTTTTAGTATTGCAAAATGGATACATACTTTAGTAAAGCAAATTTGGAAAAGAAAAGGGATAAAGGTAAAAAGCAAAATGATGATTTCTACTAAGAACTGGTTGAAATGGAGACTCACAATAGACTGGTTGGACGTGTACACAAACTAGAAATGGCTTTCAAAAATGAAATTGAAGAAATAAAGAAGCAGATGCACTTGCAAAAGGAAGAAATAGAAAAACTAGGAAGGGAGGCCAACAAGAAAGACACAACCATCAGTGAACTAACAGTGGAATTGAGTACACTTAGGAAGAAAATGAGTGAAATGGCAAGTACAGTAGTCAATCACGAGAGTGTTATGGAAGAGTTCAAAAATGACACAGAGACAATTAGGCAAGTAAGTAGTCTTATAGACCAGAGCAGTGATATTGAGGAGAAGATAACACATGTGAATGAAGCTGTGCAAAGCTACAAAAATGATGTGGAAACCACTTATGGTGAAATGGTGAAAGTAAAGAAAGACTTAGAAACTAGGGTGGAGGAAAAAATCATTAAAAAGGAATTGAAAAGAATTATCCAAAACAATCCAAAGTTAGTCAGAGATTCAGTAGATATAAACAAATCTATAGTAATCACTGGTATAGAAGAGGAAGAAGTAAAAAACAAGATCACAAGAGACAAAAAGGAGATGGCAAGTGTAATGAGCTTACTGAAAGAAGTATCAGAGGAAATCTGTAGTAAAGACATAGAGGAACACAAAAGGTTAGGGAAATATGAGAAAAGGAAGACAAGACCTCTAAAAGTGACTCTCCAGAGTGTAAACACTGTGGAAGAGATACTAAAAAATGCAAAAAATCTTATGGAAAAAGAGGAGTTCAAAAATGTATGGATAAAAAGATGCCTAACACAAGAGGAACTGGAATTACTGAAAGAGAAAAGGGAGGAAACAAAAACAAAAAATGAGGGAAGATCAGAAACGGAGAAGAAATTTTTTTACAAAGTAATAGGATTGCAGGTACGAAAGTGGTACACAAACAGGATGGAATAAAAAGGAGGAAGGTAGCAGAACCATGTCATGACAAGTATATAAACAAGATAATGAAGTTGATGTACTCAGATGTGGATGGAATGATATCTAAATTACTGGAGATGAATGATTATGTCAGAGAAAATGAACCACAATTAATATGCCTAACTGAAACAAAATTAACACCAAGGATATTCAATGACATACTAAACTTAGAGGAATACAATATATGGAGAAGAGACAGAAATTTAAAAAAAGGAGGAGGAATTATAATATTAACTAAGAAAAATCTAAAAGTCAATGAAATAAAACTAGATATACCATCACAAGTAGAACTGATTGCAGTAGAGATAACACATCTGAAGGTAAAGTAATTTGTAACCAATTTGTACATGCCACCCAGATCAAACACATGGGAAAGAGATGAATATTAGGACCTGGCAGAGAGTACAATTCAGAGTTTAAGATCATTACTACATAAAATGGAAGAGAAATCGGAAAGAATTATACTAACTGGGGATTTTAATACAGATATAAATTGGAATACTCTAGATATAATTAGCCAAGAAAGCTGTTGGGACCAAAAGCTCCTGGAGTTTTTCCTAACGCAACATGTGAGGGAAACCACCAGAAAAAGAGGACTTGATGTACCTTCAGTGCTAGATCTAATATTTACTAGGCAAGAAAATGATATTGACAGTTTAATATATCACCCTCCACACGGCAAAAGCGATCATGCAGTACTAAATTATAACTTCAGGATAGCATATGACATAGTAAACAGCAATGACAGTTACAAAAAGGGCCTAAACTATAAAAAGGGAAATTATCAAGACCTAAAGAAGTATTTCTTAGAAGTTGATTGGGAAAATGGGCTTAGAGGACAAGGTTTAAATGCTGTATATAAAAAATTCTGTGAATTTTATGAAATAGGAGTCCAGAAGTACATCCCACAGCACAAAGAAGCAGATAAGAAAATACAGAAATAGTTCAATACAGAATGTAAAAAATCAAAAGAAAGAAGAGATTTGTTGTGGAATAGATACAGAAGACACAATAGTGAAAGGGCGTATAATAATTACAAACAGGCAAGAAACGATTATACAAGAATAAGGAGGGAAGCCCAAAAACAGTTTGAGGAGGATATAATAAATAAAAATAGTGATCAACCAAAGCTGTTTTACAGCTATATCTGAAGCAAAACCAAAGTAAAAGATATAATACAATCAATTACGGACGAGGGAATCACTTATACACAAGAGAAAGATATTTGTGAAGCACTAAATAAGAATTTCCAATTAGTTTTTACAGAAGAAAAAAATTTTGAGAGGGACTATGTGGAACATGCATGTCCACACATACTACCAGATATACAAATAGCAGAAAAAGTAATACAGGAGGAGTTAAGTAGATTAGACAGAGGAAAAGCAAGTGGTCCTGATGAAATTTCATGTTGGGCACTACGAGGATGTGCAAAGGAGTTAAGAAGACCATTAATTTTAATTTTCAAGAAATCCTTGAGTCAAGGTGAACTACCTGATATTTGGAAAAAAGCAAATATTGTCCCCTTATTCAGGAAAGGAAATAGACAAAATCCACTCAACTACCGACCAGTATCACTGACCAGTGTTGTAAGCAAGGTATTAGAAAAGCTTATAAGAAAAGCTTGGGTAAATCATCTAGAAGAACACAGTATGATAACAGAAAGACAGTTTGGTTTCAGAAAAGGAAAATCATGTGTTACTAATCTGTTGACCTACTATGACAGAGTAACAAAAACAATACAGGAAAGGGAAGGATGAGTGGACAGTATCTATTTAGATTTCAAGAAAGCTTTTGACACAGTACCACACCAAAGACTTTTATGGAAACTGTACCATCAAGGAGGAATTCGAGGCAAACTGTTTTGTTGGACGCAAGACTTTCTCATAAAAAGAGAAATGAGAACAGTACTGAGAGGAAACTACTCATCATGGAAAGAAGTGACTAGTGGAGTACCACAGGGTTCAGTGCTGGCACCAATCATGTTTTTAGTGTATATAAATGATATAAACAGTAACACTGGAAATGAGAGCTATCTGAATATGTTTGTAGATGATGCAAAAATACAAAGGAGAATTACTAACACAGACTCTTGTAAAGAGCTACAAGAAGAATTAAATAAACTTCATGAATGGAGTAGTACATGGCAAATGGAATTCAATGTGGACAAGTGTCATGTAATCAAGTTTGGTAAAAGTGGAAAAAGACCTGATTGGGATTATAAGTTAGGAAATAAAACCCTATACACATCAGAAAGAGAGAAAGACCTAGGTGTGATTGTCAATAACAGTCTTTCTCCGGCTGACCACATCAGCGAGAAGGTACGGAACATGTATACACTGCTTGCAAATATGAGAATAGCATTCACATACATAAATGAAGACATGCTAAGGAGGATAATAACATCATTCATTAGACCAACCCTGGAATATGCATCAGTAGTCTGGAGTCCTCATCTCAAAAAGCACATAGACAAGATTGAAAGAGTTCAAAGGGCCGCTACAAGATGGATACCAAGCTTAAGGGACCTAAGCTACGAAGAAAGGCTAAATAAATTGAATCTACCAACACTACAGGAGCGAAGGAAAAGAGGTGACATGATAATGCTATATAAGTGCATATCAGGGAAGGAGAAAATAGACATAAATGATTACTTAACATATGGAGAAGCATCAGCAAGAGGACACTGCAAAAAACTGCATAAGGAGAGGTGATAAAGACGTAAGGAAATTCAGTTTCCCAAACAGAGCAATTGATCAATGGAATGCACTACCGAATGAAATAATGTGTGCCAAAACAATTCACAAATTTAAGGATATGTTCGATAAATATGGTTTAAGACACGGGACAGTACGAGCTTGACTCATTCCTGTAAAGATACAATTAGGTAAGAACAATTAGGTAAGAATTAGGTAAGAACACACACACTACATAACTCCTCATCTTCTAATCCCAGAAGGTCATACAACTCCATCAACACCCCTGGAGGAAGTGAGTTCTCCATATTTTGTTGATATGTATATTGACCTATTATCAATACCCCTATAATTTTCAGACAAATAACCCTTCTTCTCCTACATATTACACATATGACAGAAAGTACAGCTTCACTAACAGTAGGCTAACTTGGAAAAAGTAGTGTTCATGTGCAGTAGGTTACAACCATAAAAAAACAACCTTGGAAAATTTTACAGTCTGTACATAAAAGAAGAAAAAAAAAAGCTTGGGGAGCATAGTCTTTAGGCAAAAAAGGAGAAAACACAGTTCTTTTTTCGCTTGCGGTAAAAGCAGGTAGCGACCGGAAGAGTAATCTAGCTGCGTTGTCCTATTACTTGAAAACTATTGGGCATATCGACTTCCTGTAAAAACCATGATAAAGAGCAGTAAATTCTACGTGATGTTCATTTGCAGAATATAAGCCTTTGGAAGCATTTTCTGTTGGAAAAGTTTGGGGAACAGACTTTGTTTTTTTCCTCGCTAGCGGTAAAGTCGAAAGCGCTCAGAGGAGTAATCTCACTTATTTGGCCAAATACTCGAAAACTATTGGATGTATCGATTTCCAATAAGAACCATGATAAAGAGCAGTAAATTCTACGTATGTACAAGACATAACAATGTATTATCTTTGATAAGAATTCGTTGTTACGTAGGCGGGAATATAGTGAATGTCGTGCGTGCATCACGAAAGTACGAAGGGTGCTCAGAAAGTAATGACAGTTCGTGCTATAACATGAAAACCTTGAATGATGGGAGGTAGGGGAGCAAGGAGAGTGCAGAGTTGCCTGTCCTTACGAGTTTGAACTTGTCGCCGTATGCCTGACTTTTCTTGTTTTATTGTTGTGAGTGAATGCTTCACTCTTGTTTTTGCTCTCTGGCCAGAAACATGGATAACTCGAAAGAAGGCTGCAGGTTCTACATTTTTACGAGGTGGAAACTGGGAAAGAAAGCAACAGAGATTCGAGGGGAATTATTACAAGTTTATCCAGACACTACTCCTTCCCTGGAAACTGTTTCCCGCTGGATTCGTGCTTTCACAGCAGGAAAAACTGAATTGAAAGATGAACAACGCTCTGGACGCCCCCGGACATCTGTGACCGAAGCAACAACTGTCCGTGCACGGTCCATCATTGACGAGGATCCAACTGTAACTCTTAGGTTCTTAGCCTTGGAGCTTGATATCAGTTATGGGAGTGCATATGACATCGTGCATGAACAATTACACCTGAGGAAGAAGTGTTGTCGATGGATACCCCATTTGTTGACTGATGAGCAAAAGGCTGAACGGGTGAGGATTTGTCGTTGTCTGGCTTGCTGAATTTGCACCAAATGGTCCAAAACGGTTCTCAGATGTTGCTACTGGAGATGAGTGTTGGATTTCATTCTTCACAACCCGTGACAAGCAGTCAAACATGGTGTGGTTGGGCGATGAAGACCCTCGACCTCAGATTTTGAAGGAAGGATTTCGCAGCCGGAAGCGCCTTTTCACCATCTTTTTCAATTCTCAAGGACCAATATGCGTGGATGTGATGCCTGAAAAGTCCACTATCACAGCCCAATACTACACAGACCAGGTCCTTCCACAAGTCTTGGAACACAAGGCCAACACCGCACTAACCCGCCGTCGGTCTCGCCTTTTGCTGCACCACGACAATGCTGCACCCCACAAAGCTCGCCTCACTATGCAGTACCTGGAACAACAAGGTATAACTCTGCTCCCCCACCCACCCTACTCCCCTGACCTGGCTCCCTGCGACTTTTGGTTGTTTCCAAAAATTAAATCTGCCATCGCTGGGAAGCAATTTCATCGCATCCAAGACTTGGCACGGACCGTCAATTCAGAACTCCGAAGTATACCGTCTTCAGAGTACCACGCTTGCTTCATGAAGTGGAGAAAGAGAATGGAACGCTGCATAGAGGTTGGAGGGGACTACTTTGAAGGAATGTAAGTCATAGTTTGATAGTTCTTCATGCTAATAAAAGTTTATGGACTCATTGTCATTTCTTTCTAATCACCCCTCGTAATGCATGGACGTGAGTTCCCAGTCGTTTTTGGCGATTTACTCAGAAACTGAGGCGTATCAAAACCATCTTTGCTCATTAGAAAGCTCGTGAAATTCTGCATAATATTATGCAATAAAATATAAGATGTGCTAGAAAAGTTCTGAATGAGAGCTCATTGAATTTTTTTTTTTTAAATGGCTTTCAGTTTTTGGCTATTTTCTCGAAAATACAAATCGTATCACAACCGGATTTGTCTCTTTAGAAAGCTGATGAAATTATCAAAACTTCAAATAACATTTTCCTGCATGATGGAAAGCATTCGACTGGTGATGTTGGGAAGTGAAATTGACAGCGAAATGTTTATTCATGGCTGCCTAATGTTTTATTCGTGTTTTCCTGTTTTTTTTGTGGTGCTTATCAACTAGAACAAACATTGACGAATAAGATAATATAGGTTTCATGGCAGTATATTGATGTTTGGGTGGCGAAAATAAGGCGAGAACATGTGTTTTTTGCCGCGTGTGGGCAGCCGGGCCGGGCGGCCTCACAGAAGAAATCGTGCGGCGGAAAACTTACCGAAACTTATGCGCGAGAGGGTTAACTGGGATACAAGAGCTGATGAAATAAGTTTGAAACCAATTAAGTTTTCTGATATCACTCTCACCAAGAGGTCCTTGTTAAGTCAGGTCTCCATGTTATTTGACCCATTAGGATTGGTCAGTCCTATAGTTATTAGGGGTAAATGTTTAGCGCAAGAGACTTGGCGAGAAAAGTTAGACTGGGACACTGAATTAGGTGAGACATATATGGATCAATGGGAACAGATTACAAAGGAGTTTGAAACTACATCAAGCATATGTATTCCCAGAAAAACAAACAGTAATGAGAAGTCACACTTACACATATTTTGTGACGCTTCTCAAAGGGCACATGGAGCAGTAGCTTACTGCGCAACAGGAGAGGATAGTGAGATTATTATATCCAAAGCCAGAGTTGCACTAATTAAAGGAAGAACCCTACCTCAAATGGAATTGGCTTCCATAGAAATAGGAACTAAACTGGCCAGGCATTTGACCACTACTCCTGATACTAAGTTTTAGGATATCTCTATATGGACTGACAGTGAGATTTGTCTGTACTGAATAGGGAAGGAAGACAGGAAAATTCCCTTTGTCCGCAATAGAGTGAAGACTATTAAAGAGCTGTCTTGCATATTTAAATTTATGCATGTATTCTGCAAACAAAACCCAGCTGATCTGCTCTCGAGAGGTTCGACTGTAAAGAGACTAATCAGAGATAACTTGTGGTTTAAAGGTCCTAAATGGTTACTCACTAAGGATTGGCCTGAGCAGAAACAGTATAGTATCGCTGAGGTTAGTGTGGTAAATTTGGATCCTGTAGTACCTGAGCCAGAAGTCATTGACATTAGCAGATTCTCGTCAATAAGACAACTTATTAACATACTAAATTAGTTGTTAAATTTCTGAACAAGAAAGTGGGGTTTCAGAAGATTGATCCGATGGAATATTGGCTGAAAAAGGATACAAAGGAATTATTACGGAGAGATATATGGCCTTTTAGACAACGGCACTGGGAACAAGAATAAGCTGGTAAGAGATTTAGGCATGTTCTTAGACAGAAAGGGTCTGATTAGATGCCGGGGCCAAATAATATAGACTGAGTTTTCCTCTCCAAACATCCCATATTATTACCTAAGAGCAATTATTTTGTACAGTTAATTGCAAAGGAAGCCCATGATTTGACCCTTCACGGAGTTATGCCGCAGACTTTGGCCCGAATCCGGGAAAGGTATTGCATCCTTGAGGGTAGACAGATCATAAAGAAATATCTCAAAGGTTGCATCACATGTAGGAGGTATAAACAACGACCATATGACTATCCAAGACCACCTGCCTTACCAAGGAATAGGGTAAATGTAAGTCAAAGTAGCTGGAATTGATTACACAGGGGCTATAACTTTTATGGGTGAGGGAACTCCCTGTAAGGTGTATATATATCTGTTTACTTGCGTCTATACAAGGGCAGTTCATCTAGAAATGGCAGAAGATTTGAGTTCAGAGACATTCCTGAACGTATTTAGAAGATTTGCTGCTAGAAGGTCTTGTCCTAATAAATTAATAAGCGACAACAGAACCAATTTCGTTGAGCAGCACCTCTACATTTAAATATAATGAATGACCCCAAGGTTAAGTTGGTGCTGGATATCTGAAATTGTACTTGGCAGTTCATAGTTCCAAGAGCACCGTGGCAAAATGAATTTACTGAATGAATGATTGGTATTGTGAAGAACTGTCTCGGGAGAACCTTACACAGAACTAAGATCACAAGAGGAGTTAAGGACAGTGATAACTGAAATAGAGGCTAGGATTAATGATAGACCCCTAACCTATCTTGATGACATGAGTGTTTCGATTAAGGCATTGACACCGGTTCATATGTTATATGGCAGAAAGCTCCATCCGGTGCCTTGTGTGGATATCTAGGAAGAAGTAGATGATCCTACCATACAAAATAATGAATTAGGACAACATGTGCGGGAGGGATATCAACGTCTGAAAAAAGTACTGGACACCTGGAATATTTTGAGCCTATGAGAAAGATTTTATGGGGCTCAGGCTGTCAGAAACAAGTCTGTTATAAACCCAGGAGATGTGGTCTTATTAAGAACAGAACAACCAAAATCCCAGTGGCCATTAGCTAAGGTGATCTTCACGTACCTAGATACAGAGGGGGTGCTGAGACTCGGAAAAATAGAATGAAGAGGACATACCAACATAAAAACTATTGATAAACTGGTACCCCTTGAGTTAACAGCTACCCCGGAGACAGTGAATGGTGGAGACCAAATGGGTCAAGATGTGCAACCTAGAAGGGCCGCAGCACAGGGTTCTCGAGACCTATGGAAAGAACTCCCGGCTAAGGGTCACATTACATGATACAGAGTATCATTTTTTGCCTGGCCCCAAAACTGTGGGAAATATTTTCCCCCAGAGCAGCTGTGCTCTTTACTTTTTTAAATAGTTGTCCCTGGTCAATAGCAGATGCAAACCTGGAGAGTATTAATAACTACTCAAGAGGTTTTATAATCCAGAGATTACGTTTTCTTTAATAATTCTTATTATTAATCAGTTAAAGGCTACTGTATTTAACCCTTGTGGGCAGCTATATTGTAAATACATGTGATTACTTTGGAAAGTTCCCATTGACCTAAACTGCGTCTGCATGGTAGATGATGTGTCCTGAGGATGAAAAGCACTCACATAAAAAGCAGATGTGGGTTTAACATATTTACATGGATAAAGGGAATATTTGGCTTGGCTTGAGTTTAATTAAAACTAAGATTAATTAGTTTGATTCACCTTGTATGTATGATGATGTAATTTAACAGTATTTTGCAATGTAATTAATAAATAGTTGGCACCGCTTCAAATCCTATGAGGGAGAAGAAGCTCGCCATGTTAGTCACTCTGCTCCTAGATCTGGTTCAAGTAGCATGTTGTAAATACGCACTTCAAGGATGCTAGGAAGCCCAGGCAACCAACTTAAACATCAGGCTCGTTGTCATCTGTTGTCCGACTCTTTCTAGCTAAATAACCTTTACGAATTGGCCAATTCAATGGGGAAGTAGCTAGGAGATAGTAAAACTAGGTGAGTTGGAGTATCAATTACACCTAATCCTCCTAAGATCTATCTATCTATCTATTGTCAGACGCCTCAATCCCGTTTGGGGTGGCCACAAACAAATCGCCTCCACGTCGCCCTGTCCCCCGCCATTTCACTGCTCTGCCCCCAACAAACACCCCCCTCATATACCTCTCCACCCAATCCCTCCGTGTCATCCTCAGCCTCCCCCTCCCTCTTCCCCCTTCCACCTCATTCACATACACTCTCTTCGTCAGTCTTTCACCCTCCATCCTCTCCACATGGCCAAACTACCTCAGTGTGTTCCTCATAACGCTTCCTATCACATCCACATCCACACCATAATGCTCCTTGATATCCTCATTCGTCAGCCTGTCTCTCCATTGACTCCACAGGCTCCTCTTAAATAACTCATTTCCACTGCTCTCACTCTTGACTTGTGTCCTTCTAACAACGTCCAAGCTTCACTTCCATACGTTAGAGTTGGTATCACAATACTGTCATGTAGTAACTTTTTCACTTCCATGCTCACTTCCCTGTTTCTTATCACTGCTTTCAAAGAACCAGCAACCTTTCTTGCCTGCTGTACCCTTTCAAGCACTTCACCCTCCAAACCTCCATCCTTACTCATCACACTACCCAAGTATTTAAACGTACTCACATTTTCCAATTCCTCACCATCCAACCTCGCTGTACATTCACTGACTTCAACTCTCCCAAAGACCATCACTTTACTCTTCCCTACTGTACATTCACCTTTAGATTCTGTTTCTTACACACTCTCCCAAACTCATCCACCAAGCCTTGCAGCTCCCCTTCATCTTCACTCAACAACACAGTATCATCTGCAAACAACAGTACAGGGAGTTTCCAAACACTGTCCTCTCTCACCATGGCCACTCCAACATCCACTACCCTACCTTGTACCTCTTTTATTACCCCATCCATGTACAGATTGAACAACCATGGAGACATGACACATCCCTGTTTCAACCCAACCTTCAAAGAGAAAAATTCACGTAGTTCACCATCCACACGCACTGCAGCCTTAGCACCATCATACATACTCTTCACAGCATTCAACAATTTCCCATCTACTCCATATATTTCCACAGTCCTTGTCTATCCACCCTGTCATATGCTATCTCCAAATCCATGAAAGCCTCATACAACTTCTTTCCCTTCTCTAGAAACTTTTCCACTAAAGATCTAAGAATGAATATCTGATCTACACAACCTCTTCCCTTCCTAAAGCCTCCCTGTTCTTCTCCAACTAATTCCTCTGTTCTTTCTCTAACTCTGTCAATAAGTATCCTACCATACACTTTTCCTATTATACTAAGAAGACAAATGCCCCTATGATTACCACACACTTCTCTTTCCCCTTTTCTTTTGTACAAGGGAATAATTATACCTGACTTCCAATCCTCCGGGACTCTACCTTCCTCCCAGGCCAACCCGCACATCTTCCACATCCTTTCTACTACTATCTCTCCCCCATGCTTCAGCATTTCACCACACACTCCATCATTCCTGGGGCTTTCCCTAAATTAACTTTCTTCATTGCTTCCACAACTTCTATTCTACTGATCTCTTCCTGTCTTCTCACCTCCCTCCTTCTCCCAGCCATTCCCCAGCCACTTATACTCGCATTACTTCCATCCTCTATGTTCAACAATTCCTTAAAGTGTTCTCTCCATCTACTCACTTTTTCTCCTTTTTCCACTAGTAATCTACCATTTTTATCTTTCACTCCCCTGCTAACCTCACTTCCACCCTGTCTTACTCTTTTTACCTCTTTCCGGAACATTTTCTTACATTCCCTCCAGTTTACACTCAGATTCCTTCCAAATTCCTCATCCACTCTCTTCTTACTCTCTCTTACTAATCTTTTCACCCCTCTCTTTCTTTCTACATATAACTCTCTCTTCCGCCTCTCAACTTCTTCCACGCCCCTATTTCTCATCCATTCATTGTATGCTTCCTTTTGTGCCACAGCCTGTCTTACCTCTTCAGTCCACCACACTGTTCCTTGCACCCCCCTCTGTCTTCTCTTCCTCCCACACACCACATCACATGCTGCACATATTTCTTCTGTAAATATCCTGCACACACCTTCCACGTCCCCAATCTGCACCAGTTCATATTTGCCCAATCGTTCCTCCACTTCTCTCTTATACTCTGCCTTTTTCTCATCCTCTTGTAACCTTTCCACTCTCCTTGCAACTACTCCTTCCTCTCGTCTTTCCCTTCTTCTATTCCTCCATCTTACTTGAATCCTAATTCTGGCCACCACCAAGTAGTGGTCAGAAAGTCCACTCTCCCAACCTCTATAAGCTCTTGCATCCATTACACATCTTTGCATCCTTTCATCCACACACACATAATCAATCATTGCCTTCCTTTCATTCAGTTCACCACTCACCCTTCTCATCACTCGCCATATATACCTGTGGATCATTTTATGCCTGAAGAGGGTATTGGCTATCACCAACCCTCTCCCAGCACAAATGTCCACTAACGCACTGCCATTCTCATTTATCTCAGCAGGCACACCCTACTCACAAACTATTCCATCCACCTTCACATTCCCTACTTTACCATTCATATCACCGATCAAAAACACTCATTCCTTCCAAACTTTTCCCTGCACACTTCCACATTTGTCTAGAACTCCTCTCTCACTCTGCTAGCACGATCTTGCGTTGGCGCATACACACACACAATCGCCCACATTTGTATTCCAACTTTCGACTTTACCCACACAAACCTTGACCCAAGTGATCCATACTGTCTTATGATCTTCTTCCACCTTTTACTCACAACTATACATACTCCTTCCTTTGCCCTCTCATTCTCACCTACTCCTGCACATATACCCCATCCATACTCCCATTCACATAAGATACTTATGTGAATTTACTTAGGGTGGTGTTAGACTAACACTCGTCAGACAAAGGAGTGGATAAATATTTTTGACAGTATGAATTTAGGCAATATATGTATAAGATTGGTCTACTGAGTTTTTATGCCCTGTTCCTCTTGTAGTGTGTTATAGTTCCGGTCTCGAAAGAGAACCCCGCTCAGTAGCTAGCAGTGGCGGGCAGCGCAAACAAAGAAGGACCTTGCGCAAGTGCAAAGCGCAATCCACAGTTCACCACCTTGCGCAAGCGCAAATGCACAATCTGACAAATATTTAGCTTGAGCAATGTCACAAAGCACAGGCGCAAACCATTTGCATATATTTTTGGGAATTACCGAAAAATATTGAGATATTTAAATAAAACAGCATACCTACTTACTTACTTTTATTCTTTATTATTTTCTATTATTTGTAACTTGCGCAAGTGCGCAATCTAATATTTAGCTTGTGCAATGTCGCAAAGCACCAGCGCAAATCATTTGCATATATTTGTGAGAATTCCTGTAAAATATATATTGGTATAAGTAAATAACTTACTAAAGTAGCAACCTGCCCACCACCAGCGGTGACTGAGGTACAGTAGGTCATTGTCCGGGAAAAACAGCCTATATTTACCAAGGCATTGGCAAAGATCACGTGATTACTGTATCATCAACTCTCTCTCTCTCTCTCTCCGACAGAGGAGGGAGAAATGGAGAATAAGAGAGAGAGAGGAGGGAAGGAATGGAGAATAAGAGAGAAGAGGGACGAAGTTTTTGCTCTATCTCCTCACTCAAAGGGACGCTTCTTTGCCATTTCCGCGTATTTATTCTCTCTCTGTCTCTCTCTCTCTCTTGTCTTGTCAAGACAATTTATTTAATAATTCAATATAAATATACAATAGCATATGTAATTCGTTACAAAAAATAAAAAATCATGAAACGTATTTATTCTCTCTCTCTCTCTCTCTCTCTCTCTCTCAGAATAATGCTCTTTATCTCTCTCTCTCTCTCTCTCTCTCTCTCTCTCTCAGAATAATGCTATTTATCTCTCTCTCTCTCTCTCTCTCTCTCAGAATAATGCTCTTTATCTCTCTCTCTCTCTCTCTCTCAGAATAATGCTCTTTATCTCTCTCTCTCTCTCAGAATACGAGTAATGCTCTTTATCTCTCTCTCTGTCTCTCGGTATTTATTCTCTCTCTCTCTCTCTCTCTCTCTCTTTCTCTCTCTGTCTCTCTTGGTATTTATTCTCTCTCTCTCTGTCTCTCTTGGTATTTATTCTCTCTCTCTCTGTCTCTCTTGGTATTTATTCTCTCTCTCTCTGTCTCTCTTGGTATTTATTCTCTCTCTCTCTCTCTCTCTCAGAATAATGCTCTTTCTCTCTCTCTCTCTCTCTCTCTCTCAGAATAATGCTCTTTCTCTCTCTCTCTCTCTCTCTCTCTCTCTCTCTCTCTCTCTCAGAATAATGCTCTTTCTCTCTCTCTCTCTCTCTCTCTCTCTTGTCTTGTCAAGACAATTTATTTAATAATTCAATATAGATATACAATAGCATATGTAATTCGTTACAAAAAATAAAAAATCATGAAACGTATTTATTCCCTCTCTCTCTCTCTCTCTCTCTCTCTCTCTCTCTCAGAATAATGCTCTTTATCTCTCTCTCTAGTCTTGTCAAGACAATTTATTTAATAATTCAATATAGATATACAATAGCATATGTAATTCGTTACAAAAAATAAAGAATCATGAAAACAGAGTATTTAAATCAAATATCCACAGCCTAATAATTTATTAGACTGTGGATATTTGATTTAAATAATTTGTTTTAATGGTTTTTGTAAGGAATTGCATATGCTAATCAATGCATATTTATTATCATTTACTAATAATAATTTAAAATATTAAAAATGCATTATCTGTTGAAGCATATTAATGCTACTATCCCCTTCCCTCCCGCCTCCCCCCCACCAAGCACCAACCCACCCTCGCGACCCGCCCCAGCCTCCCCTATCCCTTGTCCAGCCTGCGAGAAGCTCCCACCACGTGTCCCCTGGAAGACCACGTGTCCCTTGGATTGCGCAGTGCGCAATCCACAGGGCAGGTGCGCTTGCGCAAAATTGCGCATGGTGTCGTGTGGTGCGCAATGCGCAAACGATATCACCGGAGAGCAAGGGTGCGCAATTGCGCTTTGCACAAATGTTTGCGCACCTGCCCAGCACTGGTAGCTAGTGTTCTTAGGACGAGAAGTCGACCTAAAAACGCCTAGCATACCAAAAATCATTATGCCCTTCTCAACCACACACACAAGTACTTCCAGATGGTACATAGGATGAACTTAAATATAAGTGCACACATTGACTTCACCCAAGTATGAAACCATACAACTAATAAATCAGACAATACAACCTTGGGAAGAATACAGTAGGATTATGTTCAACCCATATCATGTATGGAGCCCAGCTCCAGTCATCTTTGTAATTTTCTCCATCATATTTGGTATAGTACTTTTGGCCATGCACAGAATACAAGCACGGATTGCTAACCTGGAATCAATGTTTAAGAACTGTTCTGTACATGTGAGAGAAACTGAATAAATATTACAAGTACTGTATACGTATATTTAATAAAAAAATAAATAAATGGGTTACACATAACATAAGCTTACTTTAAATATACTATCATGTCTCACTTAGCCTATATATGACTATAGACAGCGAGTCCTTCTCATATATATTGTATAACTGACTAGAGTAGATTTGAAATTATTTTAATATTGTTGTTACCGGTATATTTATATAGTGGTAGGTGGTGGCGACCATCATCCACTCACTTGATGTGGTGCTGCCTACTTCTTCCTTAGCCTTTATCATTCTTTTTCTGTGCCTGCCCTCCTTTCTTCCTATTTCTCCCATCTTTCCTGTCACTTCTTATTGCTTTTCCTTCCTTTACAGGTGGCTTTACATTGAGTGACAAGCCAAATGATTTCCTGTAAGCCAAGAAACCATTTACAATGCTGGGTGGTGACCATATAACCAACCCATACGTGTTCCCTACGTGTCAACAAGTGGGTTGGTGGAGGATTAGTGCCCCTTCCCATAAAACAAATAATTCAGAGTCAAATGGCCACCCCTTATGGGATTATGGCATCTGGCAATGGACAGATAGATAGATTTTTATATATGTATTATACATGTACAATTTTATTATGTTACAATTATATTACTACAATGACTACAGTTATAATCACTATATTATCACAATTATGTTACAATATTATGTATTTCACTTAATTAGCTTACAAGTTGATTATAATATGTATATAATATGCATTAGTAAGTTATGACAATATTTACTGTCATGGATGCGACAGCTTTGGCATGACTGAGCGATATGTAGACATTATATATTGTGACACAATACTTGATGTAACTATAGTATGTAAAATGCTGGGAATAGCGACTGAGGGCAACACAACACCCCCAAGAGGAGCCTACGAAGGGGCAGACAGCGCGACCCGTCCCCGGGGGACAGGGACATAAGTCCACCCAGGCCGCGTGCCTCTATGACCCGGAACTTGCCCGCTGCCGCCATAGCAGGAAAAGGAGACTACCTTGCAGGCAAGCTGACCCTCGACAGGATTGGGGTGGAGCTATTACTCTAGCTCCAGGCAGCACCCCAACGACAGCGACAGCCGGTAGCTGTGCCCTTCTTGAGATGGTCTGCAGCCGTTCACCCCTTCTTCAGGAGACGGCTGGTAGCCACTCTTGCCTTCGTATTGAGATGGCCGGTAGCCGCTCCGAAGGTGCCCTTGAGACGGCCAGTAGCCGCTCACCCCCTTCTTCAGGAGACGGGCGGTAGCCACTCCTGCCTTCGTTTTGAGATGGCCGGTAGCCGCTCCAAAGGTGCCCTTGAGACGGCCAGTAACTGCTCAGCCCTCCTTCAGGAGACGGCTGGTAGCCACTTCCGCCTTCGTCTTGAGATGGTTGGTAGCCACTCCAAAGGTGTCCTTGGGACAGCTAGTAGCCGCTCACCCCTCCTTCAGGAGACGGCCGGTAGCCGCTCCCTCACACAGGCCATGGCCAGTAACCAGGCCCCTATAAGGCCACGGCCAGTAGCCGGGCCCTACAGCAGGAGGCGGTCAGCAGCCGCTCCTCCGTCAGGTGCTGCCACACCCCCACGACGTGATATCTTCCAGGAGGAGGGTCCCAGTCCCGAGGACCTGTGGAGAGGCCCTGTGCTATACCCAGGGTTGTGCTCCGCCCAGCCGGCTCCAGAGGGACCCTACCTGCTGGACTCCAATGATGACAGACGCCGCAGCTCGCTCCTGATGGCGTCCCGGACAGCAGGAGGCTGCAGTCATCGGGCCCCCACGGCCACCCCCAGGACCCCCGGGAGAGGCCTCTCCCCAGTCCGATGCCGACAACCCTCGTCCTCCATCAGGCGCCTGAGTGCGTGTTTCAGGGAGCTGTTCGGCCCCAGCCTTGAGGGCCACACTACAACCCCCAGCCCTGACAGTGCAGGGCCCTTCGCTGCCCCTAGCCCTGGATGAGAGAGGACGCCCCTATGAGTGATACCATGGCTGCCGGATACAGAGGCCACAGGCGGGACTTAGCCCCCATCAGGAGTTGGACTGTGAGTCCTCCCGCCGCCCCACTAACCATGCCGCCACCCCACCAACAGTGAGTGACAGTGAAAAGTGCAGTGACAGTGTGATAGTGACTAGAATATTGGGCAGGTGATATCCAATAGAATATAAGTCCAAGGCCTAGTAATATGTGCTAATCAAGATCCGGGCAAACAGTGACACAGAGAGAGTAAGAAAAGAGATTTAATAAGAGTGCAATGATTTCAGTAAACATCAGACTTGGCCTTCATAGTGTAATTCCTCCTCGCTACAAGACCAGTGTAATACTTGCCCACCCTAAATACAGCTTCTATTTCCCTCCAAGTGACAGCGAGCTGTTCCCTGTGCCTGAAATACTACGAACACTATTTATTGCGCCATTCACCTGCTACCCTGAACTATTGACCAAACAGTATCCTGTGTGATACTATGATACCAGTAGCCTATATGACTTATAATTACCCAGATTCCTTGAACCCAATCTAGGAGCAGAGTGACTAATATGGTGAGCTTCTCCCTCATAGGATCTGAAGAGGTGCCAACTATTTATTAATCACAATGTTAAATACAGTTAGCTTACATCATGATATATACAAGGCGAATCAAACTAATTAATCTTAGTTTTAATTAAACTCAAGCCAAGCCAAATATTCCCTTTATCCATGTAAATATGTTAAACCCACATCTGCTTTTTATGTGAGGGCTTTTCATCCTCAGGACACGTCATCTACCACACAGACGCGGTTTAGGTCAATGGGAACTTTCCAAAGTAATCACAAGTATTTACAATATAGCTGTCCACAAGGGTTAAACACAGTAGCATTTAACTGATTAATAATAAAGAATTATTAAAGAGAATGTAATCTCTGGGTTATAAAACCTCTTGAGTAGTTATTAATGCTCTCCAGGTTTGCCTGTGCTTTTGACCAGGGACGACTATTTTAAACTGTAAAGAGTGCAGCCACTCTGGGGGAAAATATTTCCCACAGTTTTGGGGCCAGGCAAAAAATGATATGCTGTATCATGTAATGTGACCCTTAGCCGGGAGTTCTTTCCATAGGTTTCGAGAACCCTGTGCTACAGCCCTTCTAGGTTGCACATCTTGACCCATTTGGTCTCCACCATTCACTGTCTCCGGGGTAGCTGTTAACTCAAGGGGTACCAGTTTATCAATAGTTTTTATGTTGGTATGTCCTCTACATTTTATTTTTTTGAGTTTCAGCACCCCCTCTGTATCTAGGTGCATGAAGATCACCTTAGCTAATGGCCACTGGGATTTTGGTTGTTCTGTTTTTACTAAGACCACATCTCCTGTGTTTGTAATAGACTTGTTTCTGGCAGCCTGAGTCCCATAAAATCTTTCTCGTAGGTTCAAAATATTCCAGGTGTCCAGTACTTTTTTCAGATATTGATATCCCTCCCGCAGATGTTGTCCTAATTCATTATTTTATATGGTAGGATCATCAACTTCTTCCTGGATACCCACACAAGGCACCAGATGGAGCTTTCTGCCATATAACATATGAACCGGTGTCAATGCCTTAATCGAAACACTCGTGTCATGTAGATAGGTTAGGGGTCTATCATTAATCCTAGCCTCAATTTCAGTTATCATTGTCCTTAACTCTTCTTGTGATCTTAGTTCTGTGTAAAGTTTTCCTAAGGCAGTTCTTCACAATACCAATCATTCGTTCGGTAAATCCATTTTGCCAAGGTGCTCTTTGAACTATGAACTGCCAGGTACAATTTCAGATATCCAGCGCCGACTTAACCTTGGGGTTATTCATTATATTTAAAAGTAGAGATGCTGCTCCAACGAAATTGGTTCTGTTGTCACTTATTAATTTATTAGGACAAGACCTTCTAGCGGCAAATCTTCTAAATACGTTCACGAATGTCTCTGAACTCAAATCTTCTGCCATTTCTAGATGAACTGCCCTTGTGTAGGTGCAAGTAAACAGACATATATACACCTTATGGGGAGTTCCCTCACCCGTAACAGTTATAGCCCCTGTGTAATCAATTCCAGCTACTTTGAAGGGCCGACTTACATTTACCCTATTCCTTGGTAAAACAGGTGGTCCTGGATAGTCATATGGTCGTTGTTTATACCTCCTACATATGATGCAACCTTTGAGATATTTCTTTATGATCTGTCTACCCTTAGGGACGCAGTACCTTTCCCGGATTTGGGCCAAAGTCTGCGGTATACCTCAGTGAAGGATCAAATTATGGGTTTCCCTTACAATTAACTGTACAAAATAATCACTCTTAGGTAATAATATGGGATGTCTAGTTTGGAGAGGCAACTCAGCCTATATTATTTGGTCCCAGCATCTAATTAGATCCTTTCCACCCAAGAACAAGCCTAAATCTCTTACCAGCTTATTCTTGTTCCCAGTGCCGTTGTCTAAAAGGCCATATATCTCACCGTAATAATTCCTTTGTATCCTTTTCAGCCAATATTCCATCGGATCAATCTTCTGAAACCCCACTTTCTTGTTCAGAAATTTAACAACTAATTTAGTAGTGTTAATAAGTTGTCTTATTGATGAGAATCTGCTAATGTCAATGACTTCTGGCTCAGGTACTACAGGAACCAAATTTACCACACTAACCTCAGCAATACTATACTGTTTCTGCTCAGGCCAATCCTTAGTGAGTAACCATTTAGGACCTTTAAACCACAAGTTATCTCTGATTAGTCTCTTTACAGTCGAACCTCTGTAGAGCAGATTAGCTGGGTTTTGTTTGGAGAATACATGCATAAATTTAAATATGGAAGACAGCTCTTTAATTATTTTAATAGTCTTCACTCTATTGCGGACAAAGGGAATTTTACTGTCTTCCTTCCCTATCCAGTACAGACAAATCTCACTGTCAGTCCATATAGAGATATCCTAAAACTGAGTATCAAGTGTAGTGGTCAAATACCTGGCCAATTTAGTTCCTACTTCTATTGAAGCCAATGCCATTTGAGGTAGGGTTCTTCCTTTAATTAGCGCAACTCTGGCTTTGGACATAATAATCTCACTACCCTCTCCCGTTGTGCAGTAAGCTACTGCTCCATATGCCCTTTGAGAAGCGTCACAAAATATGTGTAAGTGTGACTTCTCATTACTGTTTGTTTTCCTGGGAATACATATGCTTGATGTAGTTTCAAACTCCTTTGTAATCTGTTCCCATTGTTCCACATATGTCTCACCTAATTCAGTGTCCCAGTCTAACTTTTCTCACCAAACCTCATGCACTAAACATTTGTCCCTAATAACTATAGGACCGACCAATCCTAATGGGTCAAATAACATGGAGACCTGACTTAACAAGGACCTCTTGGTAAGAGTGATATCAGAGAACTTACTGGGTGTTAAACTTATTGCATCAGCTCTTGTATCCCAGTTAAGACCCAACACATTTTAAGTTTTGGGAATGTCATTATTTGGATAGTCCTCTTGTATTTTATTCCTCAAAAGTGGTGAATTTGTATTCCAGCTCTGTAACGGCGAATCTGCCTTCCCACATTTGGAATTGGCTACTTCATAAGCCTATAATGCTTCTGCCTCAGTATCAGCAACACTTGCAAATTATCCATGTAAAAAGCCTGTCCTATTTCTGGGCACTTGGCATTTCCAAAATGATGCTTTAAAGCGTTGTAAAGTAGGAAAGGACTAGCACACAGCCAAAAAGCACCGATTGGAAACAGTAAGTTTTCAATGGACTATCCTCATTTTGAGGGTCTTGAGGCCAGAGGAATTTTGTAAATTTCATATCGTCCTCTCTCAGTTCTATTTTGAGAAAAGCCTTACTAATGTCTGCTGTGTAAGCATAAGGTTTCTCTCTAAATCTTAGTAATACATTCCCTAACTTCTCTCTTAGCGTAGGTCTAGAGTATAGGCAATCGTTCAAGCTAGCTGATCCTTTGGACGCTTTACTACTACAATTGAAAACTATCCTTATGGGAGTAGTTACTGAATCCTTGCTTACAGCATGATGTGGTAAATAACGTCCCTCCTTGTGGTTAATAGGGAATTCTACCTCTTCTGTAAATTTATTCTTCAATTGATCCTTTATAATATTGTTATGAAAGGAGATTTGCCAGTTAGGTAGTCTTGTACCTTCGAGACGTTTCTGGTACCGTAAGTTCCGGTACGAGTCGTCAGAGTTGCCAGTTTGTCTGGTGTTTGTAAACGTAGTTGTTTCGTAAGTTATGCATTTATTTTTGTGCTCTTTTTCTTTATAATGGTTTATTTAAGTGATTGCTTATTAAATTATGTAATTTAAGTTCGTATGGTAAATAATTTAGAGTGTTATGTAATGTAAGAAAATTGTGGTAGGCCTATGTTTTGGTTGTCTCCGAATTGGCAACTGTTGTTCTCGTGGACTGTAGATCAGTCTAGAACAATTCAAGTTTATATAAGATGGGGTAGAGATTACGAGTTCAGTCGTGTTCCAGGTCAGTTTGTGTGAAGTACAGTCGGTTTTGGTGTAGTGCAGTCAGTGTGGTGTCGGTGATGATTGTGTACTTTCGGTACTTGTAAAAACAGTGGCAAAGAGTGACGAGTTAATGAAGTTTATATATCATTGGAAGTTGAGAGAACAGTGAAGTGTCAAACATTAAGTGTAATAAGTTTGAAGTGTTACGCATTAAGTGTAATAACTTTGAAGTGTTACGCATTAAGTGTAATAGCAGTTAGTAAAGTGTGTATGGCTCCAGAGCTTGTGAGAACTGTAAAGCTGAAAAAGCATATGTGGAATTATTTGGAAACTGAAGACAGTGAACTTTAAGAAGCTACAGTTTATTTTTGCCTCAGCTGATCTTGTGTACTGCACACCTAAAGGCCGACCTTAGGAAGAACAACTCACTGGGCAAAGTCCTTTCTGCACTGTACTACTGCTGTTGGAGCCTGTGGCAGTGTGATGGTGGGGACGTAACACTGGTGTCAGGAGTGTGGGATTATTATTCCAGGGCTGGAGTGAGTCTAACCTTCGGCATGGAAGCGGAAAGTGTGAAGACAAAGTCTCGTGCTGGGCAGGAGGAAGAAATTTCCCTGGCGAAAATCGTGAAGCTACAGGCACAGTGTGAAAAACTAGAGGCAGAGTGAAGGACAGAAACAACTCCAAGCAGAGTTACAGGCCCAACGTGAAAATAACAATTGCAGGCACAAAAGCAAGAAATCAAAGAACAATTGCAGGCACAGAACGAAAAACAGAAAGAACGACATGAACAGCTTCGAGAGGCATTACGGGGGCACGGGGGGAGGTGCACCTGAGGGTGCAAGGGCGGCTAGGTGCATTCATGGGGGAGGTGAGTAAAGAACAGCAACAGCTTAAGGGGGAAGTAGATGCTAAGCTAAACAGCAGAAGTATGAGGTAAGAAATAATGTGATAGAGTGTAAACAGCATGTAGACGACCACTTGAAGACAATTAGTGAGGAAATAGTGATGGAGTGCAAACAGCATGTGGACAACCAGCTGAAGATTAGTGAGGAAATTGTGATGGAGTGCAAACAGCATGTAGATAACCAGATGAAGTACGTAGTTGACCATGGGCAGATAATTAGTAAGAATATTGAGGCTGTAGAGAAACATTGCACTGCTGGGCCTCAGGTTGGTGTACAAAGGGCATATGAAAGGAGTGGGCAGTGTATAGTGAACCTTGGCGGATCCCGGGCTTCTGAAGATGGCATTGCAGGGTTGAATAATCAGAATGTTGGAGGTTCAAGTCCTGGACATAATTATGATGCCTCAGTATTCAGGCCTCAAGCCAGTGAAGTGCATGGCTATAATGGGGATCCAGTTAAGAAGAAACCTCAAGAAAGTGATGGTAGAGCATCTTGGGAAGCTTACCGTGCACAGTTTGAGTTACTTGTGGATCAGAATGGTTGGGATGATAAGAAGAAGGCTGCAGAAGACCCACCACTGAAGAAATGCAAGAGAACCTTGATGAAGTGTGCGAGAAGACAGAAGGACAGACGACATGCAGTCTAGTAGGAATGGGAATCGAAGGCAGAAATGCTGCAGTACTGTAGTGATGGGGCTGACATCAGATGGAGAAGACCTGGGGAGGGTGCAGATTTGCAACCGGTGCTGGAATAGCTGCAGCGGAATGCAGTGCGACCATCATGGGGAGGAGTTTCCAGCTTGGGCCCTGCAACCGGGAGCTGCTGGAGTCAGTGGGACCTTCTTCATTGCAACGGACTACTGGAACGTCAGTGGGAGATGCCCAATGGCCTCAGTGAGTGTTGGCAACTGGTGGTTCTGAAGAAGATAAGTTCTGAGATCTTGGATAAGTCCCATAACCAGGTCACTAGTGGGCACCTGGGAGCGAGGACAATTCTAAGCTGGCTGTGACACAAGTTCTACGGGATTGGCATGCATCAGGATGTTGAAGAGTGGTGTCGGACCTGTGATGTGTGCTGTGCCAAGAAGAGGACCAAGACCTTCCAGGAGGAGTGAACTGTGTGGAGGAACAAGGACATCGTCGGAAGCAGCATAGAAGAAGACCTGATAAGTTGAAAGATTATTATGTGTACAGTTGGATGTTTCGTTAGGATTAAGGTTTGTGTTTGTATATACTGTGTGATTTTGTCAGGACAACAAAGAACTAGGGAGGGGGTAGTGTTATGAAGGGGGATTTGCCAGTTAGGTAGTCTCGTACCTTCGAGATGTTTCTGGTACTGTAAGTTCCGGTACGAGTCGTCAGAGTTGCCAGTTTGCCTGGTGTTTGTAAACGTCGTTGTTTCATAAGTTATGCATTTATTTTTGTGCTCTTTTTCTTTATAATGTTTTATTTATGCGATTGCTTATTAAATTATGTAATTTAAGTTCGTATGGTAAATGATACTTCCTGGGGGTAGGTTTTTTTTTTTTTTTCAAGAATACTCCCCCAGTATCCCTGCTTGTCATAAAACGCGACTAAAAGGGTTGGCGGAGGGTTAGTGCCCCTCCCCGGAAAACAACTAACTAAAAAGACGCACAATAAGCCTCGGACAAGGACTGACCAAAAGATGACGACCAAGGACCGGACAAAGGGCATAGCAATTGGAACGTGGCATGTAAGGAGAACGAATGATGAAGTAAAAGAGAGAGAGATTGTCCAGGCGCTTGAGGGTGCGAAAGTTGATGTATGTGGAATAACTGAAGCAAAATGGAGAGGTGAGAGTGTGAGAGAATGGGAGTATGGATGGGGTGTATGTGCAGGAGTAGGTGAGAATGAGAGGGCAAAAGAAAGAGTATGTATAGTTGTGAGTAAAAGATGGAAGAAGAGCATAAGACAGTATGGATCACTTGGGTCAAGGATTGTGTAGGTAAGATTGAAAGCTGGAATACAAATGTGGGCGATTGTGTGCGTGTATGCACCAACACAAGATCGTGCAAACAGAGTGAGAGAGGAGCTCTGGACAAATGTGGAAGTGTGCATGGAAAAGTTTGGAAGGAATGAGAGAGTGTTTTTGATCGGTGATATGAATGGTAAAGTAGGGAATGTGAAGGCTGATGGAATAGTTGGTGAGTGGGGTGTGCCTGCTGAGATAGATGAGAATGGCAGTGCGTTAGTGGACATTGTGCTGGGAGGGGGTTGGTGATAGCCAATACCCTCTTCAGGCACAAAATGATCCACAGGTATACATGGCGAGTGATGAGAAGGGTGGGTGGTGAACTGAATGAAAGGAAGGCAATGATTGATTATGTGTGTGTGGATGAAAGGATGCGAAAATGTGTAATGGATGCAAGAGCTTATAGAGGTTGGGGGAGTGGACTTTCTGACCACTACTTGGTGGTGGCCAGAATCAAGGTCCAATTAGGATGGAGAAATAGAAGAAGGGAAGGACGGGAAGAAGGAGTATTTGTAAGGAGAGTGGAAAGGTTACAAGAGGGTGAGAAAAAGGCGGAGTATAAGAGACAAGTGGAGGAATGATTGGGCAAATATGAATTGGAGCAGATGGGGGACGTGGAAGTTGTGTGCAGCATATTTACAGAAGAAATATGTGCAGCATGTGATGTGGAGTGTGGGATGAACAGAAGACGGAGGGGTGTGCAAGGAACAGCGTGGTGGAATGAAGAGGTGAGATAGGGTGTGGCACAAAAGAAGAAAGCATACAAGGAATGGATGAGAAATAGGGGCGTGGAAGAAGTTGAGAGGCGGAAGAGAGAGTCATATGTAGAAAGAAAGAGGTGAAAAGATTAGAAAGAGAAAGAAGAGAGCGGATGAGGAATTTGGAAGGAACTTGAGTGTAAAGTGGAGGGACTGTAAGAAAATGTTGTGGAAAGAGGTGAAAAGAGTAAGACAGGGTGGAAGTGAAGTTAGCAGGGGAGTGAAAGATAAAAATGGTAGATTACTAGTGGAGAAGGGAGAAAAAGTGAGCAGATGGAGAGAACACTTTAAGGAATTGTTGAACATAAAGGATGGAAGTAATGCGAGTATAAGTGCCTGGGGAATGGCTGGGAGAAGGAGAGAGGCGAGAAGACAGGAAGAAATCAGTAGGATAGAAGTTGTGGAAGCAATGAAGAAAGTTAAATTGGGGAAAGCCCCAGGAATTGATGGAGTGTGTGGTGAAATGCTAAAGTATGGGGGAGAGATAGTAGTAGAATGAATGTGGAAAATGTGCAGTTTGGGCTGGGAGGACGGTAGAGTCCCAGATGATTGGAAGTCAGGTATTATTATTCCGTTGTACAAAGGAAAAGGGGAAAAAGAAGTGTGTGGTAATCATAGGGGCATCTGTCTTCTTAGTATATTACGAAAAGTGTATGGTAGGATACTTATTGACAGAGTTAGAGAAAGAACAGAGGAATTAGTTGGAGAAGAACAGGGAGGCTTTAGGAAGGGAAGAGGTTGTGTAGATGAGATATTCATTCATAGATCTTTAGTGGAAAAGTTTCTAGAGAAGGGAAAGAAGTTGTATGCGGCTTTCATGGATTTGGAGAAAGCATATGACAGGGTCGATAGACAAGGATTGTGGAAAGTATTAAGAATACATGGAGTAGATGGGAAGTTGTTGAATGCTGTGAAGAGTATGTATGATGGTGCTAAGGCTGCAGTGTGTGTGGATGGTGAACTGAGTGAATTTTTCTCTTTGAAGGTTGGGTTGAAACAGGGATGTGTCATGTCTCCATGGTTGTTCAATCTGTACATAGATGGGGTAATAAAGGAGGTACAAGGTAGGGTAGTGGATGTTGGAGTGGCCCTGGTGAGAGAGGGTAGTGTTTGGAAACTCCCTGTACTGTTGTTTGCAGATGATACTGTGTTGTTGAGTAAAGACGAAGGAGAGCTGCAAGGCTTGGTGGATGAGTTTGGGAGAGTGTGTAAGAAACGGAATCTAGAGGTGAATGTAGGGAAGAGTAAAGTGATGGTCTTTGAGAGAGGTGAAGTCAGTGAATGTACAGCGAGGTTGGATGGTGAGGAATTGGAAAATGTGAGTATGTTTATGTACTCAGGTAGTGTGATGAGTAAGGATGGAGGTTTGGAGGGGGAAGCGCTTGAAAGGGTACAGCAGGGAAGAAAGGTTGCTGGTTCCTTGAAAGCAGTGATAAGAAGCAGGGAAGTGAGCATGGAAGTGAAAAAGTTACTACATGACAGTATTGTGATACCAACTCTGACGTATGGAAGTGAAGCTTGGACATTGCTGGAAGGACACAAGTCAAGAGTGAGAGCAGTGGAAATGAGTTATTTAAGAGGAAACCTGTGGAGAGAGACAGGCTGACAAATGAGGATATAAAGGAGCGTTGTGGTGTGGATGTGGATATGATAGGAAGCGTTAGGAGGAATACACTGAGGTGGTTTGGCCATGTGGAGAGGATGGAGGGTGAAAGACTGACGAAGAGAGTGTATGTGAATGAGGTGGAGGGGGGAAGAGGGAGGGGGAGGCCGAGGATGAGATGGAGGGATGGGGTGGAGAGATATATGAGAGAGGGGGTGTGAGTTGTTAGCGGGGCAGTGAAATGGCCGGGAACAGGGCGACTTGAAGGCGATTTGTTTGTGGCCACCCCGAACGGGATTGAGGCGTCTGGCAATAAATAGATAGATAGATAGATAGATGGTAAATGATTTAGAGTGTTATGTAATGTAAGAAAACTGTGGTAGGCCTATGTTTTGTTGTCTCGGAATTGGAAACTGTTGTTCTCGTGGCATGTAGATCAGTCTAGAACAATGCAGGTTTATATAAGCTGGGGTAGAGATTATTACGAGTTCAGTCGGGTTCCAGGTCAGTTTGTGTGAAGTACAGTCGGTTTTGGTGTAGTGCAGTGTCAGTGTGGTGTCTGTGACGATTGTGTACTTTCGGTATTTGTAAAAACAGTGGCAAAGAGTGGCGAGTTAATGAAGTTTGTATATCATTGGAAGTTGAGAAAACAGTGAAGTGTCATGCATTAAATGTAATAACTTTGAAGTGTTGTAATGCATTAAGTGTAATAGCTATTAGTAAAGTGTGTATAGCTCCAGAGCTTGTGATAACAGTGAAGTTGAAAAGCATAAGTGGAATAATTTGGAAATTAAAGACAGTGAACTTTAAGAAGCTAGTGTTTATTTTTGCCTCAGCTGATCTTGTGTACTGCACACCTAAAGGCCAACCATAGGAAGAACAACTCACTGGGTAACGTCCTTCCTGTACTGTACTACTGCTGTTGGAGTCTGTGGCAGTGTGATGGTGGGAACGTAACAGTATTATCGTATATGGTTGGATGTTCTGGTTTATCTCTCAACTTTCTTAGAAGAAAATTTAACTGAGCCTTAGCTGCTTGGTAATTTGCTGGTAACTCCGAATGGTTTAGTTTCCATGGTAATACTACCCAATACTGTCCATCCTTAAATTCCAGTGACTGGTTATACAAATCCAAAGTTATTTTATCGTCAGGGATTGGTTCCTCAGTGTGTATTCCTACACTGTCTAGGTCCCACAATTTGTGTACAGGTTCAATTTTTCATCCAACAACTTATTTATTTGAGATGGTTCTAATTCTGCACCTATTCTAGCTACCATCAATGACTATGTGGGGGTAACAAAGACTGAGTCTACTACTTTAGCCTGTCCTTTAACTTGTTTTGGAAAAGGCAACTGACCCATAATAAGGTTACCTCCTGGATTCTTGAACAACTGTACCTTATTCTTTTTGAAAGTCATATGTAGGAATCTTCCACAATAATCAAAACCAATTATCATTTTTATGGGTCCCACAGTATCTGATTCTACATTCCGTTGAGCCAACTTTATCCCTGAGATTTGTAGATGATCAGAGGTTTCCTTCAGTCCTTTTATATTCATATACTTGTCTCCATATTATGCAGTACAGCTGCTGTCATACAGCATTTATATCTGCCTAGTTGTATTACAGGTCTAACTAAATCAAAAGACTGAGCTTCCTTAGTAGTTATGAATCCTGTAATGCTAGATTTACCTTGCCACTAATAGGTAACTTTAATTTCTTCACAATATCTGCAGAAATCAAGGTTTTCTGAGCCCCCGTATCAAAAAGAGTACGTGCTTATAGGTTTCTATTCTCAATCGCTACCTTCACATCTGCTATTGGAACTGCTCCTGGCATTACTACTGGAGTATTCCCCTTAGCAATTGTTATATTGACGCTTGCAGGTTTAGGAACCTCATTTTTCATCCTTGGGCATAAAGCACTATGATGATGATCCCTTTTACATTTGAAACAAAGATTGAGTTTAGTCTTCCAGGCTGCGGAAGTATTCTCGAAGTTCATACAGATTATATAACATCCCAGTTCCTGAAGCTTTCCTACTCTGGAAGCATAATCAGGATAATGTTGACAAGATGTACTGGAATGTTGCTCACCACAATATGCACAAACTTTCCTGTCCCTTGCCATTGAAGGTTTTACTTCCTTATTTTTGTCAGCTTGTCTATACCTTGTCTTTAATATTTTATTCTCAGCTTTTAAAGAGCTAACGAAAATACCTATCTGTTCTTTAGGCACATACTTAGCCTTCTCTAACTTAGGTTTCCCAACCAGAAGGTTAGTGGGTTTTTTTCTTTATTTCAGTCTTCTGTTTAGTCTCAGCAAGCTTTACTGTTCCTTGCAAATGTTTAGAGAGTTGCATTAAGCCTTCTTCAATCTCCTCACAGGAGAAATTATCCTTTTAGTACCTACCATGCAAGGCATCCTTGGTTTTTGGTAGAAGCTTTGACACAATTCTAGAATGCACTCAATCTGCTACTTTAATATCATTGTAAGTACCTAAAGCCTTTAAATTACAACTCAGTGCGATTCTAAAATTTTGCAAGGAATCAAAATCATGTTTAAGTATGGGTAATTCAATTAGAGCCTTCAGTAATTGAGTGATAACCTCCTCCCTGTCTTCGTAGTTTTGTGTAAAGATAGTCATGGCCACCTCATAATTGTTTTCTTCCACTGGTAATTCTTTTATCAGCTTTTAAGGCGTTCCTTTGACCTGTCCTAACAAGAATGTGAGTTTGCTTACATTAGGGAGATCTGTTTTATCATGAACTAAGTATTTGAACTGATCCTAAAAGGATTATCAATTTTGCTCCCCATCAAACTCCGGAAGCGTAATTTGTGGTAGTACAGCTTTACTCCGCTGTTCCACAACTTGTATTTCCGTGGCAGTCAGCCAATTTTGACTCTAGTAACTTCAGTATGGTTAAAAATTCTTATAAATTTACCTTCAAATTATGTAGTCTCTGACTCTAAGAGATCTTTATCATCAGCTTTTACTATGGTCGCTTCTAAATTTACATAACCTTCTTCATACTTAGTCCATTGGTCTTTTAGTTTATTCAGGAGACTATTTAATTTCTCCCTGGACAGAGGTGTTTCACCTAACGATTGTTTGCAATCATTTATGGCTCTTGTTACCCATCCTGCCTAACTACTAGAAGATCTCTGTGAAATAGTAACAGCTGAGGGCATCACAACACCCCCAGGAGGCAACAATGGAGGGGTAGACAGGATGCACAGAACGTCCGTGCTATATGGACGTAAGTCCAATAGAGCCGCCCACCCCTGTTCCCCGGAATGCACCAGGCATAAACACCTCAGTCCAGATGCATTACCCTTTCATTGGACCAGCCTGCGTCAGGGTCAGGGTGGAGCTGAAAACCCAGCTCCAAGCAGCACCCCAGCGATGCCTGTAGCCGTGGAAACCCAGAGACAACCTGTAGTTGCTCTAATAAGGCGATGGCCTGTAGCCACACACTAAAGCGACAACCTGTAGCTGCGCCCAAAAGGAGATGGTCTGTGGCAACTGCAAGTGCTGCTGAACCCCCCTGCAGAACCTGTGACGGCCTGCAGCTGCACAGGGGGAGAGAACAGAGTGCCTCCTCTCCTTCTGCAGTTGCCTTAACCCTTTAACCGCGGGCACTGTTTTGCCCCGACTGGCCTCTCCCGCTTGGTTTTCAGCCAAAATGTAAACAAACTTTAAACCTTTATAACTCTGCACAGAATAAATCTAGAGCAAAAAATAAGGTACCATTAGAAAGTACTAACCTTCGGCTTTGCAATGATGTAGGTTTCATGATTTCGTTGAATATCACTGGATGGGCAGTGCCGTTAGAAGTGAGCGATCTAAAATCACTATTTTTCGCTCACACACCATTACCTTCGCTCACACACCATTACCAAATGCCAACCTCATTCTGATAATAATACTATAAACATATATGAACACTGCACATACGATAAACACCCACTCTGTGTTCACTGAGGCAGGTAAACGGCACTATAATTGCCCGCACTTCACTGCCACATCAGCAGGGTTGTAATCACAATTTTTCGTTCACACACCATTACCAAATGCCAACCTCATTCTGATAATAATACTATAAACATATATGAACACTGCACATACGATAAACACCCACCCTGTGTTCACTGAGGCAGGTAAAAGGCACTGTAATTGCCCGCACTTCACTGCCACATCAGCGGTGTTGTAATCACTATTTTTCGCTCACACACCATTACCAAATGCCAACCTCATTCTGATAATAATACTATAAACATATATGAACACTGCACATACGATAAACACCCACTCTGTGTTCAATGAGGCAGGTAAAAGGCACTGTAATTGCCCGCACTTCACTGCCACATCAGCAGTGTTGTCACTCACACAGCTGGACAGATACTGATGCGTGTTGGTCAGGAGAGGGGTGGGGGGCCCGGAGGGTGGGAGGAGGGAGGTGGGGGTCGGCTGGAGTGAAAGAACTTAATAGCTACTCTCCCTTGAAACAATTGGCGCACGGAAAAAACGCGGGGTATTCAAAACATTCACAAACATTCGAGAATGACACCCGCGGTTTGGTCCAGTTTTTGCAATGTCATTCTGGGATGACACCCGCGGTTAAAGGGTTAAAAGGCACGACACTGGTGACAGCCTGTAGCTGCTCCTCGCCTACACTTCGCCCTTCATATGGGACTCCAGCAACAGCCTGTAGCCACACCTGTAGGCAAGCGACAGCCTATAGCCACGCTTCGTCTGCGGTTCCCTCAGGAAGTCGGGCCCCAGCGATGGCCGGTAGCTGCACCAACAGGGAAGGGACGGCCTGTAGTTGAGCCAGGGAGGGACACTACAAAAGTCCCTCACCCACGTGAAATAGTAGCAGCTGAGGGCATCACAACAACACCCCCAGGAGGCAACAACGGAGGGGTAGACAGGGTGTGTGCAACGTCCATGCTATATGGACGTAAGTCCAATAGAGCTGTGCGCCCCTATTTCCTGGAATGCACCTGGCGTAGACACCTCAGTCCGGGTGCATTACCCTTTCACAGGACCAGCCTGCTTCAGGATTGGGGTGGAGCTGATAACCCAGCTCCAAGCAGCACCCCAGCGATGGTCTATAGCCGCAGAAACCCAGAGATGGCCTGTAGCCGCTCTGATAAGGCGACGTCCTGTAGCTGTGCTCTTATGATGGTCTGTAGCCATACTCTAAAACGATGGCCTGTAGCCGCACCCAAAGCAGACGGCCTGTGGCACTTCCAAGTGCTGCTGAACCCCTCTGCAGAACCCGTGACAACCTGCAGGTGCACGTGGGGAGAGAACGGTACGTCCCCTCTCCTGCAGTTGCCTCGAAGGGCAGAACACCGGTGACAGCCTGTAACCATGCCCGTAGGCAAGTGATGGCCTGTAGCTGCGCTTTGTCTGCAGCTCCATCAGGAAGTTGGGCCCCAGTGACGGCTGATAACTGCACTGATAGGGAAGGGACGGCCTGTAGCTATCCTCTTCCTGTTGCCCAAGGGACCTCGGTGACGGTCTGTAGCCGCACCAGGGAGGGATGCTACAAAAGTCCCTCGCCCTCTGTAACTTCACAACGTGAGGGTGACCTGCATTCAGACCTGCCCACCGGTGGCGGCGTAGGCCACACTTCCACCCACCAGGATCCAGCAACCTCCAGGAAGAGGGCTTCCAATTTACTGAGTGGTGGAGAGGCCCTGTGTTTCAGGGTTCTACTCCATACAGTTAGCGCCAGGAGAGGACCCACGCCTGACGGACTACTGCCGTGAGCAATGCTGCAGCCCTACCCTGATGGTGAAGCAGCAAGAAGGAGATCGCAGCAGACGGACCCTCGACGATGCCCCTAGGATCCAGGGGCGAAACGTTTCCCCTCCCCAATGAAGGCGATGCCCTTCCCCCACCAAGCACCTGCGGGAGCACCTACAGAGACTGTTTGGCCCTGATGGCCAGACCCCAGACCCTAGCCCTGATAGTGAGGGGCCCTTCATCGCACCGAATCATAGTCCAGTACGAGAGGCAACGCCCCTGCGAGTTGTCCCGTGGCCGCGGGACGAAGGGACTCCTGAAGGGACTCAGCCAACGCCAGGCCGACACCTGTGAGTGCCCAGGCTCCCCCCTTCCCCCTTACCCACCGACCAGTGATTGTGATACATAGTCCCCACAGAGCAGAAGTGAGAAACAAGGACAGAGACTGTGCGTATCCACCTAGTGCAAGTGAGAGGTAAAGTCCATTGCTTGAATAAGAACTCTTGCATCAGTACATAACCACTTTATGTACATAAGAGGTAAAGTTCAGTGCCAGGATAAGGACTCTTGTGACAGTGCATATGCACCTTGTGCAAAGCGAGAGGTAAAACTCACTGTCAGACTAAGAACTCTTGTGACAGCGTATATCCATTCTATATTAGTGGGAGACCAAGTCAGTGCCAGAATAAGGACTCTTGAACTCTGTGCCCATTAAAAACCATACCCCACCCTCTCACTGTGAAACAAGGCACAAATAGAAGGACTGTAAAACTGCGTATCACCCATTTACCCAAATTGAACATAGTTTCTATCTTGTATCCTGTGCGATAAACACAACCCATTTCCCAGCCTGTGTATTGACTTTGTAAAGAATATTGTGTGGATTGTCTGCCCGTTCTGTAGCTAAGAATTTGTTAATATAAGTGTAAGGTTGTTGCTCAGTGTTTTTATGCCCTGTTCATCTCATACTGTGTCTGAGCTCCAGTTTAGAAAGGGAACCCAGCTATACCTTAGGCATTATTAGGACGGGTAGCCGACCTAAAAATGCCTAGTATAACACTCTGTAACAAGGAAATAGACAGGTTGGCTGATTTCTAAATTAATAAATTAACCATTAATTTCAACCACAAATTTACCCCAGCTCAGTAATTATCTAATTATTTTAAATTTTGAAGAGTGCAGGGACTGGGTTTATGGTATTAACCCTATCTCCCTGGGTTGTTAAACCACTAGGGTTATATCTTTTCCTACAGTCAGTCTCCAAATAACCCATATTTCCCGGGCTCAGAGCAAAATAATCATTTTAAATTTTGAGGAGTGCAGGGATTAGGTTAACCATATTCCCTGAGCTCAGAACTGTTTATCTCTTAGTATACCATAGGCCCACCCATAGCTTGTATAGCATAGAACTGTCGTTTCTTCAATTCTATGGAATTTATAAATTTCTGAAGAACCGCTTCTCTGACTTCATGATTCCAATGTATACCATCATCCTTTAGTGTTGCTTGGAAAGGCTTCTCATTAAAGTGGATAAAATCCTTCCCCTTCCTAATTCTTTGGAACTTCCTGTTCACGGCTCTGCTAATTAATTTTTACGTGCCATAACAAACTGGTGAACATATGGTAGGTTTCAAGGCTCTAGCTCCTACCACAGCTAGAATGTTTTCCACAATTTCATTAACTTCCACATCTTCATGAATATCATTTCCTCCCAGGAAAAAGATAGTGCGGTCATGCTCCCAGTCTAATACGGCGTTTAGCCTTTCATCATCGGAAAAGGAACTTGCTCTTCCACCTGGAGCTCGGTATGTCTGACCACTACCTGGTGAAGGGAAAGTTAAGAGTAGGTAAGCGATGGGTGAGAGCTAGGAGGGTTAGGTGTGGCAGGGAGGTTTTGAATGTGAGTGAGTTGGATAAAAAAGAGAAAATGATAGAGTATCAGGAGAAATTGAAAGATGAGTGGAACACAGTGAAAGATTAGGAAAATGGCAGTGTGGAGGAGGAATGGCAGTTGTTTAAAAGTGCTGTGGTGAGGCATGCAGAAGAGGTATGTGGTGTGAGATGTGTGGGTGGTGATGTAAGAAAAGGAAGTGAATAGTGGCGCAAGGAAGTATAGCTGTGGCTGAGAAGAGACGTACATATGAAGTGTGCTGCAGAGGAAGGATGAGGTGTCATATGAGAGGTATAAGGAAAAGAGGAATAGGGTGAGAAGGGCTGTGCGTGATGCTAAAGTGGCAGCAGATGAGAGGTGGGGTAGGCGGCTGACTGAGAATTTTCAACAGAATAAGAAAATGTTCTGGAAGGAGGTGAAAAGGGTGCGAAAGGGAGAGTCTGGGAAAGAAAAGCGAGTAAAAGCAGAGGATGGAAAGATGTTAATTGAGATGGATGCAGTAAGGAAGAGATGGACAGAGTATTTTGAAAGATTGTTTAATGTAGAGGAGGAAAGGGTGGCTGAGATTGTGGCGGATGGAAGGGTGCAAGGAATAAATGTGTTGGGAGTGTTGAATGATTCTTTGATCACGAAGGAGGAAGTGGAGAAGGCAGTAAAGGAAATGAAAACAGGGAAAGCTGCAGGTATGGATGGGTATGCTGTGGAACGCCTGAAGGGTGGTGGAGTGACTATTGTTGACTGGTTAATAAGATTGTTGTATGTGTGCTTTGTGAAAGGTATGGTGCCAATTGACTGGGCAAGTGCTTGTGTGGTCCCTATGTATAAAGGCAAGAGTGATAAGTATGAATGTACTAGCTTTAGGGATATAAGTCTATTGAGTGTTGTAGGTAAGGTTTATGGTAGTGTGTTAATTATGAGAGACAGAGAGGGTACAGAGGAAGTGATTGGTGATGAGCTGTGTGGCTTGAGGAGAGGGAGGGGATGCGTGGATCAGGTGTTCACTGTGAGGCAAGTGTGTGAAAAGTATTTAGTGAAAGGCAAGGATGTGTTTTGGGCATTCATGGATTTAGAGAAAGCGTATGATAGAATTGATAGGGAAGCTTTGTGGACTGTTTTAAGATTGTATGGACTCGATGGTAGGTTACTAAGAGGGGTGAAAAGTTTTTATGTAAATAGTAGAGCGTGTGTAAGAGTGGGAAATGCTGTGAGTGATTGGTTTCCTGTGAGAGTGGGTGTGCGACAGGGATGAGTGATGTCGCCTTGGTTGCTTAATATTTATATGGATGGTGTTGTAAGGGAGGTGAATGCGAGAGTTTTAGGTGGAGGTCTGAGTCTGGTTAATGTTGATGGTGGAGAGTGGAATCTGAAGCAGCTGCTGTTTGCAGATGATACTGCACTGGTGGCTGATTCAGAGGAGAGATTGAGACAGTTGGTAGAGGAGTTTGGAAGGGTGTGTGAAAGGAGGAATTTGAAAGTAAATGAGAATAAGAGTAAAGTGATGAAGAGGAACGAGGTTGGTAGATGGTAGGGGGATGAATATAGTTTTGAATGGTGAGTTGCTTGAGGAGGTAGAGTGTTTTAAATATTGAGGGTCACATGTTGCTGTGGATGGAAAAATAGATGCAGAAGTGAAGTTTAGAATGAATGAAGTAGGAAAGGTGCTGGGAGGAATGAAAAAAGTGTTTAGATGTCGTTCGCTTAGAATGGATGTAAAGAGAATGTATGAGGGTGTTGTGGTACCAACTGCGTTATATGGGGCTGAAACATGGAATATGGGTGTAGCAGAGAGGAAAAGTTTGAATGTAATGGAAATGAGGTGTCTGAGGAGTATGTGTGGAGTAACGTGTTTGGATCGAGGGTGAAATGACGAAGTGTGAAGGAGAACTGGAGTTGTTCGGGAGATGGCTGGTAGAGTTGAGCAGAGGGTGTTGCGATGGTTTGGGCATATGGAGAGAATGGATAATGAGCGACTGGTGAAAAAGATAACTAGATCTGATATGAAAGGTGTAAGGCCAAGAGGGAGACCACGAATAGGATGGATGGACAGTGTGAAGAGAGTGCTGGATGCGAGAGGGATGTCTGTTGAGCAAGGAAGTGTGGCTGTGTGTGACAGAAATAAGTGGAGAGAAATTGTGAATGAGTAAATGATGATGCAGCCCTGAGGGGATTTTCTCCCGCATTTGGTCAGATCAGCTAGTCAGGTCAGGTGCAGGTAAGGGGATGGGTCTATTATGATGTGGCAGGGGTAAACCAGCTCTGCTGTCGGGCTCTGCTGCGGATGTCATTGACTGCACTGCGCAGTTGATCCTTGTGCAGTGTGGTGCGGTGAGGATCTGTCCCTTCTCCGCTTTGGGGCTAAGATGCGAATGAATGTGAATGGATGAGTAAATGAGGGGTGTCTCATCCAGTCTCGGCCACCTCCCTTTCCTTGGGGGAAGCAGCCAAGGTATATAGATAGATAGATAGATAGATATTCTATAGTTAGTTTTCATTGCTTATGTTCGCTTTTTCGGTGGTGTCCTAGGTTGCACAATTGCTGGCTAAACCTTGGGACCTTTTTTAAGGCTAAGTTATGTTACGCAGTTTTATATATATATATATATCATATCCTGTGGCACCCCACCGGATGCATAGGGCCTCAATGAACTCTCTCCACCAATATTTGTCTCTTGCCATCTCCTTCAGGTCCCACCAACACTCCTCTCCTGCTTTTTTTTTCATTGTCCTCAACCAGGTTTCCCTCGGCCTAACTCTACCTCTTCTTCCTCTAGCAGTCCACTCTGGCACATCCTGTGTTAAACTACCTTCTTTTCTGTATATGTGCCCCAGCCACTTCCAGCGAGACAGTCTCACATATTCATTAATGGTTCCTCTCTCGTAATATCCCTTACTCTTGCATTTGTAACTCTGTCTTGCCACTTTACCCCAAGAATCCTTCTCAGTATTTTATTTTCAAATCCTAATACTTTCTGATCTGTTGCAATTGTACTGTACCATGACTCATGCCCGTAAATTAAAATTGGTCTAACCATGGACTTGTAAATTTTCACTTTAGTATGTACCGAAAGCATATTATTATTCCAAACAGATTTGAACATTCCAACAGCTCGCCAAGCCTGTCTAATCCTCTCCTCAATTTCATTGTTTAATGATCCATTAGATGATACAATCGTTCCCAGATATTTAAAGTTTTCTACATTCTTCATCAGATTATTCTCAATTACACAATCGATTTGGTTCTCCACGTTCATATTAATAATTTCATTCTTTCCACAATTTATAACCAATCCCACTTTTTCTCCTTCCTCCACCAGACAATCAAGCACCCTCTGCATCTCGTAAATACTTCCGCAAATCAGTACAATATCATCAGCATAGTCCAAATCCATCAGCTTCTTATTTTCTTTCCAGTTAATTCCTGCACCTGTTCTCCTTACAACCTTTTTCATAATATAATCCATAACCAAAACAAACAACAATGGTGAAAGAACTCCTCCTTGAATTACTCCTGACCTAACTTGAAATGGATCACTCAAAGAACCACCCACCATTACCTTACAAAAAGTAACTTCATGCAAGCTTTTAATAATATTTACAATCTTTTCTGGTATACCATAGAATCTCATAATTTTCAACATAGCTCCACGTGAAACACTATCAAACGCCTTTTCAAAATCCACAAAACACATACTAAATGGCATTTTCATCTCATTAGCTTGTTGCATTAGATGCCTTACAATAAAAATCTGATCATTACAACCTCGACCCTTTCTAAATCCCGCTTGTTCTTCTCTTAAAATTTTATCAATTACTGGCTCTATCCTGTTCAACAAGATTTTGGAAAAGACTTTTGCAACTACAGGTGTCAAAGTTATCCCCCTCCAATTGCCATACACACTTAAATCTCCCTTTTTTGGTATTTTTATAATCACTCCATTTTTCCACTCTCCTGGAATTCCACCATTATCCCAAGCCACATTAAAAAGTTTCAAAAGCGCATTCATCAATTTGTCATTTTCCACCGTAAGCATTTCACGGAATATTCCATCCTCTCCTGGGGCCTTAAAATTCTTTAACTCCTTTATAGATTTTGTTACCTCTTCCAAAGTTATATCCCCTGTTTCTATCTGCAAATCTCTCTCGGCTGGCAAAATGTCCTCTTCAGCTGGGATTGGTCTATTTAGAACAGATTCAAAGTGCTCTTTCCACCTTCCTTTTATATCCAGATCTTTAGTCATCAAATTACCATTTCTATCTCGTACAGGTATTTCCTTCCTTCTCTTTTCAGTCCCAGTTAACTCCTTTATGGCCTGATACGCTGCTCTTGTGCTCTGACCGTCATTTTTACTTAACCCGTCACGTCCTGAGGTTTTCCGCACCTCGGACATCCCCCAGTCCCGAGGTATTTTCGATTTTTTTTTTTTTTGGCTAAAACCTCCGCTTTTGGTGAGAACATCAAAAATTCATAGAAAAATCACTCACCTGAGGTTTAAAATACTCAATCCAGGTAGGAGTTCCTCCTTACCTGACTGGGTTTTCTAACATGCTGGCACCAAAGAAAACGAGTTCTATGGGAGGGTAACTATTTTATCCACTCATAAACGGTATTTATTTATTTACTTGGTACGAATTTATATGTAGTACAAGAGTATATTGGTTTTCAAACAGTAATATAGGCATTATAAGCATTGTTTCACTCACTGACTCATCACCATTCATGACCTTTTTTTTCCCACATTACCTGATCATCATTTCTGACTCTTTCGTCCTCTAATGCTATGTAAACCTTGTCCTCCACATTGTCATCGATTGGGGAATCACTCTGGCCCTGAATGTCTTTATTGGCCAGGTCACTGGTAACAGGTGAATTGCCGAGACAATGGCGTTAGGGGGGGAGGGGGGAGGTTATGTGGTGTAAGGCATTGTCCCTGCTTGGCATCTTGTAGAGGAATACAGGAAAGTGTCCTGTGTATACATACGAAAAATCACGTGCGAAAATTGAAAATTGTGCAAATTAGGGATTTTCCAATTGCACAATGTACCGGTACGTCGCCGGGACTGGCAAATGCAGATCGTTGCAACGTACTCATATGTCGCCGGGACGGGGCGGGTTAATGTAATTTCTGTCTCTGTCGCCTTTTCATCATATAGTCTCCTCTTATCACGTCCAACGAGTCTTTTTACTTCAGAATGTAAACTCCAGTACTTTGCTCTAAGTACTTCAACTACCTGGCCATCAACATGTTGTTCTTCACTTCTTAACTTAGCCTCTTTCCTTTTCTGAATTGCATTCCATGTTTCATTGGCATCCACTTTTTCCTTCTCGCTTTTCCCTTTTTCTTAGTAGTAACCCGAGCATTTTCATGCAAAACCTCTTTTACCTCTCTCCACATTTGATTAATATCATTGTCTTCAGATTCCATCAAAATCTGCAGGACTAGAAACCTGTTCCTACAATCCCACCGAAACTTTTCCCTCGTGCTCTCATCACTTCTCAGCTCATCCAAATCATAATTATTACCTCCTGTACAAGTACCATTAACGTTTCTTTTAAGTTTTATTTTAATCTTTGACACAACAAGTTGATGATCACTACCTATATCTGCCCCCCTCCTTACGCAAACATCTTGCAAATAACTCCTATGCCTTCTGCTAATTGCAATGTGGTCAATCTGGTTACAATATTTACCACATGGTGAAATCCAAGTAGTCTTATGTATTTTTTATGCTCAATGATAGTTCCACCAATTATAAGGTCATTTGCCAAACAAAAGCTTCCAAGTCGCACCCCATTTTCGTTCCTTATACCAACACCCTCCTTACCCATACAATCTTCAAAGCCATCCCTACTACTGCCAACAGTCACATTAAAATCACCAATGCAAACTAACACATCATGTCTTGCCACTCTATTCACTACATCCTGCAGCTTCTCATAAAAGTCATCCTTCATTTCATCAGCAGCCTCATTTGTCGGAGCGTACCCTACAACCATACTGATATTACCATGGTCAGATTTTAAATGAGCATAAAGCAAGCGCTCATTAATTGGTTCAAACTCACATACTGCCTTACAAGCATCTCTACTCAGCAGTAAGCCTACTCCTTGGTAATGATTTCCATCACTCCTACCAGAAACCAACATAGTAATACCATCTTCCAAATTCATTTTATCAACTCCAAGCAACCTCGTTTCTGTAAGAGCACAAATATCCATCTTGTATTCCTTGAACTCTGAAATAAGTTCTTCCATTTTACCAGCCTGATTGAGAGTTCGAACATTCCAGTTTCCTAGTCTTAAGGTTCTTTTTGGATGTATGAACTTATTTTTACACCGTGGGATTCTTAGCACCCCCTGCCTACTTAAGGGCTGCACGGAACTGAGGGTCATTGCTTCGTCACCAGAGTTCATCAAGATTTCTTAGGCAGAAAAATATTTTACCCTGGAGCCAATGCCAGTGACTCGCAGGAACCAGACAGTGGAGAGAGGAAATTAACTAATTAACTATTTACACTCACTTGTAGTTTGTTTGTACCTCTGGTGGACAACGTATGTGTCAGCACTGTGTGGAAATCTTTGCCATCACCATTGTCTGAAAGAGGTTGTTCATTCTTGCTAACTTCACTCGTGTTGGCCTTTCTCTCTCTCTCTCTCTCTCTCTCTCTCTCTCTTCCTTATATTCCTTGTAACTTAATTTGTCTGGTCCCACTAGATAGTTTTGATTAATAAATGTTTATTACAGTTTTGTTAACCGCTCACTTGGTTAATGTGATAGTATATTTTATTTATCACTATGCAGATGGATTGTTGCTTAGTTCTGCTCTTGAAACACGTATTTTTATGTATGTGCCAAATGTATACACATGGTAACAATCGTTGGCAATAAATGAATGCTACAGTAAATGAATGAATATATACAGTACAATATATAATTGTTATTGCTGGTGCAAGTACTTAGTGACTGACTTAATCTAGATAACTGCGGCAGGTATATATACACAAATTGTAACTATAAAGGACGTTTTATGTTTGTGCAGAGTTTTTTGTCTATCACTGTGTATTGTATAAATGAAGTAAATGTTCAACTTACTGAATATTACTGTGGTAGGAACGGTGTGAGTGTGGTGAGATGACTGGGCTAGAGCTACGTGGTATTTGTTGCCGTCGTCTGACCTGTTCACCCCTACATCAACTTAGTGGTGGAGGAGATGGAGGGTGGTTGGAGAGAAGGGTGGGGTCAGGTGAGGGTTGATGTGGTTGTGGGTTGTGAGTCGTGTTGTTGCTTCGCCAGCTCTCGTTTTCTGTTTGCTTGTTCCGTAGCAATCGTTGATAGTTTTAGTTCGTTGGTTTGTCGTAGAAATTGGAAGATTGGTTGTAACAATATTTTGTCAAACCACTGCTAATATAAAGTTGTGAGGCGTCGTGTGGATCAACTTGTAGTATTGTTTGTTTTCGATCTTGATAATTTAGACTCAACTGGACTCGAAGACTTGTAAGCTCGTAGACTCGTAAACATGTAAACTCGTTGGCTTATAGACTTGTAAGCTCGTAGACTCGTAAACTTGTAAACTCGTAGGCTCATAAACTCGTAAGCGTGGTTCGTACGTTCGCGGCCACCAAAATAATATATCAGCTCTAATGATTATATCGTAGTCGTAGCCGAGCTGTAGTAGATAGAGAGTAGATTTCTACGAGATTAACTCAGTTTACTTGAAATCAATGACAGGAGAAAGATAAAGATTAGTCCTGGGGTTTGTAGTTTGTAGTTTATTTCTTCAAGGGGATATCTCAAAATTTTCACTAAGTTAACTTCATGAGCCTGACCCCTTTTTAACTCCACTCACTGTGCTTCTCTCTCTCTCTCCCGCTCTCTCTTCTGATTCCTTCTCGCTTCTGTCTCCCTTCTCTTTGTCTCTCATATAGGAGAGCTTCTGTCACGTGTACTACACGGTTGAATGGAATTTTCTCGATTCTGGGGGGCTTTCCTATCAGGCGTCAAGGTGCTGTATATGGCATATTGTGCTGACTGGCATTCCTCGCTGAGAGAGTGCAAACGCCACTTCCTCCAGGCCCTAGTCATGACTTTGACTTAACTTCTAGAATACCTATGTATGTTAGCAGCTATTGTGTATTGTATTATGATATTGCGGAGTCCTGACAGGGAAAGGACAAAGTAAGTGATGTCATTATCCCCGAGGGCTGTTGTCTTACTTCTAATAAGAGCACATCGCAATTCGTCCTCAGTTATCAGCACGTCATCATCTTCATCTGCCTTCAGTAACGCAGCCATCAGACAGAGAATGCGGACTTTTTGCTGGGAGGAGAGCGAAACTTGAATATGTGTGGGAAGGTTGGACACTTATGATTGTTCATACCATGTACTAATAAGATCTTGTGCGTAGTCAGGTGGACTGTGGTGGAGAACACTGGAGGACTTTTTCCTGACAACCTTGTTTATTAGATGCCACATGGATCCGACACTCGTCCGATAGTTAATGTTATCTGTGAACTTCCTGCAGGATTCAGTATGGACGCATTCCTGGAGGGCAATTAGATCATCTCTTGATGCCTGATACTGGTGCAGATAGTCAGATGTTGGTTGCCTTTGGAGAGAGAGAGAGACCATGTTCCACCATCTTCCTTTCTGCTTGGAGGATGTGCTGATCAAGACAGTGTCCAAGTATGAGCTGAAGGGCGACTTTTAATGTGTGGTATTGTAACATTGCAGCTGTGGAAGTTGTGTGGAGTTTACCAAACAGGAACATAAATTATCAGGTGATTGTAAATCAAATGTGGGGAGGAGGTTGGGAATGTATGAGATGAATGTAAGGCAGTACTTAGGAGGAATGGTATTGCAGGTGCAAGGTCCAGCAGGGAAGGAATGGTGGAGGCTGAGGGCAACATGGTCCAAGATGAGGGTAGGGATGGAAGAGCACCTGGCATGGGACGGCACTAGCCTGAATGTTATGATGTGATCAAGAGTGTCTCCATGAGTGTGGGTAGCACTACCAGTGTCCCAGCGAGTAAGTTCGTAGCAGTGGATGTATTGAAGGAGAGGAAGCCCATTGTGATTTGGAGTAGGAGAGAGGTCACCCAGAGCAGGATGTCGAGCATTAAAGTCACCCATGTAGATCATGCCACGAACTGTAGGAGTAGGGAGGGCAGGGAGATTAATCCTTCCAGAGGCAGAACCGAGTCCTCCTATCGCCCACTGTGACCCAAAAAGGCTGAGAGGTCATATCAGATGAGAAGTTGATGTGGTGTGGAGGAATGAATGTAACTATTGAGACTATTCCTGGCAAGGTAAACATGCGAAATGTAGCCAGTAAGTGAGGGAGCCTCTTTTCCAGGTAGAGGACGACCAACAAAAGCTCCTTGAATGAATATAACATGCAGGTGGTGGTGACATACATAGCTTTTGAGTGCAGCATGTTTTGAATGGCTTTTGACCCACAGGCATTCCAAGAGATAACATGAAGTGGCATTTGGTTAGCTAATTTTACGTTTAGGTTTCCAGGATGTCGTTATTTCACTAATCCTCTCGAGGTGAGAGGCGATAGCATCCAGCCTCTCTATGAGAGTTGTGACAGTAGTTAACATGAAATTCAACATGAGAAGCGAGTGTGATTTCAGTGCTGGTGTGTTGACTGACCAGGGCCATTAATGCATGCCTCAGTGGCATCAAAGCGTGCTGTATGCACTGTGCACCGAGACATCTGAGAGGCAAAGACTTCATGGAGGGGAAGTACATGTGCTGAATCGAGAGTGGAAGAAGAGGCACGTGAGGTGGCAGCGTCTGATGGTGGTGACAGTGGAGGTGGTGATGGTGCATATGGTAGCATGGCTCTAGGAGTTGTGGCAGGGCCTGAGCATTTGGTACAACCGTGTGACACATTGACTCCTGGCTTATAACAATGAGGACATCTCCATTGCGAGGTGTCTGGTGAAGGTAAAGGTGGCGGTTCCAAAGTAGAAATGGTCAGTGGTGGGCAGCGCAAACGAAGAAGGACCTTGCGCAAGCGCAAAGCGCAATCCACAGTTCACTACCTTGCACAAGCGCAAATGAGCAATCTGACAAATATTTAGCTTGTGCAATGTTGCAAAGCGCAAGCGCAAACTACTTGCATATATTTTTGGGAATTACTGAAAAATATTGAGATATTTAAATAAAACAGCATACCTACTTACTTACTTTATTTATTATTATTATTTTCTATTATTTGTAATTTGCACAAGTGCGCAATCTAATATTTAGCTTGTGGAATGTCGCATAGCACTAATGCAAATCATTTGCATATACTTGTGGGAATTACAGTAAAATATATATTGGTATAATTAAATAAATTACTAAATTAGCAACCTGCCCACCACCCGCGGTGACTGAGGTACAGTAGGTCATTGTTCGGGAAAAACAGGCTATATTTACCAAGGCATTGGGAAAGATCACGTGATTACTGTATCATCAACTCTCTCTCTCTGCGACAGAGGAGGGAGGGAATGCAGGATAAGAGAAAGAGGAGGGAAGGAATGGAGAATAAGAGAGAGAAGAGGGACGAAGTTTATGTCTTATCTCCTCACTCAAAGGGATGCTCCTTTGCCATTTCTCTCTCTCTCTCTCTCTCTCAGAATAATGCTCTTTATCTCTCTCTCTCTCTCTTGTCTTGTCAAGACAATTTATTTAATAATTCAATATAGATATACAATAGCATATGTAATTCGTTACAAAAAATAAAAAAATCATGAAAACAGAGTATTTAAATCATATATCCACAGCCTAATAAATTATTAGGCTGTGGATACTTGATTTAAATAATATGTTTTAATGGTTTTTGTAAGGAATTGCATATGCTCTTAATAAATAATGTGTATTTATTATTATTTACTAATAATAATAATTCAAAAAATATTAAAAATACATAAACTCTGTTGAAGCATATTAAGAAATGCTACTACCCCCTTCCCTCCTGCCTCCCCCCACCAACCCACCCTCGCGACCAGACCCAGCCTCCCCCATCCCTTGTCCAGCCATGCGGGAAGCTCCCAAGACCACGTGTCCCTTGGAAGACCACGTGTCCCTTGGATTGTGCAGTGCGCAATCCACAGGGCAGGTGCACAAGCGCAAATTTAATTGTGCAAGCACAACTAAGTTTGCGCTCGCACACCTGCCTTTTCATGTGTGCAAGCACAAAATTGCGCATGATCTCGTGCAGTGCGCAATGCGCAAACGATATCACCAGAGTGCAAGGGTGCACAATTGCGCTTTGCCCAAGTGTTTGCGCACCTGCCCAGCACTGGAAATGGTAGCAGCAATGGTGGGTGCTGAAGGGGTGCAAAATGGGCAAGTTAGGGAGGCATGGTTGGCAGCACACCATGCACACTTCTCTGAGGCAGAGCAGTAGCGTGACAAATATTTAATTCCCCAGCATTTGAAGCACCATGGCTGTTCGTCCTTTGTTCTGCATAGCTCACAGGATGGGAGACAAGAGAGGAAACTGGAGTTGACAACTGGCGGGGGAGGGTCTGGGAGACTCCAGGTGACGACAAGCAGTTTGATGGTTGTCCCATTTTGATGAAAATGATGAGCAGTGCAAAAAGCAGGGAGTTCTTTGGCTAAGGAAGGGTCAATGCTGACAGGGTAGCAGATGATGAAGAAGGCAGGGAACTTATGGGGCCTGTCGACTGAGTCCTAAACAATGAGGAACAAGAACAGGAACACACCACTCATGACCTTGTCTATGATGTCTGTACGTCGTCTTGAGATATAGATGAAGTTGGAGGTGACAGCAGACATCTTGACCTCAGTTAGCTCCTGATCAAGATGGAACATCTTAGTGACCTTAGATAGTCACTGGAGCTTCATGTCAACAGTCGGGTACTCTTTGAAGAGAAGTTTGTTGTACTCAGCCCGGGGAGCAAATGCTGGAGGAACTGATGCAAGCTGGGAAGGTGTCTTCCGAGGAGTGAGACGAGGGAGGAAGTGATCAGGAACCTTGAGCTGAAAAGAAGTCTCATTGTGCTTGGATATTTTCACAACTGGAGATGATGGTTCACTATTGATATCTGAAACGTGTTCCACAGGTGTTTGGTGGAGGTGGAGCCCTGGGTGACATGGTGGGGGCTACAGGTTGAGGCAGCCTGGAGGGTCACTGTGACTGCAGTAGATGTGGAGCCCTGGTGCCTGTGAAGGTCAAACGGGGACCAAGCTTCCTCAGATGGGACGTTGTCATCACTGAGTGCTAGGTCGACCTCAAGATCAGCGAGGGTGGCAGGTCCAAAGTATTCCATATCGCCTTAATAGGGTAGCATTCACAGCATTGGCAGTACCTTCACCAGTGGAGTGGAGTTAGTGCGTGTGCTGGAGATGAGTGACGTATTCATGACTGCGTGTCATGCTCCTCGCACGGTGCATGTGCAGACACGAGAGCTTCCAACCTGAGGGGACCTGCCAGGTGTATGGGCTTTTATATAAAACATACTGACAAAGTCCAAAATCCCTAAAATTACTAGGTGACCCTACACTGAAGACTAGGTCTTACTCTCTGCCAAGGCTGGAGAGTGGCAGCTTGATAGGTCACTCAGAACTTCGCCATAATCAGGAGAGCTTTCTTACGGGTTTGTTTACTTGCCGCGAGCGTTTCCGAATCTCAACATTGCACCTAATGTCAGAAGAATGCAATAGATGACAGTAACATCTGATATATCGTCTTTAGACTAGGGGCTCTCAACATTTTTCCCACCAAATACCTGACACTGAATATAGAATCGTAATGTATTAAGACTCATTCAATAAACAATGGTACTACAATGGATATTGTTAAATGGCTGAAATTTATTAAGCAGTTAAGCATTAACATCATAATCGGTGTACAAAGATACTACATGGGAGTGAAGCTGTGGTTACTTTATGAAGAAAATAAGCATTAGCATTAATTCGGTGTAGAACAGTACTATACCGACTATGGCAAGACTAACGAAATTATACTTACTTCATTTGGCAAGTAAGCATCAACACCATGTTTTGAATATGACAGTCAGTATTGAATTTCACTGTGAAAGCTGTGCCTGTTTTGTGCAAACAAGTTTCTCAGTTCGAGGAGCAGTATTAGACAAACATACTCAAAGGCCATGCTCCACATTAAGCCGTGCTCGGTGTTTAATATTTCTTGTTCAACATCGTTGAAAATCCTTGCACTCAGAGATAAGTGCTAGAGAACATTACCAAAAACCTCATAGCGGCATCAACTGAAGCCGGGTAAAGCTGACTTATTTTAGACTAGAACTTGGTCAGGGGAAGTATTTCAAATGTATCTTTTGCAAGAGAGTCTTTCACCAACTCTAGGAATTCTTCCTGCATGTCATCTGGGCGAAGTTGCACATTAACGATGAATGAGTTTCTAATGAATTCTATTTCCAACTCGCCCAGCTCGGAGAAACAAGGATGCATCTCCCAGGGAAGAAAGATGTGTGTGCACAAGGTGTACCAAATCTAGTTTTCCGGTGCCTTTGCTTTTATCAAGCACCTCACTAAGATGTTCAGACATGCTAAGATTTTTTATCTTGACGTTTCTTTCCTACAGCTCCAGCCTCGTGTTGAATGATCTTAGTTTGTCTATGAACTCAATCACTGTGGTAAAACGGCTTTGCGGGAATACGTTTAACGAGGTTAGGCGTAAAACTATGTCCTTCAAGTAGGCCAGCTTCTGGAGCCACTGACTGTCTGACACTTATTTGATGAACACAAGTAACTTTTGTCTTTTGTCACATTTGAAGAATTCGGAAAGCTCCTCCTTCAGTGACGCCACCCTTGATACCACATTCCCACGTGACAACCAACGAACCTCCGTGTGAAAGAGTAACACTTCTTCATCTGCTCCAAACTCTTGGCACAGTAGGAGGAAGAGTCGTGTATTTAAGGCACATGATGGTATTTACCATGCACACAACATTATCAAGTACTAGTCTTAATTCTGGTGGAAGAGTTTAAGATGCCAGAGCATATCTATGATGCATACAATGAAGATGCCTTGTTTCAGGATTCGCCTCATTCACTCTTTCTCGAAACCCTGATCGACGACCTAGCATTGCTGGTGCTCGGTCAGTTGTGTATGCGCATATATTATTCCAAGAAAGTCCACCAGCTTCTAAAAAAATTGAAACATCGTGGAAAATGTCATCGCCTCTTGTAGTCGACTCCAAAGCATGACAGAACAAAGAAATCCTCCTTGCAATCTCTACCATTGATGTATCTTACAAATATCAGGAGTTGGGCACAAGCAGCCACGTCAGTCGACTCATCAAGCTTGACGGCAGATTTGCCTAGAGATGCCCCTTTTATTTCAGCAAGAACTTGTTGTTTGATACCCTGAAACATACCTAATATTCGTCGATGAACAGTATCATTTGAGGGGGGGGGGGGTGTTGATGTGACCTGGACAGCATCACATCAAATAAAGCAGAGGACTGTTCTTTACAGCAAGAGATGATTACTTCTCTGCAGTGCTGTGCGCTTTATTTCCTTGTGTAGTTCTCGGTGATACTATGTAAGTTGCACTTAACCTAGATTCATTTTGTTGACTGAAATTTTTCTAAACAGAGCGTGCTTGCTACAGTCCCTCTTCCTCTGCTTGAAGAAGACAGCATTCGTACTTTTTATATTCCGTGACAACTATTCAAATGTCGCTTGAGAAAGCTAGGTATCATGCACTCCAATTATAAAATTTTGTGGCATATAACACAGTGGAAAATCACACTTTTTTTTTTGGCGATAGTAATGGATTCATACTGAAAGCAGTTTTCTTCATACTGACGTTTCTTCACTATTGAGGTCATAAGAGTATCTGAGTTGTAAAAAAAAAAAATGCTTATATAACCAAAGCCATACATAAAGTAATTTACGTTGACAAGCAGTTATACTATCGTCACCGTCATAAGATTACACAATAAAAACATAGTCAGGCACTCATAATATCATTACCGTCGTAAGATCACATAACAGATACACCTTCAGGCAGTTATAATGTCAAAGATAAAACAGTCAAAACATCAACAGAAAGTAATATTATCAACACCGTCGTAAGACCACAGTACAAACAACTTCAGGCATCCATCACACAACAGACACAATTTCAGGCAGTCATAATAACAAAAGATCAAACCATGAAACACCATCAAGAAATCATATGACCACTGTCGTCAGAACCCACATTAGAAAACCTTAGGCAGTCACCTTACCAACAATGAAAAAAAAAAAAAAGTGTCTAGAAAGCACTTGAAAAGTGCAAACCTCTACCAACACCAATAAAATCTAAGATGTGCTCCTGAGTAGCCACACACGACCACAGTCATAAACACGTGTTTCCAAAATGCCCTAACTGCACTGTTACGATGATCATACCCACAAAAAATCATTAGCATTCATACCATCGTCTTATAAGGAACACCAACATACTATTATTAAAGTTATGAACATAACTGTTTTAGGTAAATGAAAATATCTGAAGACTGTGAGGCAACAAGTACTATGAACAAATGTTCGCCGACTATCTTCTGCCAGCAGTGTGTTTCAGACCCCAACATACAGATGTCTCTCTCTACGCCAGGCTGGGGAAGAGAGAGAGCAGAGAGAGGGAAGGGGGGAGGGGGTGGTAATGGAAAGGGACGGCTCCACGTGAAAATGATGTAACAGACAGGGAAAGTATTCATAAAGAGCTAAAAGAACCTTACAGATAGGGAAGACAATATCAAATGTTTTGACGTGAAAAACATGGCTAAGACAATAATAAGCGTTAGTTCTTAGGAGAGAGAGAGAGAGAGAGAGAGAGAGGCTTACTATGGTGGTACCAATCTTAAGTGGCGGTTTGGGTGGGGCACGAACCTCTGTACAGTGATGCCACGTGTTCCATACCCGCTATGTGAACGGCTCTGATATATGTAATAGGCATTACAATAAGATAAACACATAGGAATATAATGGTAAGGTGTGTAATATAATATATGAAAGAACAGTAAACTGATTATGCGTAAAATATTTATACGGCAATACAGAAACGTGGCATAATTATTTTACAGTGGTGCTTAAAAAAAAGTAGTCACTTTTATTGGCTGTTACCGTATTTCTGGGGTTGGTAATAATGTCACAATTATGATTATAAGATAATGTGCAGGAGTATAAGCAAAAATATGCCAGTTTCTTAGTAAAAAAAATATATACATTAAACCCTCGTGAGCGGCAACACTCACTCACACCCACTCCGACCCCTCGTGAGCGGCAACACTCACTCACACCCAGTCCGACCTGTGAGGGATAGAGGAATAGGCCTGTTTGGGGGCACCTCTTAAAAAAAACGCGCCAAGACTTTAACCTCCTGGGTGGTGTGGAAATAGTCAAATTTACAATATGTACATTATAACGTAAAAGAAAATAACCAAAATGTATCCTAAAATACCACAGACGAGAGAGAGAGAGAGAGAGAGAGAGAGAGAGGGGGGGGGAAGGCAGACCAGGGTCAGTGTTGAGTGCAGCTTAGTGAGAGATGAAGGAAGGGAGGGAAGGAAGGAGGGAGAGAGTGACTGAATGAAAACAAATCATGTCGCCACAATAGTGAGGTCATCTGGCGCCATATGTAAAACAATAATATTTTTAAACATAATTAGGTATAATAAAAACAAAATAAAGAAATGAAAGCACAAGTTTATAAGTCACTCATAAAAGAAACAAAATTCCCAAGGCTGACGCACATCTCCCCCAGGAGAGAGAGAGAGAGAGAGAGAGAGAAGGCAGGCAAGGGGCAGTGTTGAGTGCATTATCAAGCTGAGGGAAAGATGAAGGGAGGGGAGGAAGGAGGGCGAGAATGATTGAATGAAAAGGCGCCGTAACACCGAGGTCATCTGGCGCAATATTTAAAACAATAATATAATAAAAAACAAAATAAAGAAATGAAAGCACAAGTTTATAAGACATAAAAGAAACAAAATTCCCTAGGGTGATGCATATCCCCCCAGGAGAGAGAGAGAGAGAGAGAGAGAGAGAGAGAGAGAGAGAGAATGGAAAACGTGGCAACACTGTACAGAGGTTCATGCCCCACCCAAACCGCCACTCTAGAATGGTACGACCATAGGTAGTTTGACTATTGGTCATAAGATTATGAGTGGTAGAAAGGTAGGAAGAGAAGACACAGTAATTGTGAGAAAACGAAAAAAAGATTTAAAATCACCTATACACAGTGAATAAATCAGTTAATGGTTGTTAGTATGTGGGTACTTGTGTTAAGACGTGGCCAGCAGAAACTACCTGTAGTTTTTACTTTAACCTATATAGATATTAAGCATCCGACTACTGCAAACGTATTTCGTGGGTTACTTACCGTATTATGGGCTCTTACATGACTTACTGTAAGGAGTGGGTTTAACTGTTGTTTAATTATGATCAGTTACACTAAATCCACTTTGATACCTGCACCTTGTTTTCTTTCTTTTGCTGTAATGTGGTATGTAACGTATTACTACATTTGACATCTACACCAATGGTATTTTGTAGGTTGCCATTCATTTAGTAATACTTTAATTTTAGACACTGATTACATGCAGGATTTAGTTAGGGTCAGGATATGAGAAATATTAATTTGTTCGTACACTACTCCTTATTCTCCCGAAGCTTATATTATAGGTGTTATAAAAAAACGTAACAGCAGCTGTTTTTTTTTTTTTTATAACAGTATGCATTAATAAGGAAAACAAATTGTGTGTAAAAGTATATCATATCATTATATATAGGCTTATTAAGATGTCCACCCCCCCTCAGCATCAGTGACATTATTTAACCTCTTTCTCATGGATTTTACAAGGTTGGAACAAATATCGGGGGCGCGGCGGATGCTCTCCCACACTTCCTGTTCATGGTACACAATAGCAGCAGTAGTGCGCTCCTGTACAACATCCCAGTCCCTCACCAGAATAGCCCGTGCATGCTCCATGGGGTTTAAATCGCATCTCTTTGGAGGCCAGTCCAGGAAGCTGATCACAGGATGTGCTTGGGCCCATGTTCTCAAACAGTGACTCATATGTACCGGACTCATATCATGGACAACAGTGATTGTCTGAGAAATAGGAATGGCCATCACTCGCACAGTGGGTAGCAGAACCTCCTCTAGTATACGGACATACTCCTCACCAGTCAGTCTGCCCTCAATCTGTATCAACTCACCTAGACCAGATGCACTCATCCATCCCGAAAAGGCTGTGGTTACGCGACCACTATGCGCTTTCTGCACTTTGTGCTCTTCTATATCGAGTATTTTTTGGCCTCCAGCACACCCTTGTCCCTGCCCCACTGACGAAAAACACCTCTCATCTGAAAAGATCACGTTTTCCCAAAAATAATCGCTTTCTACACAGTACTGAAGGGCAAAACCCAGCGGAGCCTCTTGATTTGCAGGGAACAGTCCTCGTTTCACGGCTGGGACATAACAGGATGTGTCTGCTTCGTGCAGGCGTCGCCTTGCTGTGGAATCAGTGCCAGTCAAGCGGAGGTCGCACCTAATCTGTGCTGCTGGTGTCATTGGCCGTTGTCGTGGTGTCTACGACAGCCTCGTCCTGTTCTTGCGTTGTTACCCTTGGTCGTCCACTATGAGGTCTTGTCCTTAATGATCCTTCCTGTTGCCACCGTGTGATCCACTTGTAAACGGTGGACCTGTGCAGACCAGTTTCACATGAAATTTCCCGTGCAGTCGTACCAGCCTCTCACATTCCAATAATTCGTCCACGGTCTACTATTACAGTGGGGGAATTCTGACGGTGCTCAGCCATGTTATCTGACAAGGGGACGATATCGGCATTGGACTGAACGTAAACGATATAGATGAAGTATTACAATGACTGATTGTAATTATTACAGTAATGTATTACAAACATTGCAGATAACATGCTGGGGTATGAAATTACGCTTGACAAACCACTGCAGATTATTGAAGGACAAAATATTATCATATAGGTAATCACCAAACCTATGACCACAAAGCGGCCACAACCTTACTGGATACGGTAGACTGGAAAGAAAACTTCACACTCTAACACTTGACCTCGGTTTTAGTGGGGGTTGTGAAGCGGCAAAGTAGCTGGTTCAATAATTGGGATTGTGGGTATATGTAGTTTGTTACAACATTCCAGAAGTGCCGCCGTTTCTCCGGGTGAATCCCTTCTTGATATAATAACTAACCCACGAAATACTTTTCCAGTAGTCAGATGCTGGATACCTGTATGAGTTAACGTAAAGACTAGGGTCAGTTTCTGCTGGCCACATCTTATCGCAATTACCCATATATTAACAACCATTACCTGATTTATTCACTGTGTATAAGTGATTTTAAATCTTCTTTCCTTTTCTCACAATTACTCTGTCTTCTCTTCCTATTTTTCCTCCAACCATAATCTTAGCACTAGTTGTCAAACTAACCAGTAAGCCTCTCTCTCTCTCTCTCTCAGCAGATTTTAAGACATTCTCCTCAACAATCCAAAGACCCTCTGGAAACCTTCCGGCGAACCTCTGGGGGTTTGCGGACACCAGGTTGAGAACCCCTGGACTTCAGACAATAGTCTGGAGCAATGAAATGGTTGAGTGTTCGGCGACTTCAGTTCAACATTACTTGCTTGTATGCATTCTTTATGTAATTTTTTAAAGTTTCCATAACGTAACATTGATATGGAATCTGTATGATGTAGGCTTCTTGATTTTTCTGACATTTCATTATTTGGAAACTCTCTCTCTCTCTCTCTCTTTCTCTCTCTGTATATATCTATATCTATCTATCTATCTATCTACTATCTATATATGTACAATCATGGATGAGGGCTAAAAATCGAAGAGGTTATGTTCCCAGTGGGAGGATGGGATTGTTGCATGCCGCATGGCTAAGATACCTTTCCAGTGTCTTCCTCGTTTCCAAGACAAGGAATGGCACATGCCATATAGGTGTACGAACTGAGTCTTTGATGCATTAAAAACAACAAGATTATTTTTACCCCAGTCAGAGATACTTGGCTCGTATCTCTGACTGGGGTAAAAATAATCTTGTTTTTAATGCAGCAAAGACTCAGTCCTTACACCTATCACCCCGACAAAATCTTCCATAGGTGTACCCACTAATGTTTAATAATATTCAGCTTAATCCTGCATCATCCTTGAACATGCTTGGGGTTTCATTCACTCGGGACTTATCTTGGAAAGATCATATTACATCTCTTGTAAAATCTGCTTCCAAGAGATTAGGTGTGCCAAGCCGACTCCGTTCCTTCTTTACACCTGCACAGTTGTTGACTCTATACACGGGTTTTATCCGCCCCTGTGTGGAGTACAACTCCCATGTGTGGGGAGGTTCCTCACATACAGCTCTTCTCAATAGGGTGGAGTCAAAGGCTTTTCGTCTCATTAACTCTCCTCCTCTTACTGGCTCCCTTCAACCTCTGTCTCTTCGCAGCGCTGTTGCATCGTTATTTCTTTTCTATCGCTACTTCAATGGACACTGCTCCTCTGAACTCTCTGCTTGAATTCCTCCACTTCTACGACGGGCGTGTAGCACATGTCTAGCAGCAAACTCTCATCCCTTTTCTGTCCAGCTCCCTAATGCAAGAGTTAACCGTTACTCCCAGTCCTTCATTTATGCTACAGGTCAATTCTGGAACTGTCTCCCTTGTCTGCATTTCCTGCTTCCTATGATCTCCAGTCTTTCAAACGCAGTGTGTCCAGGCATCTCGAAATGATCGGATCTTGAATTTGGCTCTCTTATATTTTGTTTTTCTCTTGGAAGGTACACCCGAAAGCACTAATCTCTCCCCCCTGTTAGCCGGAGTCGCGGCCATTGAGCGACCAGGCGATCGAACACCCCACATCCACCGTCCCTACCCCAACCCCAAAGCGTTGTTGGATATATGTGGGACGGCCAGAGCTGGTGATGTTACAATGTGTCATGACTGTTTTTACATACAATCAGAACCAGTAGGGGTAAGTAAATAAAGGCAATTAATGTGTAATTTTATGCTGGTATCCACAACATACGAGAAAGGCACGAAAATGAAAGAAGACATACGACGTATTATGTGTTAGTGACTATATACTTACATACTATATTATAATGTAACTACAGATAAGTAGAGTATAGCCTCTGATGAAAGATGTGATGTCGTTTCTTATACATTCTCACTCCCACCTCCATCACCCTTCCCTCTGATTTGCTGTCTCCACCAAGCGCCTCTCATACCCTGTCATCCCCCATCCCCACCCATTGTTAACCAACATAAAGATAATGATAAAATAATCTGTAAAGTATTAATCATATTGTATTATCACACGCTGCTGCATTACCACCAACAAATAAACAACATACAATACTCCGGTATACCTGCCAACCATTTCATCCTGTTGTAAGATGTTACATGACATACACACTGCAAGTTGGACCTTGTGTTACAATGACATACGGTTGTTTATCGTTAACACAGGTTGTGTGGCTTTGGACGTCCATTAATCCATATGAGCGTAGTAATTTAAGCCTTACATTATAAACTCGTAAGGATTATGTTCCTGTCATTATTGGATAAACGAAACGAACCAGGGATCGGCTCTGACGAACCACGAACTCTGTTTTAACACAACAGTGACACAATGTCGTTATGTATACGATTGACCCACATTCAGTCATATACATAATGACACTGTGTCACTGTTGTGACAAGTGGTCGGAATATTTTCGTTAAAACAGAGTTCGTGGTTCGTCAGAGCCGATCCCTGATTCGTTTCGTTTATCCAATAATGACAGGAACATAATCCTTACGAGTTTATAATGTAAGGCTTAAATTACCACGCTCATATGGATTAATGGATGTCCAAAGCCACACAACCTGTGTTAACGATAAACAACCGTATGTCATTGTAACACAAGGTCCAACTTGCAGTGTGTATGTCATGTAACATCTTACAACAGGATGAAATGGTTGGCAGGTATACCGGAGTATTGTATGTTGTTTATTTGTTGGTGGTAATGCAGCAGCGTGTGATAATACAATATGATTAATACTTTACAGATTATTTTATCATTATCTTTATGTTGGTTAACAATGGATGGGGATGGGGGATGACAGGGTATGAGAGGCGCTTGATGGAGACAGCAAATCAGAGAGAAGGGTGATGGAGGTGGGAGTGAGAATGTATAAGAAACGACATCACATCTTTCATCAGATGCTATACTATATTTATCTGTATTTACATTATAATATAGTATGTAAGTATATAGTCACTAACACATAATACGTCGTATGTCTTCTTTCATTTTCGTGCCTTTCTCGTATGTTGTGGATACCAGCATAGAATTACACATTAATTGCCTTTATTTACTTACCCCTACTGGTTTTGATTGTATATAAAAACAGTCATGACACGTTGTAACATCACCAGCTCTGGCCGCCCCACATATATCCAACAACGCTTTGGGGTTGGGGTAGGGACGGTGGATGTGGGGTGTTCGATCGCCTGGTCGCTCACTGGCCGCGACTCCGGCTATTAGGGGGGAGAGATTAGTGCTTTCGGGTGTACAGTTATTGCAGTCTTGTGGCCTTTGGTTCCTTCTTCCTAACATTAAAAAAGTATAATGCTTTATACATGATATTACATTTACGCATGTGGCAACAACATTCGTTATATACTTTTCGTTTCATACAAACTGGCAAGCTACTTTTCATAATGTCTCTATGTTTACCGAAAGCTTTGCACCCAATTGTAATGCGTCTTTTTATTTCGCTATCATGATCTTTCGTTGATTTTAGTATTTGTCGCAAGTAGTTGTACTCCTCAACTTCTTCAAGAATTTCATTGCTTATTCTGATGACGCTCTTTGGTGTTTGTGGATTAAACATTACTTTTGTTTTACTTCGGTTCATCTTCAGTCCTACTTTCAGACTTTCTCTCTTCAGGTCATTTAACATTTCTTACAATGCCTCCGCTGTTTCTGAGATTAGGACAATGTCATCTGCAAATCTTAAATGGTTTAGCTTTTCTCCATCAATGTTCACTCCTTTGTTTTCCCAGTCTAGCTTTCTGAAAATACTTTCTAGGCATGATGTAAATAATTTTGGTGAAATTGTATCTCCCTGACGCACGCCCTTCTCAATCTTAATTTTTTCTGAGTCCTTATGTAATTTAACTGTAGCAGTTCCCTCTATATATATGTTTTCGAGCAGGTTTACAATGTTCTCATTCACTCCTTGTTCTCGCAATGAATTTATAATTGCTATGTGCTCCACTGAGTCGAAAGCCTTTTCGTAATCAACAAAACCTAAGCACAGTGGTTTATTATATTCTATAGTTTTCTCAATTTGCTGGTTCATTGTGTGTAGATGATCAGTGGTCGAATACCCGCTTCGGAATCCTGCGTGTTCACTTTGTTGGTTTTCCTCCAAAATTGTTGTTATTCTGTTCGTAAGGACTTGAGTGAAGAGTTTGTAAATGACTGATAATAAGCTAATGGGTCGATAGTTACTAAGATCTTTTGAGTCGCCTTTTTTGTAAAGTAACTATTGCATTACACCATGTTTTGGGAATTTTCTTTTGTTTTATACAGCGTGTACATAAGTGAGCAAAGCCTATTTTATACTTCTACTCCGGCATCCAACAATAAATCTGTTACTATTCCATCTTCTCCTGGAGCCTTCCCTCTTTTCATATTTTTAAGACAAATATTTACGTCGTCTGGTGTTACCTCAGGTATTTCACTAGTGTCAACTGAAAAGTTAGCTATTGGTACTACTGTCTTTGATGCATCCATCATCCAATCTTACGTTGCTCCATGAGGAGCGTAGGAGCCCAGGGCTAGGCAAGTTGGTTCTGACATTTAAGATGAGAGTGACCAGCCTCACTCATCCCCGAGTGGCATTACGTGAGCAATAAACCCCAGCCACCCTTTGGATATAAACCTTCAACGGCTCAATCCGATTGGAGCGCCGTAATTACCCACTAAACCACCAGGCGCCCAAATTTGGTTAAATGGTTACCACTCAGCATAGTAAATGGTTTGATTGGTTTCCTGGTGTACAAGAAATCATTTGGCTTGTCACTCATTGCAGAGTCACCCATAGGCAGAAAGAAGAGGAAAGAATGAAGGAAAGAAAGAAGAGGTATTGTAAAGTCACCCGTAAGCAGAAGGATGAGGAAAGAATGAAGGAAAGAAAGACAGAAGAGGATGGAAGAAAAGAAGGATGGAGGAAAGGAAGGGGCAGACACCCGAGATCAGCTGTACTGTATGTCGAGTGAGTGATATTATATATATGTATTTTTATACGGTATATATATTTATCAATATGAATATTATAAATATTTATGTAAATGATATATATATTACACACACACACACACACACACACACACACACACATATATATATATATATATATATATATATATATATACAGTATATATATGCATCCATCCATCCATCATCCAATCATACATTGTCCCATGAGAAGCGTAGGAGCCCGGGGCTAGGCAGTTGGTCCCGACATTTAAGATAAGAGTAACCAGCCTCACTCATCCCTGAGTGGCATTACATAAGCAATCAACCCCAACCGTCCCTTGGATATAAACCTTCACCGGCTCATTCTGAATGGAGCCAGTAATTACCCACCAAACCACCAGGCGCCAAAATTTGGTTATATGGTTACCACCCAGCATAGTAAATGGTTTCCTGGTATACAGGAAACCATTTGGCTTGTCACTCATTGTAGAGTCACCCACAGGCAGAAGGAAGAGGAAAGAATGAAGGAAAGAAAGACAGAAGAGGGAGTGTAAAGTCACCCGTAGGCAGAAGGACAAGGAAAGAATGAAGAAAAGAAAGACAGAAGAGGATGGAAGGAAAGAAGGATGGAGGAGAGGAAATGGCAGACACCCGACGGCAGCACTACATTGAGTGAGTGGATGGTGACCGCCCCCACCTACCACACAGTTTTATATATATATATATATATATCCTATATATATCTATATATAAATAAATAAATAAATATATATATCCAGTGTATATATATATATATATATATATATATATGGAGAGAGAGAGAGAGAGAGAGAGAGAGAGAGCAAAAATCCAAATGATTCTGAAATGTCATCATATGGGTTCGGTTTGAAAAACTATTCTCCCATAACAGATTTACCTTATACTAGATAGAATTCAGATGGCTTAGCTTTGATGACATCGTGGTACAGCGACACGGTGCCTGGTTTCTGTGTAGGAGTCATGAGTTCATTTCCTGAATAGAAAGTTACATACAGTCAACCCTTGGCTATCACGGGTTTTGCTATCGCGTTTCATGGCTATCACGGACAGGTGAAATGCAACACGATTACCTTTATCGCGACCTCAAATACTGCTATCGCGGACGATGGTCGGCCAGAAACATTCAAATCCCGCGGGCTCTGCCCATGCGTATACTCGCGCCGTGATTGGCGCGACGTCACAGGCTACCCGAGCGCTGATTGGCCCAAGACATGGTTACAGCTACCCATCCTTCCCGCCAAGGTACAGAGAGAGTCAGCGTTACCAGTCGACAGCAGCTATAGCCGTGAAGACCTATCGTTCAACCACAATGGCCACCAATACCCCATCCAACCCTCCTACCATTGGTGCACGTAACGCGGCTATCCCAGGACGGCAAGTGAGGAAGAGGAAGAACCTGTCTTATGCTCAGGGTCCCTTCCAGACTCCTGATGAAGCTGATCAATTCCTAGACGAGATAGAACGTCGGAGGGGTGGCCAGTAATACTCCACCCCAGCCTCAGAACCCCTTCAACCCACCCAAGCCCCTCATCCTCTCCAAAAATGTTAAGTAAAATGGCTTATTACAGTTAATTCTGTTTTATTTATAACCTTTATGTACTGTACTGTTGTTAATTTGCAGCATTGGTTTGTAATCCCAGGTATTTTAGTGAAGGAGATGTGAAAATAGGGTAAGGTTGGGGTAAAGTTGGAGGTCGGGGAACCAATTAGAATTTTTCCCATTAGTTCTTAAGTATGGCTATCGCGATTTTGGCTATGGCGGGTCGCCTAGGGTACAAATTACTCGTGATAGCCAAGGGTTGACTGTACTTACATACATTCTACATATACCCACATGTAATGTGTATTTCTCGAATATATATATATATATATATATATATATATATATATATATATGTATCTATCTGTCTATCTATCTATCTATTGCCAGACGCCTCAATCCCGTTGGGGGTGGCCACAAACAAATCGCCTCCAAGTCGCCCTGTCCCCCGCCATTTCACTGCCCTGCTCCCAACTCACACCCCCCTCTCTCATATACCTCTCCACCCCATTCCTCCATCTCATCCTTGGCCTCCCCCTCCCTCTTCCCCCCTCCACCTCACTCACATACACTCTCTTCGTCAGTCTTTCACCCTCCATCCTCTCCACATGGCCAAACCACCTCAGTGTGTTCCTCATAACGCTTCCTATCACATCCACATCAACACCACAACGCTCCTTTATATCCTCATTCGTCAGCCTGTCTCTCCACGTGACTCCACAGGCTCCTCTTAGATAACTCATTTCCACCGCTCTCACTCTTGACTTGTGTCCTTCCAACAATGTCCAAGCTTCACTTCCGTACGTTAGAGTTGGTATCACAATACTGTCATGTAGTAACTTTTTCACTTCCATGCTCACTTCCCTGTTTCTTATCACTGCTTTCAAGGAACCAGCAACCTTTCTTCCCTGCTGTACCCTTTCAAGCACTTCACCCTCCAAACCTCCATCCTTACTCATCACACTACCCAAGTACTTAAACGTACTCATATTTTCCAATTCCTCACCATCCAACCTCGCTGTACATTCACTAACTTCACCTCTCTCAAAGACCATCACTTTACTCTTCCCTACATTCACCTTTAGATTCCGTTTCTTACACACTCTCTCAAACTCATCCACCAAGCCTTGCAGCTCCCCTTCGTCTTCATTCAACAACACAGTATCATCTGCAAACAACAGTACAGGGAGTTTCCAAATATATATATATATATATATATATATATATATATTTTAAGCCATTAATTATCCACTGGAGGACCGGGCTAACCCGACCAGAATGGGGACAATACAGCCTATGTATCTCTACCAAGTGGCTTAGGCTGTCTGGTAGAGGTTGTATGTAGGATGAGTAGTGCTTGCAAGTGTGATTGTAATGTTGGGGTGGCTTAGGATGTGTGTGTAGTCCGTGAACCAAGTGTAATCAGCCTGCGATAGTCGACTGGGTGCAAGCATACTTTATAATATGCAACCCTGGTTCAACCACAGCACTCCTTATGTCCACCAAAGCAGCACATGGCCGGGAGAACACTCCCACAGTTTCTTACCCTGGCAGGGTGTGAACCCTGGTTCTCCCATGTACGAAAACGTACACTTTACCACTGTACCATAGAGTCTCTCTCTCCCTCTCTCTCTTTCTATTTGTGGTAGGTGGGGGCGCTCACCATCCACTCCCTTGATGTAGTGGTGCTGTCCGGTTTCTGCCTTCTCCTTTCCTCCATCCTTCATTCCTTCCATCCTCTTCTGTCTTCCTCTCCTTCATTCTTTCCTTGTCCTTCTGCCTACGGGTATCTTTACACTCCTTCTTCTGTCTTTCCTTCATTCTTTCTCTTCCTCTTGCCTGTGGGTGACTCTACACTGAGTGACAAGCCAAATGGTTTCCTGTACACCAAGAAACATTTACTACGCTGGGTGGTAATCATATAACCAAATTTTGGTGCCTGGTGGTTTAGTGGGTAATTACTGTGCTCCAATTGGATTGAGCCGGTGAAGGTTTATATCCAAGGGATGGTTGGGGTTGATTGCTCATGTAATGCCACTCAGGGATGAGTGAGGCTGGTTACTCTCATCTTAACCCGCATCGTCCCGTCGACGTTCTTTAACGTCCACACGTTTTGTCACTGCCAATCCCGTCGACGTACCTAAACGCGAATCAATTGCAAGGTCCCTAATTTGCACAATTTTCAATTTTTGAGAGTGATTCTTGGTACGTATACACGTGACACCTTCCTCTACAAGATGCCAGGCAGGGACAATGCCTTACCCAGCATGACCTCCTCCTCCCCCTGCATGTCACTGTCTCAGCAATTCACCTGTTACCAGTGACCTGGCCAGTAAAGCCATGTCATGCCACGGTACGAAATTCAGGGCCAGAGTGATTCCCCAATCAATGACAATGTGGAGGACAAACTTTACATAGCATTAGAGGAAGAAACAGTCAGAAATGATGATCAGGTAATGTGGCAATAAAAAAGGTCAGGTATGGTGACGAGTTAGTGAGTGAAACAATGCTTATAATGCCTATATTACAGCTTGAAAACCAATATACTCTCGTACTACATATAAATTCGTACCAAGTAAATAAATAAATACCGTTAGGAGTGGTGTGAAATAGTTATCCTCCCATAGAACTCGTTTTCTTTGGTGCCAGCCTGTTAGAAAACCCAGTAAGGGAAGGAGGTACTCCTACCTGTATCGAGTATTTTAAACCTCAGGTGAGCGATTTCTTTATGAATTTTCAATGTTTCTCACCAAAAGCGGAGGTTTGAGCCAAAAATTTTTTTTTCCAAAAATGGTCGGGACTGGGGGGAGTCAGTGGTGGAAAAGTGGTCGGGATGGGGCGGGTTAAGTGTCAGGACCAACTGCCTAGCCCCGGGCTCCTACGCTCCTCATGGGGCAATGTAGGATTGGATGATGGATGAATGAATGGAATATATATATGTGTATATATATATATATATATATATATATATATATATATATATATATTAACCCGCTTCCTCTAAGGCTCTGGCGGTGGTGAAAATGCTCTTGAAGCACGTGCATTAATCCAGTGTTGTGCTACACTTAATCCTTTGCACTGTGAATTATAATTGTTTAACAATGCACATTCTGTTCTTACTTGCACCATGCCAGTTACAACTACCAGTTTGCACTCTGCACTTACTCTATTGCATTCTGAATTCTAATTTCTTAACACTGCACAATATTGTAAATTCCCATGTGGTGTAGTGGTGAGGTATTGCAGTTTATTGACTGTTTATTCATAAAAATGAGTACATGTGGCATCCACTGCGATGTGTGTCTAGTCAAGGTGGTAGTTAGGCGGTAACTGGGGAGGGGACGAAGCAAGGCGTAAAGGGGTTGTGCATAAACACAGCTGGTCGGCACCACTTGCCAAGTTCAAATTACGTAAAAAAAAAAAAAAATCGGATTCATTTTTGCTTTTTTATGTTTTTTGGCCATTTTCAGGTACCGAAAGCCAGGGCCCAAAATGTTCAGACATTGGGGTGTCCGGTTACTAGGTGTGCAGATATTAACCCCTTAACCGCGGGGCTATTGGGAGTGTGCCGTGCATGTCCCGCGGGGATATTCGCACTCCAACTGACTTTTAAAAAATATTTGCCAAAAATCAGTTATTTGTCCTAGAATATTATAATTAAATAAGCATATGGCACATACTTTCAACTTTCTCCTGGGATGTTTATTGAGCCTTCACCGTCTACCGTAGGACTTGTGGAGACTTCTGAAGTTGGGTAACGAAGTCTCCACTTTACACTTCCCGATACTCCATAATATGGTTACCACTGCCTGATATTATAACTACAAACACTATTCTATGAATTTCAAGTAGTTTGGAATCCATATTCCAAAAAAAAAAAAACTGTGAAAGCAATGTAAATTACGAGCACATACGAGCTTTCCTCCCGTGCTTGCTCCCTGATGGTATTCTGAGGCGGAACTGTCATTTATTATTTATAAACACACTCACACTTTATATTCCTAGTACTTTATTACACTTATTTATATATACAATATTTATCTATAAGTTTCCTTCAGTACTAGTAGCTTCTTTTCACTCCAGGCTTTCACTTTCTCATTCTGTAAACTAGCGTAGAGAGCGAAGCTGTCACTTTCACTACTCCCAGTAGTTATACATGCTAGAGCGAAACTTTCACTTTCATTACTCCTAGTATTCATACTCGTATTCTTATATTACTACTTACATTTCTATTTACATTCTCTCTTTTATTTGCATTATTTACATTTCTATTTTATTTACACTATGTTATGCACTGTCACTTGCAGTAACTTAACTATTTTTCACTGTTAATTTACATTTACATTCATTGCTTTCACATGCTGTTTACACATTATTTACACATTATTTACATTTCCACTTGCACTGTTTTAGAGTCACCAGAAAGATTGTAGTCACTGTCCATCATTATCATTGATAAATTAGCCCGTTCACGTTCCACAGCAGAGTCACTTAGCCCTTTACCCCTTCCCACATGAGGTTTAGTAGGGGTAGAGGTCACAGGGCCCTTTGCATGGGGCTAAAAAGCAGCGGAATTGGACAGGCGTGAATCCAACATGGTTTCACCTTGAAAGACGACAGTAAACTGAATGCTGTGTCCTAGGGGCAGTGAAGGGTTGCCAATGTCAGCGTGGTGACAGCTGGTAATATATACGCTATGAAATGACTGGCGGGAAATCTAGACAATACATAATAAATTAGGTAGTTCCGGGTGAATGTAAATATCACTTAGGCTTCTCCCTTCCTTTCTTATATATATTTTTATTATGAGAACAGGTCATACGACACATTTCAAGGGGAAATAAACAGGGAAAATTAGTGAACGAGTGCACATCAGATGTTGCCAGGTGATAATTAGCCCATTCCAGATGTATGGCAGTATCAATTACCTTTTCTCTTTCTTTTATATATTATTCGGTATAAGAATAGGGCAAAGGGCACATTTCAATGGACAGAATGAGTGGAAAAGTCCATCCAGGATTTGTGTAGCTCAGTGCAGCTGGTCAGGCGGGAGGAGAGAGTAATGGAGGGAAGGTAAGGAGGGGAGTCAAGGACAGGAGAAAAATGGCTAAACTGTCAACAGTGGATGGGAGTACAGGTGACATTAGCAGAACTGAGTATAGCTGGACGCTGGTAGTACTGATAGATGATACAAGCCACCACTTGAAAGCCCGGGCGAATTCAAATTAACACAGAATCACAAAAGTGATGCCCCGTGGTATGATCCCTTGCTCCCGAGGGTCATGAAAGTGACGCCTTGCTGTTAAGGGGTTAAAGATATATATATATATATATATATATATATATATATATATATATATACTGTATATATATATATATATATATATATATATATATTGTTCAGCAGGAGAAAAAAATAATTTAGATATTTAAATCAGTGCAAAAGTCCTGCCTCACTACCCTTACATTCTATAAATCTACCTAATCTGAGTACGTGAAGAGTATGGTGAAGAAAGGTAAAAAGAAACAATGTGGTACAAAAAGAAACAATATTTTTGAGCTATACAACAAGCATATTCAGTTTATTACATGTGGGATTTTTTGGTCGAGTCATAGAGGGCTCTGTGGTGCTGCACAACATGGAAGATCAACTGTCATTCTTCTTCATTCTTTGTCAGACCACTGTTGTAGTCCATTGTCAGTTTGACTGCCAGCTCAGCAGCATCGCTGAGCAGTTTGAGGTGGGCCATGACGTCAGGAATGGGGCAGAGGTCATTGATGCTTGTCGAAGTATCCAGCTTCAAACACTGGGAAGAGGTTTTTCGACTTCTGGGTGACTATCACGAATTAATTCACGACACTGTGTTCGTATTATGTTGGGAACGCATGAAGAATATTGAAATGCCTAGACTTTCACTCAGTCCATTAACCCGTCACGTCCCAAGGTTTTCCATACCTCCGACATCCCCCAATCCTGAGGTATTTTCGATTTTTTTTTCTTTTGGTTAAAACCTCCGCTTTTGGTGAGAAACATCGAAAATTCATAGAGAAATCACTCATCTGAAGTTTAAAATACTCGATCCAGGTAGGAGTTCCTCCTTACCTGACTGGGTTTTCTAACATGCTGGCACCAAAGAAAATGAGTTCTATGGGAGGGTAACTATTTCACACAACTCATAAACGTTATTTATTTATTTACTTGAACTAATTTATATGTAGTATGAGAGTATATTGGTTTTCAAGCAGTAATATAGACATTATAAGCATTGTTTCACTCACTAACTAATCACCATACCTGACCTTTTTTTGCCACATTACCTGATCATTATTTCTGACTGTTTCTTCTTCTAATGCTATGTAAACTTTGTCCTCCACATTGTCATCGATTGGGGAATCACTCTGGCCCTGAATATCTTTACTGGCCAGGTCACTGGTAACAGGTGAATTGCCGAGACAATGGCGTGAGGGGGGAAGGGGGGAGGTTATGCGGTGTAAGGCATTGTCCCTGCTTGGCATCTTGTAGAGGAATAGAGGAAGGTGTCCCATGTATACGTACGAAAAATCACGCGCGAAAATTGAAAATTGTGCTAATTAGGGACCTTGCAATTGCATGACGTACCAGTACGTCGCCGGGACTGGCAAATGCAAAACTTTGCAACATACCCATATGTCAACGGGACGGGGCGGGTTAACTGTTCGCATTTGCACTAATATCGTAATGAGTTTTCATAAACCTTCTCATTGTTTTCATTAGTGACTGTCTTTCTGAATAGACAGTGCATTTCACTGAGCGAAACTTTTTGTGTAATTGTTGTTCCCACGCATTGAGCCATCCAATCTCTTGTTCTTTGTGCTCCTTGCTTACGTTGTTCAGTCAGCTTCAAACTGCCAAGACAGTAGGGTCGTTTGTGCCCAGCATAGAGAGCAGCGTCTCCGTTGTACAGTGATTTTCTGATCTCTCCACCTACGGTGATCGGCGTAGCAGACAAGCAGCGAATAGCAGTGCCTTGTGTTCAACAGACAGATGCCCAGTCTTTTGTAGCTTCAGCTCCGTTCCCTCCACTGACCAGTATTTCCGTTCGTTTCTCTAGGCATAAGTCTGATTAGCTTTTGAATGAATGAATGAGTGTATTTCCTTTGTTATTTAAAATCATTAATCCCCCTGTGACAGTGAATTCCCCCTTTGAATTCATTTTGAGATTCATCTATCTATCTATCTATTGCCAGATGCCTCAGTCCCATTCGGGGTGGCCACAAAGAAATCGCCTCCACGTCGCCCTGTCCCCTGCCATTTCACTGCTCCGCTCCCAACTCACACTCCCCCTCTCTCATATACCTCTCCACTCCATCCCTCCATCTCATCCTCGGCCTTCCCCTCCCTCTTCCCCCCTCCACCTCACTCACATACACTCTCTTCATCAGTCTTTCACCCTCCATCCTCTCCACATGGCCAAACCACCTCAGTGTATTCCTCCTAATGCTTCCTATCACAACCACATCCACACCACAACGCTCCTTTATATCCTCATTTGTCAGCCTGTCTTTCTCCACAGGCTCCTCTTAAATAACTCATTTCCACTGCTCTCACTCTTGACCTGTGTCCTTCGAGCAATGTCCAAGCTTCACTTCCATACTTTAGAGTTGGTATCACAATACTGTCATATAGTAACTTTTTCACTTTCATGCTCACTTCCCTGTTTCTTATCACTGCTTTCAAGCAACCAGCAACCTTTCTTCCCTGCTGTACCCTTTCAAGCACTTCACCCTCCAAACCTCCATCTTTACTCATCACACTACCCAAGTACTTAAACGTACTCACATTTTCCAATTCCTCACCATGTCCAACCTCGCTGTACATTCACTGACTTCACCTCTCTCAAAGACCATCACTTTACTCTTCCCTACATTCACCTTTAGATTCCGTTTCTTACACACTCTCCCAGACTCATCCACCAAGCCTTGCAGTTCTCCTTTGTCTTTACTCAACAACACAGTATCATCTGCAAACAACAGTACAGGGAGTTTCCAAACAACACCCTCTCTCACCAGGGCCACTCCAACATCTACTGCCCTACCTTGTACCTCTTTTATTACCCCATCAATGTACAGATTGAACAACCATGGAGACATGACACATCCCTGTTTCAACCCAACCTTCAAAGAGAAAAATTCACTCAGTTCACCATCCACACGCACTGCAGCCTTTGCACCATCATACATACTCTTCACAGCATTCAACAGCTTCCCATCTACTCCATATATTCTTAATACTTTCCACAATCCACGTCTATCCACACTGTCATATGCATTCTCCAAATCCATGAAAGCTGCATACAACTTCTTTCCCTTCTCTAGAAACTTTTCCACTAAAGATCTAAGAATGAATATCTGATCTACACAACCTCTTCCCTTCCTAAAGCCTCCCTGTTCTTCTCCAACTAATTTCTCTGTTCTTTCTCTAACTCTGTCAATAAGTATCCTACCATACACTTTTCCTATTATACTAAGAAGACAGATGCCCCTATGATTACCACACACTTCTTTTTCCCCCTTTTCCTTTGTACAAGGGAATAATTATACCTGACTTACAATCCTCCGGAACTCTACCTTCCACGCCAATCTGCACATTTTCCACATCCATTCTACTACTATCTCTCCCCCATACTTCAGCATTTCACCACACACTCCATCAATTCCTGGGGCTTTCCCCAATTTAACTTTCTTCATTGTTTCCACAACTTTTATCCTACTGATTTCTTCCTGTCTTCTCACCTCCCTCCTCCTCCCAGCCATTCCCCAGCCACTTATACTCGCATTACTTCCATCCTCTATGTTCAACAATTCCTTAAAGTGTTCTCTCCATCTGCTTACTTTTTCTCCCTTCTCCACTAGTAATTTACCATTTTTATCTTTCACTCCCCTGCTAACTTCACTTCCACCCTGTCTTACTCTTTTCATCTCTTTCCAGAACATTTTCTTACAGTCCCTCCACTTTACACTCAAGTTCTTTCCAAATTTCTCATCTGCTCTCTTCTTACTCTCTCTTACTAATCTTTTCACCTCTCTCTTTCTACATATAACTCTCTCTTCTGCCTCTCAACTTCTTCCACGCCGCTATTTCTCATCCATTCATTGTATGCTTTCTTCTTTTGTGCCACAGCCTGTTTCACCTCTTCATTCCACCACGCTGTTCCTTGCACCCCTGTACGTCTTCTCTTCATCCCACACACCACATCACATGCTGCACATATTTCTTCTGTAAATATCCTGCACACACCTTCCACGTCCCCCATCTGCTCCAGTTCATATTTGCCCAATCGTTCCTCCACTTCTCTCTTATATTCTGCCTTTTTCTCATCCTCTTGTAACCTTTCGACTCTCCTTACAATTACTCCTTCTTCCTGTCCTTTCCTTCTTCTATTTCTCCATCCTAATTGGACCTTGATTCTGGCCACCACCAAGTAGTGGTCAGAAAGTCCACTCCCCCAACCTCTCTAAGCTCTTGCATCCATTACACATTTTTGCATCCTTTCATCCACACACATATAATCAATCATTGCCTTCCTCTCATCCAGTTCACCACCCACCCTTCTCATCACTCGCCATGCATACCTGTGGATCATTTTGTGCCTGAAGAGGGTATTGGCTATCACCAACCCCCTCCCAGCACAAATGTCCACTAATGCACTGCCGTTCTCATCTATCTCAGCAGGCACACCCCAGTCACCAACTATTCCATCCACCTTCACATTCCCTATTTTACCATTCATATCACTGATCAAAAACACTCATTCCTTCCAAACTTTTCCATGCACACTTCCACATTTGTCCAGAACTCTTCTCTCACTCTGCTTGCACGATCTTGCATTGGCGCACACACACACACACACACACACGCAATCGTCCACATTTGTATTCCAACTTTCGATCTTACCCACACAATCCTTGACCCAACTGATCCATACTCTCTTATGCTCTTCTTCCATCTTTTACTCACAACTATACATACTCCTTCTTTTGCTCTCTCATTCTCACCTATTCCTGCACATATACCCCTTCCATACTCCCATTCTCTCACACGCTCACCTCTCCATTTCGTTTCAGTTATTCCGCATACATCAACTTTCATGAGATTCATGTAATGTAAATTTATTCTATTGTAATCAATAAATTTACAGTTCTTTCTTTGAGCTTAATGTAATGTATTAATGGTGTTTCATTTTTCCACGATGAGCTTAATTTAGTTTTCTACTCCCAGTTAGCACAAACTTCTTATATTAATCACAACTGGTATTTAGGCCAGTTCTTTTGTATCAAAACTTAATTTCGTTTTGCCAGCCGGGAGTTAAGCATCAGCAAGAACTTGTCCATTATCATTATTAATTATTGATCGTCAGGGAGTAAAGATCACACTTTCTCAAAGGCTAACAGTACCAATGGTACAGCATTTGTGAGTAGATAGTCTATGCTGTGTACTGTCGAGAACGTTTATAAAATTCTCGTCTTTAGAGCATTGGTAAAGTAAGCCAGCATAAAGTAAAACTTACTACTTGAATTCTCAAGTCAATTCTTTGTGTTTACCTTCGATTAATATCAGCTTTAATTCTTAAATTCACATCCCCCCATGACAGTGACAAACTTAGAGATTCTCAGATTTGATGCCTTATCAATCATCTTCATGTTCAAACGGCACAGACCCTTCTTCCTCGGCAGTGCTGTGGTCATATTTTTCAGCATTTCCTGCTTTTCCTCAGCAAAGACTTTGTCAGAATACATGGCTAGTGGAGCCAGGTCCTCACTGAGGTACCAGAGGTGGCTTTTGACTTTGTCCAGTGCCTTCTTTGCTACAATGGGATCCACCTCTTTGAATTCTTCAATCTTCTTCAGGAGATTGAGGTCATTGATTGGAATGTCGACAGCATTTGGGGCTTCAAACCAGTGCATCACATAGATGGTGATGAGGAAGACACAGATGCGTTTGATGGCCTCCTTTTGTTGCCATGTGCAGGGGAAGGAGGCTGCATCCTTCATTTGATTTCTGAAAAGGAAGATCTTGAGGCAGTAAAGGCCTTTGGCCATCCAACATGCTCTGTGATAGGCACCTGGATGGTGAAAGGTCATCCGTGCTGGCTTCTTGCCAAGGAAAGCCAAAGACAGCTGGAGGAGCTGAATGTAGTCATCATGGGGTTGTGCACGATCCATATGGCTTAGTATGAAGTGTTCAATGTCCTCGGCTCTGTTGGCAATCCACGACTGAGATTTTTCATCTATGTCATCATTGTAGGGATCGAAGGAATCATTGTCAAATTTGTTCCAGAACTCTGAATCGACCGAAGAGAGGAATTTCAGGACCAGAAGAAGAGAAAAAGAGGTAAAAAAAATCCCTGCCACTATGAGTTCACACATATGGTGACTGCATGCCAAGAAGCAGGACTTGGAGACCTCCTTCAGTGATAAAGTAAGCCCTCCTGTGAACCCCGGTGTTAGACGCTGTAGTATCAAAACAGAGCCCTGCAGTCCAGAGCTTCACTTCCGGCAATTCATCTAGAATCCTTAGCACTGCCGCTTCCATTGCTTCGCCCGTTCCAGCAGGGATCTTAGGGATCGCCAGGATCTTTTCCATACCAATCCCTGTAACAACAATTGCCAGGCCATCACTGCGGCTGCTGCCATCGATGTTGGGCAAGAGCTTTCCATCAAAATGGAGAAGTAACTGTGTTTTCCTATCTATCTATCTATTGCCAGACGCCTCAATCCCGTTTGGGGTGGCCACAAATAAATCGCCTCCAAGTCGCCCTGTCCCCCGCCATTTCACTGCCCTGCTCCCAACTCACTCCCCCCTCGCTCATATACCTCTCCACCCCATCCCTCCATCTCATCCTCGGCCTCCACCTCCCTCTTCCCCCCTCCACCTCACTCACATACACTCTCTTCGTCAGTCTTTCACCCTCCATCCTCTCCACATGGCCAAACCACCTCAGTGTGTTCCTCATAACGCTTCCTATCACATCCACACCACAAGGCTCCTTTATATCCTCATTCATCAGCCTGTCTCTCCATGTGACTCAACAGGGTCCTCTTAAATAACTCATTTCCACTGCTCTCACTCTTGACTTGTGTCCTTCCAACAACGTCCAAGCTTCACTTCCATACGTTAGAGTTGGTATCACAATACTGTCATGTAGTAACTTTTTCACTTCCATGCTCACTTCCCTGTTTCTTATCACTGCTTTCAAGGAACCAGCAACCTTTCTTCCCTGCTGTACCCTTTCAAGCACTTCACCCTCCAAACCTCCATCCTTACTCATCACACTACCCAAGTACTTAAACGTACTCACATTTTCCATTTCCTCACCATCCAACCTCGCTGTACATTCACTGACTTCACCTCTCTCAAAGACCATCACTTTACTCTTCCCTACATTCACCTTTAGATTCTGTTTCTTACACACTCTCCCAAACTCATCCACCAAGCCTTGCAGCTCCCTTTCGTCTTCACTCAACAACACAGTATCATCCGCAAACAACAGTACAGGGAGTTTCCAAACACTGTGTTTTTGTGGCTGGAATTCTTTTTTGATCTTTTCAGCGATCTCAGTCCATGATTCCTTCTGAACAGAGTGGAGACATTCGACAGACAACGTGAGTTCCCCTACATCAAGCCCTGCTGCGATCAAAGCGGGAGTTACCATTTGCATTGCAACTCGCGTTGAAGTGAGGCATGGGTTTGAGAAAGCCAAAGAAAAACTGTAAAGTATGGTGTAGTTCCAACCAGTAGTGGAACTGAATAAACACTTTGCCCTTCAAGTTCCTGAAGGTTCAATTTTTCAGAACACCCAATATATATGTGTGTGTGTGTGAGTTGGGAGCGGGGCAGTGAAATGGCGGGGGACAGGGCGACGTGGAGGAGATTTGTTTGTGGCCACCCCGAACGGGATTGAGGCGTCTGGCAATATATATATATATAGATAGATAGATAGATAGGTAGAGAGATAGATTGGATAGACAGACAGATAAATATACTACCAAGTGGAATATTACCATTGAAGGAATGAGTTAGACCACCAGTGTGAGATATCCACACGTTCCATCATATGCTCCTGGCCGACAATCAGTGTCGGCATTCTCTATAATTTATAATGAAGTCTCGCTCCACCCACCATCAGATGTTCCCAGCAAGGAACGAAACATTACCAAATGTACCAACATTTGGACAGCTACCCAAAGTCTAAATGAAAATCAATGTAGCGTCCCCGACGCATCTGAAGCATCGAGCAGAAATTAAATAATTCAGAAACTGTAGGTGAATTCAACCTCCGGTTTCTTACAGAAGCATTTATCTATATATCTATATATATATATATATATATATATATATATATATATATATATACTGTTATGGGGTGTCTATTACGGTGTACTCTTAGCCCTTCATTAATAGCCAAAAGGGGTAAGGTAAAGCTCATAAGAAAACTAACTTTACTGTACACTATAACATACACACATCAAAGAAGAAACCAGGATTCTTTTTACAAAAGAGGAATTCATATAGGCCTCAGAATACAAATATAAAACAAGTTATTTCTTACCTAGCCAGAATACACTCAGTGGAAGATACTTGGAAATTTCGGTGATATAATCCAGATGTAAATCACAGACTATGGTCAGACTCAAATATGAAGTCCGTTTGGGTGGGGCCCACGCGGGGATTTCCCTCTCTACAGCTCTGCCAAACCTCCTCTCTCTCTCTCTCTCTCTCTCTCTCAGTTGATTGAGAAAGTTGTAATATATTTATAAGTTGTGTTTTCTTCTATATTGTTTTGAACTTTTTTCCACACCACCAGTGACGTAAAAGTCTTGGCGTGTTTTTTTTTTTTTTTTTTATAGAGGTTTCCCCAGTACGCATAAGTCCTCTCTCTGATCTTTCTTCTAGAAAATACTTGTTCACATTGTAAATAAGTTCTTTCTCCCGACTGTGGAGCACACGAAAGCGAGTCGGAGTAGCTGCCATCGTGGGTGGGGATCAGGGAGGAAGTGACCGGTCACCTGTAGTCTGAGGTGGGTGTCCTTGACCTCTGGCAACGTCGGAAAGCGTCGTTGTCATGTGGTGTGGAATTTATACAAATCATTGCTATTATCCTAAAAAGCGACACATTCATAGCACTATATAGCCTTATATAATATATTTAATAAGTACAGAATATTTAATATACAATTTCAAATAGTAAATAGCTGACATATGACAGAGAGAGAGATAGGTACTGGGGTTGATGCGGCAGAGCTGTAGAGAGGGAAATCCCCTCTCGGGCCCCACCCAAACGGACTTCATATTTGAGTCTGACCATAGTGAAAATGAAGGAGTGAACCAAAAATGGGAAATGGTGCACAAACAATGTGTTTTGTAATCAGAGTCACGTATTGAGTAATGTGTGAAAATATGAGGAAAAGTGCAACAGAATGTGACAAAAGTGTAACGTGACTGTATGTGACAAAAAAAAGTGACTGTGAAAATGTGACAAAAGGTGTACAAACGACAAAATGTGAACAAATGTGTCTCTCTCACATTGTCCTCGAGCTTATAAAGCAGACTTACTCCGCCTCTCTCAGCTAACTAACCACTAGCCTGTCTTAAAAATAATCTCTGTCCATACACAAACAATGGAGGCACCTGCTACCAATGGAGGCCTTACACGTATTACACAAAACCAATGGTGTGCCATCAAGAAAGCCAAGAAAGCGTTATTCAGACTTCTATTGGCAGATACTCATTTTGCTCCTCCCACTCTACAAGTTACACCCCTTATGGTCAAGGGCATAAGGGTTTTCTGCGTAATTTGTGGGAAAAAACAACTAGTGTGTTATCAGCCCAGAAGGCAAAGTTGACCACTGGGTAAACACAGCTGTGGTCTAGGGTTATCCTTTACATGCAGCAAAACTAATAAGAAAATTATTTATCGATGTTAACGGCTCACTTGTCTCCTTTCATTATCACCTTATCTTCTATTTCACCATTCGCTACTGCGGTAACTATGCCAGTGACACCTCCCTTCCTGAGAAGAGAAATTTCCTAAGGGGAAATTTCTGGATACTGTACAATTTTAAGTTCTGGACGGGTAATCTGCTAAAACATTGGAAGCACCAGTTATATGTCTCACATCAAGGGAGCATTCCTGCATAAATAGGGCCCAGCGGGTCAATCTAAGATTTTTGTCCTTAAATCGGGACAAAATTTCAGAGGATGGTGATAAGTGTACACTACAACATCACCTGACCCTGGACCAACTTACACAGAGAAGTGTTGAAGGGCAAGTATGAGTGCAAGGAGCTCTTTCTCAGTAGATGAATAATTTCTCTGGGCCTTACTGAACTTTTTGCTAAAATAGCACACAGGCATCTCAAAGCCTTGATCATTATCCTGAAGCTAAACTGCACCAGCCCCTAGGCCACTGGCATCAACAGCTAATTTAAAGGGTTTATCAAAATTGAGCTTGAAGCACTAGGTGACTTGACAGGATGGCTTTGACTTTAGAATAGGCATCCTCGTATTCTGGCTTCCACTCATACTTGACTCCTTTTCTTAACAGATCAGTGAGAGGAGCTCCAATATCAGAGAAGTTCAGGACAAAACATCTGTAGTACCCTACCATACCCAAGAATAATTGCAACTCTTTCTTATTTTTGGGTTGGGGGGAATTGACAATGGCCTAAACTTTGACATCAGGTGGACTCACTTGTCCTAAACCGACTACATAATCTAGGTACTGCACTCGAGCCCTCACAGATTCACATTTAGTTAAATTAAGCACTAAATTAGCAGAGGACAGCCTCTGCAGCAAGGCCTCTAGTTGGATCAAGTGTTGTTCCCAGTTGTAAACTAAAAATAACATCATCAATGTATGTTGTGCAACCTTTAACATCCTTGGTGAGATCATTCATCAGCCTTTGGAAGGTGGCAGGAGCATTCTTCATACCATAGGGCATGACCTTACATTTATACGTATTGCCGCTGACCACAAACAGGAAATATCTTGGGCCCTTTCTGTGAGTGGGACTTGCCAATATCCCTTCATGAAATCTAATTTTGTAATAAACTTAGCACTGCCTATCGCATTCACACAATCATCTACTCCAGGAAGTGGGTAGGTATCAGTCTTGGTAAGGGAGTTGACGTTACGATAATCAATACACAGGCGCTGTGACCCATCGGGTTTTAGAACCACTATGACCGGGGAGCACCACTCACTTTGACAGGACTCAATTAACCCCTGCTACAGCAGTTCCTCTTGAATGATGGTCTGCTTCTGAGGACTTGCCTGGTAGGGGGACTGCTTTACTGGGTTGGCATCTCCAACGTCCATGTTGTGCTGTGCCACTTCCGTCCATCCTGGGGTGTCCCGGAAGACATCAGGGAACTTCCTGAGAAGGGCAACAAGCTCGGCACACCGCTCTGCAGTCAAGTGGGAGAGTTTATCAGTCAGTGTACTCCAAGCATCCTGGTTTTCTCTCCAACTGGTCGTCTGGTTCAAAGTCAAAGGGCAGCCCTTGTCCTCCGCCAACTCAACAGCTGACACCACACATGCAGCACTAGGGAGGTCCACGTCTCGCCTGTGGTACTCCTTCAACATATTTACATGGCACAATATTCATTCCATCCTCCGGTCTGGAGTTAATGACATAATTGACTTCACCTACCCTCTTCTGCGCTACATAAGGGCTTGCAAAACTTGCCTGCAGAGGCTGGCCATGAATGGGAAGCAAGACAAGAACTTGATCACCTGGGTGAAACACTCTGTTCCTAACTTTCTTAGAGTGGCCATACCACCTCTTCATCTTCTCCTGAGATGACTCCAAGTGTGCCCTTGCTACTTCCATACTATAGGCCGATCTTTCCTTAAATTTTAACACAGTCTAGCACGTCATTTTGATAATCATCCTTGACCCATTGTTCTTTGAGGAGTTTAAGAGGACCTCTTACTTCATGGCCAAAGATTAACCGAAATGGGGAGTAGCCCAAGGACTCACTCGGTGCCTCTCTGGTTGCAAAACGTAGGAAAGGCAAACAGTTGTCCCATTCTTTTTCATCCAAACCCATCTTTTTAAGCATACTCTTCAGAGTTTGGTGATACCTCTGTTATGCACCCTGACTCTGAGGATGATATGCTGAGGAAGTGATTTGGGAGATTCCTAATTCCTTTAGGGTTTGTCTGAACAGTCTGGAATTAAAATTACTGCCTTGATCTGACTGAATTTCCTTAGGGAGACCAAAACGGGTAGAGAAGGTTAGCATCTCCTTTACAACCAATTTAGCTGAAATATTTCTCAAGGGAATGGCTTCGGGATATTTAGTGGCCATGTCTAACATTGTGAGGATGTACTGGTGGCCTGAGGAGGTTTTAGGCAAAGGGCCTACAATGTCCACAAAGACTCTAGTGAATGGGGTCTCAAACACAGGTAGAGGAATCAAAGGAGCCGCAGGGATGGGCTTATTGCTCTTACCGAGTGACCTGCTAAAGAAGAGTCATGAGCGATGGACATAATTTTTTGCCAATAGGGTCCTGGAACCACCACCTGATGTACAGTCTCCCACTCATTATCATGAGCAACACTAGGAGGTCTCCATCTTCGCATTAACACGTTGTTTGGCCTTAAATAACAACACTCTGTCAGTTCAGACTCACATTCATCTTCCCTAACCTGCTGAGTCAATTAGAGGGGCAATCTCTGGATCAGATCTTTGCATATCAGCTAACCTTGCACATACATCAGTCTGGGGAGAATCATCAACCTCTGAGTCATTTAACCTGACAAAAAAGGTATCACCAAGCCCAATATTATTATCGGCGTCGCCAATGCCATTACTGTCAACATTATCATGGCTGGCCTTTGTCATCATAGCTCTAGTTACAGCACATGCGGGAAACAATTTAGGATCCAACTCTTTAGTCCTATCCTCAGGGGAGTTTTTGACACACAGGTAACAGCACTCACCTGTTCTCCCACCAAGTCATTACCCAAAAGGAAAGTGACCCCTTGTACAGGAAGCTGGTCAACAATACCCACATGCACTGAACTAGTAACTAACTCTGACTGGAGCTTCACTTCAACTAGGGGAGGAGATACAAACTCAGTTATACCCTGCAACAAGACACATTCATTAGGGTCAGCTACATCAACAATCCCCTTCAATATTAGTGACTGTGCAGCTCCTGTATCTCTTAGTATAGTGACTTCCTTACCACCTTTTCCATCAAGTGAACCTAACTCCTTAGATATAAAGTTGGCAAATAAATGATCTGGGGAGGAGTCACTTTGTTTACTGCTTGGGGGAGGACACTCTGATGGGGTCTTATTACCACTCTCACCTGAACCTGATGGCTGCACTGCTCCAGTCTTACTAGTGTCTAACGATGACTTTACAGGAGTCTGACTATCAACCACTGACAGTTCCACTCTGGCCTTATCAACAGTATGCACCCGCTGGGGTTGTGTCTGACTCCTGCTGACAATATCTGTGGGTGGCTGCTCTGTGTTGGTGTCAAAAGATCCCCAAGAGTTTACCAAAGTTATAAGTTTCACAGTGGAACCTTTACCTCGTTTTTTCCAGCACCAATTCTTCAAGTGCCCCGTTTTCTGGCAATACTGGCAAAACCTGACACTTTTTCTTGACCCTGTGGCAACACTGTTCTCACTTTCGTGAACTAACATGCTCTAGGGGTGCAGTGTTCCCACTAGTGTCACTTGACATTAACTTGTCTTTACCAGAAGAAGGGTTCACAAAAACTGGTTGGTTCACTCTCCTACCCTTAACAAATGACTGAGGCTTACGTTCATGCTTATGAATTACACTATAATTATCTGCTACAACAGCAGACTCAGCTAGGGTATCTAAATCTTTCTCCACTAGGTATGTATCAACATCCCTATCTATGTTACCAGTGAAGTTCTCCAAGATCATTAGTTTTCTCAATTTTGAGAAATCAACATTCTTAGAATGCAACCACTGACCAAATAAGTCTGTGAGTACTCTAGCATATTCCACATGAGTCTGATCTTTCTGTTTAATGGTAGTTCTAAATTTAAGCCAGTATGCCTCTGGCACGAGTTCATATGCTTTTAGAATGGCCTCTATCAAACAATCATAGTTAGCACTTTGATCAACAGATAAAGAAATATAAGCCTGTATTCCTTTCAAAACATTCTGCAGCAGTACTGTCCAAGAGTCTTTTGGTCACGAGAGACGACCTACCAGCTTTTCAAACATATGGAAGTACTTAGTGACATCTTGCTCATTAAAGGGAGATACTAGCTTAATGATCCTAGCAACATCAAAAGATTCCCTAGCAGATGAACTACTAGCTCTAGGTAAACTATCAGGGTGCTTCAGTCTGAATTCGTGATCCATTTCCTTTTGTCTCATTTGAGCTTGTAATTCTCTTTCCCTCATTTTAGCATTCCATTCTTGTTCTCTCATTTTTACTTGTACTTCTAGTTCCCTCAGCTTAATTCTGGCTAACTCAAGTTACACATTGTCACCAGTATCATGAGCAGAAAAATCACTAGGGCCAGGCATCGCTGATGCCAAAGGCTCAGGGTCAACACCTTGTGCAGTATCAGATGCCTCAGAACTAACTATGGAGGACTCACTTTGCTCAAACATGGTGTCCAATATTAAATCACGTAACTTAGTCTTAGTGACTGAGGCAGAAAATCTAAACTGTAAGATCTGGCCATGCAATATGAGCTCGTGTTTTGTTAGTGTTTTCACTCTGGCTGGGGAAGGCTTAGAATCCAAAAATGCTTTAACATCACTATCATTCTTTAGGACCATGGTATAAAGAGTAAGCACTGTGTATGTGACCGAGGTTACCAACATTATGTCACAGAGCCCTCCTGGCCAGGAGGTCGCCAAATTATTATGGAGGTGTATATTACGGTGTACTCTTAGCCCTCAATTAATCACAGAAAGGGATAAGATAAAGCTCACAAGAATAAATTAACTTTACACTATAACACACACACCACAGAAGACATCAGGATTCGTTTTACAAAAGAGGAAGTCATATAGGTCTCAGAATACAAATATAAAACAAGTTATTTCTAATCTAACCAGAATATACTCAGTGGAGGCTAAGTACTCACAAAGGTCGAGGAAACTTGGAGACTTCGGTGATTTAATCCAGATATAAATCACACACTAGTGAAAGTGAAGGAGTGAACCAAAAATGGGAAATGGTACACAAACAGTGTGTTTAGTAATCAAAGTCACGTACTGAGTAATGTGTGAAAATATGAAGAAAAGTGCAACAGAATGTGACAGAAGTGTAACGTGACTGCAAGAGACAAAAAAAGTGAAAATGTGACAAAAGGTGTACAAACGACAAAATGTGAACAAATGTGTCTCTCTCACATTGTCCTCGAGCTTATAAAGCAGACTTACTCTGCCTATCTCGGCTAACTAACCACTAGCCTGTCTTAAAAATAATCTCTGTCCATACACAAACAATGGAGGCACCTGCTACCAATGGAGGCCTTACACGTATTACACAAAACCAATGGTGTGCCATCAAGAAAGCGTTATTCAGACTTCTATTGGCAGATACTCTCATTTTGCTCCTCCCATACTATAAGTTACACCCCTTATGGTCAAGGACATAAGGATTTTCTGCGCAGTTTGTGGGAAAAACAACTATAACTCGGTTCCACGGAGTCTGACGCACTGATTTTGCCAGCCGAGGACAGGTGGATCTGGTAACACTGGGCGACGTACTCGGGCGGTGATTGGTGTATTTCCGTTGTTTGAATGTGCACCAAATTGACTTTGTATTTCAACCAAGGCCCTCATTGATTTGTAAGATACCGGATTATACAGATACAAATTAAAACAACGATATCTTTAATGATAAATATGTGCCTTTTAAATTACTAGAGATAAACCTGAACGACAATGATAACAAAAAGTAAGTAGAGTAGCGACTGGACGCATGCGGACAAGTCAGCGACTGTGGCGGGAATTCAGACGTTCATAGCACGGTGGTCCTGAGGTCCTGTGAAGGCTCGAATGTTTTTCCCACCACTACTACACAGTGTCACAGTCTACAGTCTCCACCATGCCCTTCATTACCTCATCTACTAATATTCAACCTTACCCTAGATATGCTTAGCTTAGCTTCTAATAATTATAATTTGTGTAAGCACACACACACACACACACACACACACACACACACACACACACACCTAACTGAGGCCAATGCATGCTATTCTATTCTCAACACATATAGTGTACATACATATTTTCATTACCTTCATAGGTAACAGTACCTTTAAAAATCTGCATTTGTTTGTATTCAGTCAGATTCAGTAGAGTTATTTCTTACATCAATAAGTTTGGTATTTGATTTTTACTAACATTTTCGTATCATAAGAGACAGACATACAGACGGACACCCTATCCCTGGTCACAGTGCATCCTCAAGCATGTATCTCTGCCCCCTCGAAAAAGAGTCGGGAAAGTAATGGATTACATCATTATAAAATGAACCGAATTTTTGTTAATGGTGGAAGAAAGGAAAGTAAGATAAAAGCAAACCTCATGAGAAAATAATAGTTGAACTCTGCTGCTATAATAAAACCGCGTGCAGTGTAAATGAAATCAAACATAATGAAATGAATTTAAATCAGTCGCTGACTTGTCCGCATGCATCCTGTCGCGACTTTACATACTTTTTGTTATCATTGTCGTTCAGGTTTATCTCTAGCAATTTAAAAGGCACATATTTATCGTTAAAGATAAAATTACTTTAAATTGTATCTGTATAATCCGGTATCTTACATATGAATGAGGGCCTTGGTTGAAATACAAAGTCAATTTGTGCACATTCAAACACAGAAATACACCAATCACCTCCCGAGTACGTCGCTCAGTGTTACCAGATCCACCTGTCCTCGGCTGGCAAAATCAGTGCGTCAGACTCCGTGGAGCCGAGTGTAGTGTGTTATCAGCCCAGAGGGCAAAGCTAACCGCTGTGTAAACACAGCTGTATTCTAGGGTTATCCTTTACAGGCAGCAAAACTAATAAAAAAAATTATTTATTGATCTTAACGGCTCGCCTGTCTCCTTTCTTTATCATCTTATCTTCTGTTTCATCATTCACTACTGGGGTAACTACGCCAGTGACAATAATATATATATATATATATATATATATATATATATATATATATATATATATATATATATATATATATGAGAGTGTCGAGGGGAGGGTCTGGGAAGGAAGAGCGAATAAAAGCTGAGGATGGAATGATGCTAACTGAGATTAATGCAGTAAGGAAGCGATGGAGTGTTCTGAAAGACTGTTAAATGTAGTGGAGGAAAAGGAGGCTGAGATCGTGGCAGATGGAAAGGTGCAAAGAATATTTTGGGAGAGCTGAGTGATTCTTTGATCATGATGAAGGAAGTGCAGGAGGCAGTAAGGGAGATGAAAGCAGGGAAAGCTGGAGGCATGGATCAATGTGCTGTGGAATGTCTGAAAGGTGGTGAAGCAACTATTTTTTAGTGGTTAATAAGATTGTTGTGTGTTTCGAGAGCGGTATGGTGCCGATTGACTGGGCAAGTGCGTGTGTGGTTCCGTTGTATAAAGGTGAGGGTGATAAGTATGAATGTACTAGCTTTAGAGGCATAAGTCTGTTGAGTGTTGTTGGTAAGGTGTTTGGTAGAGTGTTGATTAAGAGAGCTAGAAAGGGTACAGAGGGAGTGATTGGTGATGAGCGGTGTGGTTTTAGGAGAGGGAGGGAATGTGTGATCAGGTGTTTGCTGTGAGAGGTGTGTGAAAAGTATTTGGTGAAAGGCGAAGATGTGTTTGGGGCATTCATGGATTTAGAGAAAGTGTATGATAGAATTGATAGGGAGGCTTTGTGGACTGTTTTGAGATTGTATGGACTTGAAGGTAGATTGTTAAAAGGAGTGAAAGTTTTTATGTAAATGATAGAGCATGTGTATGAGTGGCAAATACTGTGAATGACTGGTGTCTTGCGAGACTCGGGCTGCAGCTGGAATGTGTGATGTCTCCTTGGTTGTTTAATATTTATATGGATGGCGTTGTATGGAAGGTGAATGTGAGAGTGTTAGGTGGATGTTTTAGTCTAATGAATGCTGATGATAAAGAGTGGAATTTGAATCAGCTGCTTTTTGCAGATGATACTGCACTGGTTGCTGATTCAGAGAGGAGACAGTGAGTAGTGGAGTTTGGAAGGGTGTGTGAAAGGAGAATATTGAGAGTAAATGTGAATAAGAGTGACAAAGTGCGCGAGATTGATAGATGGTAGGAGGATGAATGTAGTTTTGAATGGTGAACCGCTTGAGGAGGTAAGTATTTAGGGTCACATGTTGCTGTGGATGGAAGAATAGATGTAGAGGTAAAGTTTAGAATTAATCAAGTAGGAAAGGTGCTGAGAGGAATGAAAAAAGTGTTTAGATGTTGTTCGTTTGGAATGGATGTAAAGAGATGGCTGTATGAGGGTGTAGTGGTACCTACTGTGTTATATGGGCTGAAACTAGGAATATGAGTGTAACAGAAAGGAAGAGTTTGAACGTTATGGAGATAAGGTGTCTAAGGAGTATGTGTGGAATGATGCGTATGGATCGAATGAGAAATGATGAAGTGCAAATGAGAACTGGAGTTATGTGGGAGATGGCTCATTGAGTTGAGTAGAGAGTGTTGTGATGGTTTGAGCATATGGAGAGAATGGATGAAGAGAGATTGGTGAAAAAGATAATTGGATCTGGTGTGAGAGGTTTCAGGCTGAGAGGAAGACCACAAATAGGATGGCTGGGCAGCGTGAAGAGAGCATTAGATACAAGAGGGATGTCTGCTGGGGAAGGAAGAGTGGCCGAGCGTGATAGGGATGACTGGATAGAAATTGTGAAATAATAAATGGTGACACGGCCCTGAGGGGATATTCTCCCACATGTGGTCTGATGAGCTGATCAGATCAGGTGCAGGTAAGGGGATGGGTCTATTATTATTGATTTATTTCTTTTTCAAATAACACAACTGAGGAAGAAAAAACAAATGAATAAAAAAAAAGCCATACACCAGATTACTGGTGTCCTCTGTTCATAAAATATCTGTAACAGGCTTGAACAGCTGTAGGTTGAAATTTTGAGGGAAACAACTCTGGGGAAGCGAGTTCCAGAGAGATGCAGTTCGGGAATGAAAGAATTCTGATAGGCAGATGTTCTGCAATATGGATGTGTGACATTCCAGTCATGAGCGCTACCAGATGCCTGTGTAGCACAAGGGAAGGCATGGAGAGGTGGCACCATGGATGCAACTTCGTCTGAGCATTTGCCGTAAATATACCTAAAATAATGCAAGGGAGGCAACATTCCTTCTTACTTGAAGGAGAGGTAGTTTATTTGTAATGGGAGGGTTGTTAATAATTCTAACAGCTTTGTTCTGAATTTTGTTTAGTTGTTTTAATGCAACCTTTCCACATCCATTCCACAAGGGTGAGCAATATTCAAGCTGAGAGCTCACATGACTTATAAATTATAGCCAACTGCTCATCAGTGAAGAAGTTACGGACTCCATACAATAATCCAAGTTTTTTTTGAGGCAGTTTTAGCAAGTGATCTAACATGAGAGGTCCAGCTGAGGGCCTTGTTAAGTCAGACGCCGAGAATTTCAGTACTTTTGGAGATGAGAATATTAGTAGCACTGAAGGTAATGTACGAATCTGGCAATATCTGTCTATTAGTAAACTGTATATATTTAGTTTTACTAACATTAAATGAGACAAGGTTGTTTTGTCCCCATTCACTGATTGTAGATAGGTCTTGATTTATGGAGATGGCTGTACTGAGTTGAAAGGTAGAAATATTAGACTTTGTAAATGGGTGTCTGAGTGTGAATGAACTATGTAGTGTTGAGTCATCTGCATATGAGTGGATGCGATTGTGGGTGACAGATAAGAGATCATCAATATGAACCAGGAATAGGATTGGCCCCAGAACTGACCCCTGCGGCACGCCGGCGTTAACTGAGTGGAAATTGGAATATACTTCATCTACTTTTACTCTTATTTTCCTGTCACTAAGATATGAAGAAATCAAAGGAACAAAAGACGTTAGTCCATAGCAAGGGAGTTTGGACAGCAAGGAATGGTGTCATACTTTGTCAAAAGCTTTAGAAATATCAAGGGCTACTGCATGAGTTTCTCCATGTAGATCAATTGACTGATGTATGGTATGGGTTAGGAGACTGAGTATGTCAACTGTGGATCTTTCGTGGCAAAAACCATATTGTCTATCACTAATTAAGTTGTTGGATTCAAGATGTTTAACAATGTGCTTATTTATTAAAGTTTCAAATACCTTACCAAGAGAAGATGTGACAGCTGTTGGTCTGTACTCAGAGGGGTCAGAGGAACTTCCTTTCTTCGGAATTGGGTGGATATTGGCTTCTTTCCATGAATTTTGGAATGAAGAAGTTGATATGCTTGGTCTGAATAATTTAGCTAGAACAGAGGCAAGTTCAGGGGAACACTTTTTCAAAACAATTGGCAGAATTCCATCTGGGCCAGGAGCTTTGTTGGTAGGTAAATTGTCTTGGATGGATTTTACGTATCTTGTCTGTATTTTAAGTGGGGCAATTTTGGGAGAGTCAAGTTCTAGTACTGGGACATTCTGACTGGTATCGTCTATGGTAGAGTTTCTGGCATATGTACTGGCAAAAATATACGCTTTCGCACGCAAGTCGTTTGTAATGTTGCCATCTGAAGATTTTAGTGGGGGAATGGAAGATAGCTTGTTAAAGTTATTATTGAAAGAATTAAGAGTTGACCAGAAAATTCTATTGTCATTAGGGTTGTTAAGTAGTTTTGATGCTTGCTTTTGAAGAAAGTTTGATTTAGCTAGATTTATTACAGCTTTTGCATGATTTCTAGCAATTTTAAATTCAGAGAGTGATTCAGATGTTTTTGATTTTAAGAGTTATATGCTAATGAGTTTTGGGCTGTTGCTCTGGCACAGTTGCCATCAAACCATTTTGGAGAGTTGGATTTTTTAGTGAACTGTTGACTTGGTATGAATAAATCCATATCAGTTAGTATTAAGTCGCAAATGTGGGACTGGGTAGAATTGGGATCACTATAGAAGAAAGACTGCCATGGAATGTTAGCAAGATAATTTCTAAATCCACCCCAGTTTGCCCTATCAAAGTGCCATCAGGTCACCCTGACAGGTTCAGAACAGGGAGGTGTGGGGGGGTTAACTAATGAGGCTTTGATGAGATTGTGGTCAGAGGATCCAAGTGGTGACAGTACCTCTATCCTGTATTGATCTGGATTATTTGTCACGAATAAATCCAAGAGATGGGCATTATGGTAAGGATGATCAGGTATTCTGGTTGATTGCTTTACCAGCTGGGTGAGATTAAACGATTCTGCAAACAGCTCGCACTCTAGACCAGCGTCATCAGTCCTGGCAGAATGCAATAAGCATTCAGCATTATGTATGTTAAAATCACCCAAAATGGTAATTTCGGTGCTAAGGACAAGGTTAAGGTTACTCAACTGTGTGGATATGGAATCAAATACACTGGGTTCCGAAGAAGCACTGGGGAAGCAATAAACTAATCAAATATATTTGGTAATATTTTGACAATTTAATTTATACAATGAGTAATCAAAACTGGATGAAGTGAAGTTTAAAATAGGGTCAACTTCATATTGGGATTTGATATAACAACAGGTTTCGCCCTTGTTACGGAAGTTTGTAAGGAGATGGTAACCGGGAAAACAAAATGGGGTTATATAAACAGAGGGTGAGATTTGTGGTTCTGTGAGGAAAAGGGCCAAAGGGGATATGGACTGAAGGAAAAAATGGACTGGGTTTAAATTTGTGGTAAGGCTGCGGATGTTGGTGAAGAATAAGGCCGCACATTCACTTCATCACTGACGAGCACTACCGGAAATAGCAACAGTTGCTATCGGCACAGTCACTTGATGGCGACTGGGAGGACCCTGTGCCGCCAGCCCTACCCTGCTGGTGGTGGCAATCTGAGGTACCACCTCATTTGTGAGTAACACTGCAGTGGCCATTACTAAAGAGTGAATAGAAGGTGTGATACATTATGCGCATGTAGTGTGGTGTAGACAGTTGAAGGTAGAGGTATTAAGAGAGCATGCTGGCCTACTCTCTGTGTAGGCGAATGCAGTGAAAATGTTCAGCTAAGGGGGATGGTCAGGATCAAGTCCTGAGGGCTGGTGAAACGGGAGCTCCAGCTCTCCCTGTCACCAGCTTGCTATCCACCTCGGGAGTACTGCCCTGTTCGACTGGTGCTACAGTCTACCAGGCATGGCTGGCATGGGTAAACCAGCTTTGCTGTCGGGCCCTGCTGTGGATGTCGCTGACTGCACTATGCAGCTGACCCTCGTGCAGTGTGCTGCGGTGGAGATCTGTCCCTTCTACCCTTCGAACTAAGATACAAGTAAATGTGTGTGTGTGGATGAGTAAATTGGGAGTGTGTCGTCTGTCTCGGCTACCCTCCTTACTTTGGGGGAAGCACCCTAGGTATATAGATAAGTTGCAAAACCAGGTTCATCCGAAGAGGGGAGTAGTAAACTGCAGGCTGAAGCTGCCCCTCTCCTGATGTCCACTGCCCCCTTTTCAGGGGATAGGAAGGGGTCTGGGGGTAGTTTGCATAACCAGACAGGAGCCATACCAGTGCTCCCGCACGAAGGTGCCCTTCTTCACCACAACCCAGCAGCTCTCTCTCTCTCTCTCTCTCTCTCTCTCTCTCTCTCTCTCTCTCTCTCTCTCTGTATGTATGTATATATGTATGTGTATACATATATCATCATTATCATCATCATCATCAGTCATTACAAGTCCACTGCTGAACAAAGGCCTCCCCCAACGTTCTCCACGAATTCCTTGACTAAGCCAATCTTTGCCACATTTTCCCTGCAACTTTCTCCAGTTCATCTCTCCACCTCCTGTCTGGCCTTTTTCTGCTACGCTTATTATCTCTTCGTGTCCAGTCAGTCAGCTTCTTGCTCCATCGGTTATCCCTTATTCTTGCTACATGGCCTGCCCACCTCCATTTCTTTTCTTTTATAACTTCTAAAATATCTTTGACTTTAGTCTGCACTCTCACTCAAGTTAATCTTTTCCTGTCTTTTAAAGATATTCCCAACATTGAGCTTTCCAATGCTGTCTGAGAAGGGATTTTTTTTTTTTTTCCCGTCGATTTTGTCAATTTTCAGGTCTCACAACCATGCGTCATAGCTGGAATTATACGTTTGTTATATATTTTCCGATTCATACAAACCGGCAAGCTGCTTTACATAATGTCTATATGTTTACCGTAAGCTTTCCATCCAATTGTATTGCGTCTTATTTCGCTATCAGAATCTTTCGTTAATTTTAGTACGTGCCCCAAGTAACTGTACTCCTCGACTTCTTCAAGAATTTCTTCGCTTATTCTGATGACGCTCTTTGGTGTTTGTGAATTAAACATTAGTTTTATCCCCTGGGGAAGGGGGGATAGAATACTTCCCTAGTATTCCCTGCTTGTCGTAAGAGGCGACTAAAAGGGACACTTTTATATACATTCTCTTTGCTCTCTTTCTTTCCCTTGTACTTTGTCTGTCCAAACCCTCTGCAGTTTACTTTCATTTAGTTAATTTCCTCTTTCCACTGTCTGGTTCCTGCGAGACACTGGCATTGGCTCCAGGGTAAAATATTTTTCTGCCTAAGAAATCTTGATGAACTCTGGTGACGAAGCAATGGCCCTCAGTTCCGTGCAGCCCTTAAGTGGGCAGGGGGTGCTAAGAATCCCACGGTGTAAAAATAAGTTTATACATCCAAAAAGAACCTTAAGAATAGGAAACTCGAATGTTCGAACTCTCAGTCAGGCTGGTAAAATGGAAGAGCTTATTTCAGTGTTCAAGGAATACAAGATGGATATTTGTGCTCTTACAGAAACGAGGTTGCTTGGAGTTGATAAAATGAATTTGGAAGATGGTATTACTATGTTGGTTTCTGGTAGGAGTGATGGAAATCATTACCAAGGAGTAGGCTTACTGCTGAGTAGAGATGCTTGTAAGGCAGTATGTGAGTTTGAACCAATTAATGAGCGCTTGCTTTATGCTCGTTTAAAATCTGACCATGGTAATATCAGTATGGTTGTAGGGTACGCTCCGACAAATGAGGCTGCTGATGAAATGAAGGATGACTTATGAGAAGCTGCAGGATATAGTGAATAGAGTGGCAAGACATGATGTGTTAGTTTGCATTGGTTATTTTAATGCGATTGTTGGCAGTAGTAGGGATGGCTTTGAAGACTGTATGGGTAAGGAGGGTGTTGGTATAAGGAACGAAAATGGGGTGCGACTTGGAAGCTTTTGTTTGGCAAATGACCTTATAATTGGTGGAACTATCTTTGAGCATAGAAAAATACATAAGACTACTTGGATTTCACCATGTGGTAAATATTGTAACCAGATTGACCACTTTGCAATTAGCAGAAGGCATAGGAGTTATTTGCAAGCTGTTTGCATAAGGAGGGGGGCAGATATAGGTAGTGATCATCAACTTGTTGTGTCAAAGATTAAAATAAAACTTAAGAGAAACGTTAATGGTAATTGTACAAGAGGTAATAATTATGATTTGGATGAGTTGAGAAGTGATGAGAGCACGAGGGAAAAGTTTTGGTGAGAATGTAGGAACAGGTTTCTAGTCCTGCAGACTTTGATGGAATCTGAAGACAATGATATTAATCAAAGGTGGAGAGAGGTAAAAGAGGTTTTGTATGAGAGTGCTAAGGTTACTATTAAGAAAAAGGGAAAAGCGAGAAGGAAAAAGTGGATGTCAGATGAAACATGGAATGCAATTCAGAAAAGGAAAGAGGATAAGTTAAGAAGTGAAGAACAACATGTTGATGGCCAGGTAGTTGAAGTACTTAGAGCAAAGTACCGGAGTTTACATTCTGAAGTAAAAAGACTCGTTAGACGTGATAAGAGGAGGTTATATGATGAAAAGGCGACAGAGACAGAAATTAAATTAAGTAAAAATGATGGTCAGAGCACAAGAGCAGCGTATCAGGCCATAAAGGAGTTAACTGGGACTGAAAAGAGAAGGAAGGAAATACCTGTACGAGATAGAAATGGTAATTTGATGACTAAAGTTTTGGATATAAAAGGAAGGTGGAAAGAGCACTCTGAATCTGTTCTAAATAGACCAATCCCAGCTGAAGAGGACATTCTGCCAGCCGAGAGAGATTTGCAGATAGAAACAGGGGATATAAATTTGGAGGAGGTAGCAAAATCTATAAAGGAGTTAAAGAATTTTAAGGCCCCAGGAGAGGATGGAATATTCCCTGAAATGCTTAAGGTGGAAAATGACGAGTTGATGAATGCGCTTTTGAAATTTTTTAATGTGGCTTGGGATAATGGTGGAATTCCAGAAGAGTGGAAAAATGGAGTGATTATAAAAATACCAAAAAAGGGAGATTTAAGTGTGTGTGGCAATTGGAAGGGGATAACTTTGACACCTGTAGTTGCAAAAGTCTTTTCCAAAATCTTGTTGAACAGAATAGAGCCAGTAATTGATAAAATTTTAAGAGAAGAACAAGCGGGATTTAGAAAGGGTCGAGGTTGTAATGATCAGATTTTTATTGTAAGGCATCTAATGCAACAAGCTAATGAGATGAAGAGGCCACTTAGTATGTGTTTTGTGGATTTTGAAAAGGCGTTTGATAGTGTTTCACGTGGAGCTATGTTGAAAATTATGAGATTCTATGGTATACCAGAAAAGTTGTGTAAATATTATTAGAAGCTTGCATGAAGGTACTTTATGTAAGGTAATGGTGGGTGGTTCTTTGAGTGATCCATTTCAAGTTAGGTCAGGAGTGATTCAAGGAGGAGTTCTTTCGCCATTGCTGTTTGTTTTGGTTATGGTTTATGTTATGAAAAAGGTTGTAAGGAGAACAGGTGCAGGAATTAACTGGAAAGAAAATAAGAAGCTGATGGATTTGGACTATGCTGATGATACTGTACTGATTTGCGGAAGTATTTACGAGAAGCAGACGGTGCTTGATTGTTTGGTGGAGGAAGGAGAAAAAGTGGGATTGGTAATAAATTGTGGAAAGACTGAAATTATTAATATGAACTTGGAGAACCAAATCGATTGTGTAATTGGGAGTAATGTGGTGAAGAATGTAGAAAACTTTAAATATCTGGGAACGATTGTATCATCTAATGGATCATTAAACAATGAAATTGAGGAGAGGATTAGACAGGCTTGGCGAGCTGTTGGAATGTTGAAATCTGTTTGGAATAATAATATGCTTTCGGTACATACTAAAGTAAAAATTTAGAAGTCCATGGTTAGACCAATTTTAATTTAAGGGCATTAGTCATGGTACAGTACAATTGCAACAGATCAGAAAGTATTAGGATTTGAGAATAAAATACTGTGAAGGATTCTTGGGGTAAAGTGGCAAGACAGAGTTACAAATGCAAGAGTAAGGGATATGACGAGAGTGGAACCAGTTAATGAATATGTGAGACTGTCTCGCTGGAAGTGGCTGGGGCACATATATAGAAAAGAAGGTAGTTTAATACAGGATGTGCCAGAGCGGACTGCTAGAGGAAGAAGAGGTAGAGGTAAGCCGAGGGAAACCTGGTTGAGGACAATGAAAAACGAAGCAGGAGAGGAGTGTTGGTGAGACCTGACGGAGATGGCAAGAGACAAATATTGGTGGAGAGAGTTCATTGAGGCCCTATGCATCCCGTGGGGTGCCACAGGAAATGATTGATTTACTCTGGTTCAACTTTAGCCCTACTTTGAGACTTCCTCTTTTCAGGTCATTTAACATTTCTTGCAATGCCTCCGCTGTTTCTGAGATTAGGACAATGTCATCTGCAAATCTTAAATGGTTTAGCTTTTCACCATCTATGTTCACTCCTTTGTTTTCTCAGTCTAGCTTTCTGAAAATACCTTCTAGGTATGTTGTAATTAATCTCGTGAAATTGTATCTCCCTGACGCATGCCTTTCTTAATCTTATTTTTTTCAGAGTCTTCAAGTAATTTAACTGTAGCAATTTCCTCTTTATATATTTTTTTCGAGCAGGTTTATAATCTTCACATTTACTCCTCGTTCTCACAGTGAACTTATAATTGATGTTTTGCTCCACTGAGTCGAAAGCCTTTTCGTAATCAACAAAACCTAAGGACAGTGGTTTATTACATTCTGTAGTTTTCTCAATTAAGTTGACTCAATGTGTGTAGATAATCAGTTGTCGAATACCCGCTTCGGAATCCTGCCTGTTCACGAGGCTGGTTTGCCTCCAGATCTGTTGTTATACTTTTCTTAAGGAGTTTAGTGACAACTTTGTAATTACTGATGATAAGCTAATGGGTCGATAGTTATTAAGATCTTTTGAGTCGCCTTTCTTATAAAGTAAAATAACGTTTGCAATACACCATGTTTTGGGAATTTTCTTTCCTTTTTTTTTATACACTGAGGAAATAAGAGGGCGAGCCTGTTTTGTACTTCTACTCCTGCATCCGACAGTAAATCTGCCACTGTTTCATCTTCTCCTGGAGCATTCCTTCTTTTCATATGTTTAAGAGAAATGTTTACTTCGTCTGGTGTTACCTCAGGTAATTCACTTGTGTCAACGGGGAAGTTAGCTATTGGTTCTATTGTCTTTGATGCATACAGTTCATTGTAAAATTCTTCAACTCTCTTCAATATCTTATCTCTGTATTTAATGACTTCACTGTTTGTCCTTCAATGATATAATTTGTTCCTTTCCCAGTGCCATTTTACTCCGGATCTGTTTCAGACTTTTCCCCTGTTTTATGGTTTCTTTGATCTGATCCAAGTTATTCTTTATTATTCATCTCTCTGTCTTTTGTTGATATGTTTATTTAATTCTGCTCGTTCTGTTTCAACACTGTTTTTACTTTCATTTCCTTTCTTCATCTCGTGAGCTCGATTGTCTATCCATTTATCTATCTTTCTATTGCCAGACGCCTTAAACCCGCACGGGATGGCCACAAACAAACCGCCTCCACGTCGCCCTGTCCCCCGCCATTTCACTGCCCCGCTCCCAACTCACCCCCCCCTCTTTCATATACCTATCCACCCCATCCCTCCATCTCGTCTTCGGCCTTCCCCTCCCTCTCCCCCCCTCCACCTCACTCACATACACTCTCCTCGTCAGTCTGTCACCCTCCATCCTCTCCACATGGCCAAACCACCTCAGGATGTTCCTCCTAGCGCCTCCTATCACATCCACATCCACACCACAACGCTCCTTTATATCCTCATTTGTCAGCCTCTCTCTCCATGTGATTCCACAGGCTCCTCTTATATAACTCATTTCCACTACTATCACGCTTGACTTGTGTCCTTCCAACAACGTCCAAGCTTCACTTCCATATGTTAGAGTGGTATCACAATACTGTCATGTAGTAACTTTTTCACTTCCATGCTTACTTCCCTGTTTATTATCACTGCTTTTAAGGAACCAGCAACCTTTCTTCCTTGTTGTACCCTTTGAAGCACTTCACCCTCCAAACTTCCATCCTTACTCATCACATTCCCCAAGTACTTAAACGTACTCAAATTTCCCATTTCCTCACCATCCAACCTCACTGTTCATTCACTGACTTCACCTCTCTCAAAGACCATCACTATACTCTTCCCTACATTCACCTTTAGATTCTGTTTCTTACACACTCTCCCAAACTCATCCACCAAGCCTTGCAGCTCCCCTTCGTCTTCACTTAACAACACAGTATCATCCGCAAACAACAGCACAGGGAGCTTCCAAACACTACCCTCCCTCACCAGGGCCACTCCAACATCCACCGCCCTACCTTGTATCTCTTTTATTACCCCGTCATTGTACAGATTGAACAACCATGGAGACATGACACATCCCTGTTTCAACCCAACCTTCAAAGAGAAAAATTCACTCAGTTCACCATCCACACGCACTGCAGCCTTAGCACCCTCATACATACTCTTCACAGCATTCAACAACTTCCCGTCTACTCCATATATTCTTATACTTTCCACAATCCTTGTCTATCCACCCTGTCATATGCTTTCTCCAAATCCATGAAGGCCTCATACAACTTCTATCCCTTCTCTAGAAACTTTTTCACTAAAGATCTAAGAATGAATATCTGATCTACACAACCTCTTCCCTTCCTAAAGCCTCTCTGTTCTTCTCCAAGTAATTCCTCTGTTATTTCCCTAACTCTGTCAATAAGTATCCTACCATACACTTTTCCTATTACACTAAGAAGACAAATGCCCCTATGATTAACACCTAGGGGAGGCGGTGGCTCAATCAGTAGAGAGGTGGCTTGCGGTCCTACCGGACCCAGGTTCAAATCCCCGCTGGTGCAGGGAGCAGTTTAAGGATTTGAATTTCATTACGGCAGACTTTACCGATCTACCAGAAGACCCGCCGACATGTCGCAAAAATACCCCCGCTACTACCAATACACCAGTCCTGTATGAGACAGCCCTAGCATGTATTCAGTATGGACGGTGGGTGTTAGCGCCGAAGTGGTGACATGTGGAGGTGTGTAATATGTAGGAGGACTACTGGGCCTTGGAAGCAGGCTGAGAAGCCTATGCCCAGAGTCAAGCACATAAATAAAAAAAAGTTGAAGGTGTAGTTGGTGTGCATGGTGTGCCTGGAAGAAATGAAAATGGGAAACAAATGATAGGGATGTGGTTTGAGCGAGAGATGGTGATTGGAAATACCTTGTTTGAGAACAAAGATATTTATGAGCATACATGAGTGAGAGAGGAGGATGGAAGGGTTGTTGATTGAGCATTGATGGACTATGTGGTTGTGTCCAGGAATGTAATAGGAAGAATGTTAGATGTGAAAGTTTTCTCTCATTTGAGCTTGGAATTCTATTTCCCTCATTTTAGCATTCCATTCTTGTTCTCTCATTTTTACTTGCACTTCTAGTTCCCTCAGCTTAATTCTGGCTAACTCAAGTTGCACTTTGTCACCAGTATCATGAGCAGAAAAATCACTGGGGCCAGGCAACTCCGATGCCAAAGGCTCAGGGTCAACACCTTGTGCAGTATCAGATGGCCCAGAAGTAACTATGGAGGACTCACTTTGCTCAAACATGGGGTCCAATATTAAATCAAGTAACTTAGAGACTGACGCAGAAAATCTCAACTATAAGGCCTAGCCATGTACTGAGCCCGTGTTTTGTGAGTGTTTTCACTCTGGTTGGGGAAGGCTTAGAATCCAAAAATGCTTTCATATCAATGTCATTCATTAGGGCCATGATTTAAAGAGTAAGCACTTTGTATGTGGCCAAGGTTACCAACATTATGTCACAGAGCTATCCTGGCCAGGAGTCGCCAAATTGTTATGGGGGTGTATATTACGGTGTACTCTTAGCCCTTGATTAATCACTAAAAGGGATAAGATAAAGCTCACAAGAAAACTAACTTAACTTTACTGTACACTATAACATACACACACCAAGGAAGAAACCAGGATTCGTTTTACAAAAGAAGAAGTCATATAGGTCTCAGAATACAAATATAAAACAAGTTATTTCTAATCTAACCAGAATACACTCAGTGGAGGCTAAGTACTCACCCGAGGAAACTTGGAGACTTCGGTGATTTAATCCAGATATAAATCACACACTAGTGAAAATGAAGGAGTGAACCAAAAATGGGAAATGGTACACAAACAGTGTGTTTAGTAATCAAAGTCACGTACTGAGTAATGTGTGAAAATATGAAGAAAAGTGCAACAGAATGTGACAGAAGTGTAACGTGACTGCAAGAGACAAAAAAAGTGAAAATGTGACAAAAGGTGTACAAACGACAAAATGTGAACAAATGTGTCTCTCTCACATTGTCCTCGAGCTTATAAAGCAGACTTACTCTGCCTATCTCGGCTAACTAACCACTAGCCTGTCTTAAAAATAATCTCTGTCCATACACAAACAATGGAGGCACCTGCTACCAATGGAGGCCTTACACGTATTACACAAAACCAATGGTGTGCCATCAAGAAAGCGTTATTCAGACTTCTATTGGCAGATACTCTCATTTTGCTCCTCCCACACTATAAGTTACACCCCTTATGGTCAAGGACATAAGGATTTTCTGCGCAGTTTGTGGGAAAAACAACTAGTGTCTTATTAGCCCAGAAGGCAAAGTTGACCACTGGGTAAACAGAGCTGTGTTCTAGGGTTATCCTTTACAGGCAGCAAAACTGATAAGAAACTTATTTATCAATGTTAACGGCTCGCCTGTCTTCTTTCATCATCATCTTATCTACTATTTCACCATTCACTACTGGGGTTACTACGCCAGTGATAATATATATATATATATATATATATATATATATATATATATATATATATATATATATATATATATATATATATATATATATATATATAAGAGTGTTGGATGGGAGAGTCTGGGAAGGAAGAGTGAGTAAAAGCAGAGGATGGAAGGATGTTAACTGAGATGAATCCAGTAAAGAAGAGATGGGCAGAATATTCTGAAAGATTGTTAAATGAAGAGGAGGAAATGGAGGCTGAGATCATGGCAGATGGAAAGGTGCAAAGAATGTTTTGGGAGAGCTGAATGATTCTTTGATCATGATGGAGGAAGTGCAGGAGGCAGTAAGGGAGATGAAAGCAGGGAAAACTGGAGGCATGAATCAATGTGCTGTGGAATGTCTGAAAGGTGGTGAAGCAACTATTTTTTAGTGGTTAATAAGATTGTTAAGTGTGTGTTTCGTGAGCGGTATGGTGCCGATTGACTGGGCAAGTGCGTGTGTGGTTCCGTTGTATAAAGGTGAGGGTGATAAGTATGAATGTACTAGCTTTAGAGGCATAAGTCTGTTGAGTGTTGTTGGTAAGGTGTTTGGTAGAGTGTTGATTAAGAGAGCTAGAAAGGGTACAGAGGGAGTGATTGGTGATGAGCGGTGTGGTTTTAGGAGAGGGAGGGAATGTGTGATCAGGTGTTTGCTGTGAGAGGTGTGTGAAAAGTATTTGGTGAAAGGCGAAGATGTGTTTGGGGCATTCATGGATTTAGAGAAAGTGTATGATAGAATTGATAGGGAGGCTTTGTGGACTGTTTTGAGATTGTATGGACCTGAAGGTAGCTTGTGAAAAGGAGTGAAAAGTTTTTATGTAAATAATAGAGCATGTGTATGAGTGGCAAATACTGTGAATGACTGGTGTCTTGCGAGATTGGGGCTGCGGCTGGGATGTGTGATGTCTCCTTGGTTGTTTAATATTTATATGGATGACGTTGTAAGGAAGGTGAATGTGAGAGTGTTAGGTGGATGTTTTAGTCTAATGAATGCTGATGATAAAGAGTGGAATTTGAATCAGCTGCTTTTTGCAGATGATACTGCACTGGTTGCTGATTCAGAGAAGAGACAGTGAGTAGTGGAGTTTGGAAGGGCGTGTAAAATGAGGATATTGAGAGTAAAATTGAATAAGAGTAAAGTGACAAAGTGCACGAGGTTGATGGATGGTAGGAGGATGAATGTAGTTTTGAATGGTGAGTCACTTGAAGAGATAGAGTGTTTTAAATATTTAGGGTCACATGTTGCTGTGGACGGAAGAATAGATGTAGAGGTAAAGTTTAAAATGAATGAAGTAGGAGTAGGAAAGGCACTAAGAGGAATGAAAAAAGTGTTTAGATGTTGTTCGTTTGGAATGGATGTAAAGAGAAGGCTGTATGAGGGTGTAGTGGTACCTACTGTGTTATATGGGCTGAAACAAGGAATATGAGTGTAACAGAAAGGAAGAGTTTGAATGTTATGGAGATAAGGTGTCTAAGGAGTTTGTGTGGAATGTTGCATATGGATCGAATGAGAAATGATGAAGTGCAAATGAGAACTGGAGTTATGTGGTAGACGGCTGATCGAGTTGAGCAGAGAGTGTTGTGATGGTTTGAGCATATGGAGAGAATGGATGAAGAGCGATTGGTAAAAAAAGATAATTGGATCTGGTGTGAGAGGTTTAAGGCTGAGAGGAAGACAACAAATAGGATGGATAGGCAGTGTGAAGAGAGCGTTAAATACGAGAGGGATGTCTGCTGGGGAAGGAAGAGTGGCTGAGCATGATAGGGATGGCTGGATGGAGATTGTGAAATAATAAATGGTGACACGGCCCTGAGGGGATATTCTCCCACATGTGGTCTGATCAGCTGATCAGATCAGGTGCAGGTAAGGGATAGGTCTATTATGATGTGGCATGGGTAAACCAGCTCTGCTGTCGGGCCCTGCTGTGGATGTCGCTGACTGCACTATGCAGCTGACCCTCGTGCAGTGTGGTGTGGTGGATATCTGTCCCTTCTACCCTTCGAACTAAGATACTAGTAAATGTGTGTGTGTGGGTGAGTAAATTGGGAGTGTGTCGTCTGTCTCGGCTACCTCCTTTCTCTGGGGGAAGCAACCTAGGTATATATATAAGCTGCAAAACCAAGTCCATCCGAAGTGGGGAGTGGTAGACTGCAGGCTGAAGCTGCCCCTCTCCTGATGTACACTGCCCTTTTTTTAGCGAATAGGGAGAGGTCTGGGGGTAGTTTGCATAACCAGAGATGAGCCATACCAGTGCCCCCGTGCAAAGGTGCCCTTCTTCAGCACAACCCAGCAGCTCTCTCTCTCTCTCTCTCTCTCTCTCTCTCTCTGTATGTAGTTATGTATGTGTATACATATATCATCATTATCATCATCATCATCATCATCAGTCATTACAAGTCCACTGCAGAACAAAGGCCTCCCCAACCTTCTCCACGAATTCCTTGACTAAGCCAATCTTTGCCACATTTTCCTTGCAACTTTCTTTAGTTCATTTCTCCACCTCCTGTCTGGTCCTTTTCTGCTATGCTTATTGTCTCTTCGTGTCAAGTCAGTCAGCTTCTTACTCCATTGGTTATCCCTTATTCTTGCTCCATGGCCTGCCCTGTGGCGGGGGGGACACAATCTGGCCGCACTATGGGGTGGTACTACTACTCTGTGGCCAGGTTGTGTTAGGAAGAATACCGCCACCGTATTCCCTGCGTGTCGTAAAAAGCGACTAAAAGGGGCGGGGTGAGGGGACGAGGGACCCCCTCGTCTGTTTTTTAGTTCCTAAAAAGAAACAGGCCAGAGAAAGGGATGGAGGATTGAGTTATCCCCATACCCCGAAGATTGGGTCTTTGAATGTGCATGGATGTAGTACGATTGAGGCTAAAAGGGAGGAGATTGGGAGAATGTTTGTGAGAAGAATGTTGGATGTGTTAGCTTGGAGTGAAACGAAGATGAAAGGGAAGGGTGAGTCTATGTTTGGAAGTGTGAATGGAAGACTGTCAGGTGTTGATAGAGGAAGGGCAAGAGAAGGTGTGGCCTTGTTAATGAGTCCGGAAGTACAGCAGTGTGTGATTGAATGGAAGTAGGTGTCATCGAGACTGATGTGGGTGAAAGCGAAATTTGAATGTGAGTTGTGGGTGTTTGTGAGTGCATATGGGCCTGGTAGTGAAAGGGATGAAGAAGAGAGGGAGTCTTTCTAGAATGATGTTGATGAGTGTCTGCAGAGTTTTGGAAAGAATATGAATGTGGTAATGATGGGAGATCTGAATGCCAGTGTGGGAAATGTAGCAGTTGAAGGTATAGTTGGTGTGCCTGGAAGAAATGAAAATGGGGAACGAATGACAGGGATGTGCACTGAGCGAGAGATGGTGAGTGGAAATACCTTGTTTGAGAACAAAAACATAAGTATACACGTGTGAGACAGGAGGGTGGAAGCGTTGTTGATAGAGCATTGATGGACTATGTGGTTGTGTCCAGGAATGTAATAGGAAGATTGTTGGATGTGAGAGTTCTGAGAGGGGAGGGTGGAGGTATGTCTGACCACTACATGGTGGAGGGAAAGTTAAGAGTAGGTAAGAGATGGGTGAGAGCTAGGAGAGTTAGGTGTGGCAGGGAGGTTTTGAAAGTGAGTGAGTTGGATAAAAGAGAGAAAAAGATAGAGTATCAGGAGAAATTGAAAGATGAGTGGAACGCAGTGAAAGATCGGGAAAATGGCAGCATGGAGGAGGAATGGCAGTTGTTTAAGAGTGCTGTGGTGGGGCATGCAGAAGAGGTGTGTGGTGTGAGACGTGTGGGTGGTGGTGTAAGAAAAGGAAGTGAATGATGGTGTGAGGAAGTAAGTATGGTTGTGGCTGAGAAGAGACGTGCATATGAAGTGTGGCTGCAGAGGAAGGATGAGGTGTCATATGAGAGGTATAAGGAAAAGAGGAATAGGGCGAGAAGGGTTGTGCGTGATGCTAAAGTGGCGGCAGATGAGGGGTGGGGTAGGCGGTTGACTGAGAATTTTCAACAGAATAAGAAAATGTTCTGGAAGGAGGTGAAAAGGGTGCGAAAAGGAGAGTCTGGGAAGGAAGAGTGAGTAAAAGCAGAGGATGAAAGGACGTTAATTGAGATAGATGCAGTAAGGAAGAGATAGGCAGAGTATTTTGAAAGATTGTTAAATGTAGAGGAGGAAAAGGAGGCTGAGATCGTGACGGATGGAAGGGTGCAAGGAATAAATGTGTTGGGAGAGTTGAATAATTCTTTGATCACGAAGGAAGAAGTGCAGGAGGCAGTAAAGGAGATGAAAAAAGGGAAAGCTGCAGGTATGGATGGGTGTGCCTGAAGGGTGGTGGAGCAATTATTGTTGACTGATTAGTAAGATTGTTGAATGTGTGCTTTGCGAAAGGTATGGTGCCAATCGACTGGGCAAGTGCTTGTGTGGTCCCGTTGTATAATGGCAAGGGTGATAAGTATGAATGTACTAGCTTTAGAGGCATAAGTCTGTTGAGTGTTGTAGGTAAGGTGTATGGTAGAGAGATAATTAAGAGAGTTAGAGAGGGTACAGAGGGAGTGATTGGTGATGAGCAGTGTGGCTTTTGGAGAGGGAGGGGATGCGTGGATCAGGTGTTTGCTGTGAGACAGGTGTGTGAAAAGTATTTAGCAAAAGGCAAGGATGTGTTTTGGGCATTCATGGATTTAGAGAAAGCGTGTGATAGAAGTGAGGAGGCTTTGTGGACTGTTTTAAGATTGTATGGACTTGATGGTAGGTTTCTAAAAAGAGTGAAAAGTTTTTATGTAAATAGTATAGCGTGTGAAAGAGTGGGAAATACTGTGAGTGATTGGTTTCCCGTGAGAGTGGGGATGCAGCAGGGATGTGTGATGTCGCCATGGTTGTTTAATATGTATATGGATGGTGTTGTAAGGGAGGTGAATGCAAGAGTTTTTGGTGGAGGTCTGAGTCTGGTGAATGTTGATGGTAGAGAGTGGAATCTGAAGCAGCTGCTGTTTGCAGATGACACTGCACTGGTGGCTGATTCAGAGGAGAGATTGAGACAGTTGGTAAGGAGATTGGAAGGGTGTGTGAAAGGAGGAAATTGAAAGTAAATGAGAATAAGAGTAAAGTGGTGAAGTGTACGAGGTCGGTAGATGGTAGGAAGATGAATATAGTTTTGAATAGTGAGTTGCTTGAGGAGGTAGAGTGTTTTAAATATTTAGGGTCACATGTTGCTGTGGATGGAAGAATAAATGCAGAAGTGAAGTTTAGAATGAATGAAGTAGGAAAGGTGCTGGGAGGAATGAAGAAAGTGTTTAGATGTCATTCGCTTAGAATGGATGTAAAGAGAATGCTGTATGAGGGTGTTGTGGTACCGACTGCGTTATATGGGGCAGAAACGTGGAATATGGGTGTAGGAGAGAGGAAAAGTTTGAATGTAATGAAGATGAGGTGTCTGAGAAGTATGTATGGAGTGACACGTATGGACCAAGTAAGAAATGATGAAGTGCGAAGGAGAATTGGAGTTGTTCGGGAGATGGCTGGTAGAGTTGAGCAGAGGGTGTTGCGATGGTTTGAACATATGGAGAGAATGGATAATGAGCGATTGGTGAAAAAGGTAACTAGGTCTGATGTGAGAGGTGTAAGGCTGAGAGGGAGACAACAAATAGGATGGAAGGACAGTGTGAAGAGAGCATTGGACGTGAGAGGGATGTCTGTTGAGCAAGGAAGAGTGGCTGTGCGTGACCGAAATAAATGGAGAGAAACTGTGAATGAATAAATAATGACACAGCCCTGAGGGGATATTCTCCCGCATTTGGTCTGATCAGCTAACTAGGTCATGTGCGGGTAAGGGGATGGGTCTATTATGATGTGGCAGGGGTAAAACAGCTCTGCTGTCGGGCTCTGCTGCAGATGTCACTGATTGCACTGCGCAGTTGACCCTCGTGAGGTGTGGTGCAGTGTGGATCTGTCCCTTCTCCCCTTTGGGGCTAAGATGCAAATGACTGTGTTTGAATGGATGAGTAAATTGGGAGTGTGTCGTCATGTCTCGGTTGCCTCCCTTTCCTTGGGGGAGACAGCCTAGGTATATCGATATATAGATAGATGACTTCTAAAATATCTCTGACTTTAGTTTGGTTTCTCACCCAAGCTAATTTTTTCCTGTCTTTTAAAGGTATTTCCAACATTGACCTTTCCATTGCTCTCTGAGATCGGATTAATTTATTTTCCGTCGATTTTGTCAATTTCCAGGTCTCACAACCATGCGTCATAGCGGGAATTATATGTTTGTTATATATTTTCCGATTCATACAAACTGGCAAGCTACTTTTCATAATGTCTATATGTTTACCGAAAGCTTTCCATCCAATTGTATTGCGCCTTATTTCGCTATCAGGATCTTTCGTTAATTTTAGTACGTGCCCCAAGTAACTGTACTCCTCGACTTCTTCAAGAATTTCTTCGCTTATTCTGATGACGCTCTTTGGTGTTTGTGGATTAAACATTAGTTTTGCTCCGGCTCAACTTTAGCCCTACTTTGAGACTTTCTCTGTTCAGGTCATTTAACATTTCTTGCACTGTCTCTGCTGTTTCTGAGATTAGGACAATGTCATCTGCAAATCTTAAATGGTTTAGCTTTTCACCATCTATGTTCACTCCTTTGTTTTCCCAGTCTAGCTTTCTGAAAATACCTTTTAGGCATGCTGTAAAGAAATCTCCCTGATGCACGTCCTTCTCAGTCTTAATTTTTTCCGAATCCTTATGTAATTTAACTGTAGCAGTTCCCTCTTTATATATGTGTCCGAGTAGTTTTACAATATTCTCATTCACTCCTTGTTCTCTCAGTGAATTTATAATTGTTATGTGCTCCTCTGAGTCGAAGGCTTTTTCATAATCAACAAAACCTACAGTAAGCACAGTGGTTTATTATATTCTGTAGTTTTCTCAATTAGCTGATTCATTGTGTGTAGATGATCAGTAGTCGAATACCCGCTTCAAAATCCTGCCTGTTAACGAGGTTGGTTTTCCTCCAAAATTGTTGTTATTCTGTTCGTAAAGACTTTAGTGAAAAGTTTGTAAATGACTGATAAGAAGCTAATGTGTCAATAGTTACTAAGATCTTTTGAGTCACCTTTTCTGTAAAATAAAATAACTATTGGATTGCAACATGTTTGGGTATTTTCTTCTTTTTTATACATTGAGTAAATAAGTGAGCAAGCCTGTTTTGTACTTCTACTACTGCACCCATCAGTAAATATTCTACTATTTCGTCTCCTCCCGGAGCCTTCAGTCTTTTCACATTTTTAAGAGAAGTATTTACTTCGTCTGGTGTTACCTCAGGTATTTCACTTGTGTCAAGTGAAAAGTTAGCTATTGGTACTACTGTCTTTGATGTATACAGTTCTTTGTAATATTCTTCAACTCTCTTCACCATCTTATCTCTGCATTTAATGACTTCACCATTTTTGTTTTTCAGTGATGTAATTTGTTGCTTTCCTAGTGCCAGTTTAGTTCGGATCATTTTCAGACTTCCTTTTTTGATGGGTTCTTTGATGTGCTCCATGCTTCTCTTTCTTTTTTCTTCCCTTTGTCTCTTGTTGATAAGATTATTTAACTCCGCTCGTTCTATTTCATCTTTCTTTGTTTTTCCTTTCCTTTCCTTTCTTTCTTTTCATAAGCTCGAGTGTCTTTTCTGAAAACTTCTTGGCTTTGGTTGTATTGGGTTTTCCTACGACCTCCGCTGATTCTCTTAGCAGTTTTGTTAGAGTGTCATTCCGCTCAACAATGTCACATTCAGCATTACTTTAAGCCTGAAATCTGTTTCTTATTTCCAACTGAAAGGCTGCTTTGTTGCTGTTTATCCTTATTGGGTATATCTCTTTATCTTTGATCATCTTCTTTCTTTCATTTCTGAAACTGAATCTGGCTGTGCAACCCACCATTCTATGGTCACTTGCTATCTTTATTTTGTTGATAACTGTGGTATTTGTGACCGTGTTATCCTTATCTGCCATAATGAAGTCGATTTTATTCTTTGTTTCTCCATTTGGGCTTCTCCAGGATCACTTTCTCCCTGTTCTTTTGTGAAAGAATGTGTTCATTATTCTCATGTTTTACATTTCGGCAAAATTTACCACCATTTCTCCTCTTTCATTCCTTTCACCCACTCCAGATACTCCCTTACATGCTTCTCCATTTTTTGATTTCCCAACTTTTGCACTGATGTCTCCCATGAGTATAGTATATGTGGTCTTTTCGTCTTCCATAATCTGGGAAACGTCGTTATAGAATGTTTTTATTTCTTTATCTGAGTTTTTAGAAGTTGTTGCATATACTTGCATCATTTTCAGGGTATATTTTTTGCATAATCTAATTACAGCCACTGCAGCTCTGTCAGATACACTGCTGAATTTGACAATGTTGTCAGCAAGATTTCTATTAATTAGAAATCCTACACCACTGACTCATTCATTTCGCCTTCCTCTGTAGTAGTATAGGTGTCTGCCGTCTTCGAACTGAATTGCTTCTTGTTTTCTGTGGGTCTCACTCAAACCTACAATATCCCAACAAATGTTTTCCAGTTCAGTCATTAAATGATCAAGTTTGTAATCTTCTGCGAGGCTTCTTACATTGTATGCATAGATCTTCATGGATTTCAGTTTGTTTAATATCCCAGTCTCTAACTTGCCAACACTATACCTACTGACTTGGTGGCACACTGCCCGTAAGCACAGGAGGCAGTGCAGTTGGACCTTTAGTAGACGATGATCCAACAAGAACGCCCGTCAAATCATTTGCAATAGAAATCATGTTTGGTTGGGAGGATATATCTATCCATGTATCTATCTATCTATCTACCTATCTATCTATAGCTAGATAGATAGAGATAGATAGATATAGATATAGATAGATAGATAGATATAGATTGTGTGTGTGTGTGTGTGTGTGTGTGTGTGTGTGTGTGTGTGTGTGTGTGTGCCGCTTTGACTATGAAATTAAGTGTTATTCATGTAATCATCGTGGTCATAAAAGCAAACATGTGATTGTTACTCAAGCTAGAATTATGGCCAAGAAGGAATACCTGAACTTGACCTTTTTATGTTACAGAAGGATAGTTTACCGCTGAATACTTGAAGTCAGTGCCTCTTCAGTCTAATTAATTAAGATGAAGTCGATGCTCTTCTGGAACATACATGGATGAGCTATGAATAACTGAAATTTGGCTTGAACCAAATGTACCTATATAATTAATTTTTACTGTTATAACGTCATCCTTTGTGCTGGTGGACGGGGTGGATGTGTGCACAGTATGTGTATGTTCGCAATGACCTCTAAGTTACACCAGCAACAACAAGCATAGATTCTTGTGATGGCACGGAGTAGTTATAGGTTAACGTATAGTGCCGCAAACTTTCATCCATACCTGTTGCATGCATCTGTTAGCGGTGACATTGTCGTGTAGATTCATCTGATTATTTTCTGAGTTTGTTTGCCTCAGTGAGCATGAGAAATAATCCTCTGTTCGTTATGCGAGATCTAAAGGACCACCAATTTAAAATCATTTCAAATGATCAAAAACTCTACAGAAGTAAAAACTCTCAGTTAATTAATAGTTCCACTAAGATAACTGATTACGCACAGACTCTGATTGATATTCTTATTACCGATAAAGTGACTATGGTAAAAAAAAAAAGTTACTAGCGTTGAATGCAGACCATGGATATATATCTGTGACAATGGACATTAGTAAACATATACAAGATGTTATCAAAAGCATTCGTACTGTAAAACATTATATCGCTATTTTGCTCTGTCAAGCCACATATACTGGTATTCAAGAAGTGAAAAATAGAAAAAACAATGATGTAAACACTCAAGTTCAGGTGCTGACTAAAGTTTTAAGTGAGTGTATAGACTGGGGGTTTTCAACTCCTTTACTTACATCACCCATCTTAGTTATTAGTGCTCACCGCTTTACTCCTCAGATTTCGCCAAAGTAATCAATGGCAAAGTAATACACAGCCATACAACTGATTTAATACGTTTCTTATATTACATGGTTACAGTATATATATAATACGTATATGTTATACATTTAATATAATCAGTACACGAGTGAAGAAAAAACATCACTTAAAGGGTAAGCAAGATTATTTGTAAATCGCTTTAAAGAAATATAAAACAATATAAATTCTGTTTCAGGTATTTACATTGGTACAGGAATTCATGAAACTTTATTTATCAGTAACAAGGTTAATATGTATTATTATTATTTTTTTTTTTGACAAAGTCAGGGATGTACTTTTTAAACGCCAGGCTCAAAACTGAAAAAAAAAACAAAACAAACCATAATACAGCAAAATGAAAAGAAAAGCATATTTCAGTCTCTCAGAAATAACTCGAAATCACTCTGAAATAATGTAAATAAGAGATATTGGAGAATTTTATAATATATTACTAACCATAACTTAGAAATAAAATCTGGATAGTTTTTTTTCCATCAGTAATGTAACTACACAATATCAGTGGGAAACCTGACCTTCGTTCTTTGCAACCAGCACTGATAATCGAGGTGGTGTGACACTCAAAGCACATTTTAGATCTGCATCACTATCCAGCATATTTCGAGCACTTGTCTTTATTGCCAGCAAAGATGAAAATGCAGATTCACACAGGTAAGTGGGTGAAGACAGAATGAGGACTCGAAGAGCTACAAAGATCTTCGGGCACACAGGGAGTACTTTGACCAAGAACTGACAGATTCAGACTGGAAAATTCAGATTTCATAGCTGAATCACTAGTTAGCTCCAAAAACTCTTCTTGAATTTCTTCGGGATCATCATCCACTTCACATCTGAATGGGCCCCTGTGTGATAGATATTTCAATACTGTGTACGTGTTAATCCTTGGGAGGCAGTGCTTGGATTCATTATCAGGAGCACTGAGATGTTTTCTGATGTCTGTTTTCAGAGCATCGGTAGTGGACTCATCATCGCAGGTTTCATTACCTCGCCAGGGACGGAGTCGTGCGAGGTATCGTTTTTGGTCGAGTTTGTTTGTTTGTTTCATGTTTGTTATCAACATTACGTAAAAACGGCTGAATGAAATTATATGAAACTTTCAGGATATGTGGACACTTGTCTTAAAAGAAAGTGATTAAATTTTTGAGGTAATTGAGTGACCCTGAAAGGTCAAAATCAAGGTCACCGATTTTGAGAGGGCTATAACTTGAAACCGGTTGACTATTATCATCATAAAGGCCCTCCTAACGCTTCCTATCACATCTACATCCACACCACACCGCTCCTTCACTTCCTCATTTGGCAGTCTGTCTCTCCATGTAACGCCACGTGCTCCTCTCGAATAATTCTTTTCCACTGCTCTCATTCATGACTTGTTCCTTCCAACAAGGCTCCAAGCTTCGCTCCATACATTAGAGTTGGTATCACAACACTACAGTATCATGCAGCGATTTTTTTTCACTTGGTTCCATACCAACTTCCCTATTTCTTATCACTGTTTTCAAAGAACGAGCAACCTTTCTTCCCTTTTGTACGCTTTCAAGCACTTAATCGTCTAAACTTCCATCCTTACTCATCACACTACCCAAGTACTTAAATGCACTCACATTTATCATTTTCTCACCAGTCAGCCTATTCACTGATTTCATTAAATTTTCTCACGGAGACAACAACTTTACTCTTCCCTACACTCACCTTTAGATTCGATTTCTTACACAGTCTCCCAGACTCATTCACCAATCCTTGCAGTTCCCCTTCGTCTTCACATAACAATACAGTACCATCTACAAACAACAAAACAGGAAGTTTCCAATCGCCGCCTTCTATCATTACGGCTGCTCCAAAATCCACTCCCCTACCTTGTATCTCTTACAATTCTATCCATATACAGACTGAACAGCCATGGAGACATTACACATCCTTGCTTAAGTCCAACATTCAGATAGAAAAATTCACTCAGTTCACTATCCATACACACTGCAGCCTTAGCATCCTCATAAATACTCCTCACGGCATTCAACAACTTCCCATTTACTGCACTGATTCTTAATATTTTTCAAATTCCTTGTCTTTCCACTTTGTCATAAGCTTTATCCAAACCCTTGAAATCAGCAAACAGCTTCTTTCCCTTCTCTAGACTCTTTTCCACTAAACTTCTTAGGAGTAAAATGAGTAAATGGAGTAAATAGGATATACACAACCTCTTCCCTCCCTAAAAACTCCCCTGTTCTTCTCAACTAATTCCTCTGTTATTTTCATAAGTCTGTCAATAAGTATCCTACCATATACCTTTCCTATTAGACTAAGAAGACAAATGCCCCCATTATTACCACACCTCTTTTTCCCTTTTTCCTTTGTTCAGGGGAATAATTACAACAGACATCCAATCCTTCAGAACTCTACCTTCCTTCCAGGCCAATCTGAACATCTTCCAAATCCATTCTACTACTATCTTTCCCCCGTGCTTCAGCGTTTCGCCCACACTCCATCAATTCCCGGGTCTTTCCCTATTTTGACGTTCTTCATTGCTCCTTCTACTTCCATCCTGCTGATCCATTCCTCCTTTCTCATCTCCCTCCATCTTCCAGGCATTTCCCAGCCACTTATACTGGCGTTACTTTCATTCTTATGTTTAACAGTATCTTAAATTCTCTCCGTCTGCGAACATTTACTCCCTTCTTCACTAGCAATCTGCCATTTTTAACTTTCACTCCTTTCCTACCTTCTTTATCACCCTGTCTATCTCTCCTTACCTCCTTCCAAAACATTCTCATAAATTCCCTCCACTTTACACTCAAATTCCATCCAAATTCCACATCCACTCTCATCTTAATCTCTGACACAAATCTTTTCACCTCTTTCTTTTTCTCTCCAGATAACTCGCTCTTCCGTCTCTCAGCTTCCTCCATGCATCTGCTTCCTATGCACTCATTATATGCTTTCTTCTTTTGCGCCACAGCTTGTCTCACCTCTTCTTCCCACCATTCTGTTCCTTGCACCCCCTTTCGTCTTCTCTTCACCCCACACATCACACACGCTGCACAGATTTCTCTGTGAATACCTTCCTCACATCTTCCACTTTCCCCATCTGCTCCAAATCATATTTACCCAATCGCTCCTCCACTTCTCTCTCATATTCTCCCCTTTTTTTCATCCTCTTCCAACCTTTCTTTCATCATTGTATGGACTGCTTCCTCCTGCTCCTTTCTCCTTCATCCATCGCAACTGTGCCTTGACTTTCACCAAGTGGTAGTTAGAATCCATTTCCCCAACCTCTGTATGCTCTCGCACCCAGCACATATCTTCTTATTCTCTCATCCACCCACACATAATCAGTCATTGTCTTCCGTTCATTCACTTCACTAACCACTTTTCTCATCACTCGCCATGTATAGGCCTACCTGTGGATCATTTTGTGCCTGAAGAGGGTATTGGTTATCATCAACCTCCTCCAAGCACAAATATACATAAGAGCACTACCATTCTCATAAACGTCTGCAAGCACACTCCGCTCAACAGCCACTCCATTCACCTTCACATTCTCTACTTTTCCATTCATATCTCCAATCAAAAACACTCTCTCACTCCTCTCAAACTTTTCTATGCATGTAATCGATCTCTTTATTCGAATACTCTGGACGAAGTTTGTTGAAGTGCTCCTTCAATTTTGGTGGCATCAGAGATTCATTTGTCAGAGATTTCAAACAGTTAATGCACTGAGGGGTTTCAATACCATTATTAAGTAGAAAGGTAAATCCGTAACTAAGAAAACCTTCATTATATCTTCTCTTCTTTGATGCTGACGTTTTGGCCTCACAAGACTGCAAAAGCAAAATCACCAGTTTGGCTTACTAACTATTCAATACAATTCATGCAAATACAAAGAAAGTAGAAACATACAGATACAGACTGGATTAAAATTAGCTGGCGATAATACAATGTCGCCAGCGACGCAGTGGTCGCCACTGCTCCTATGCGACCCAAAAAAGTCAGCAAAAGTCACTCAAGCAGGCAGTGCATTAGAAGTGTAATGCGTTAATTCCTTCTGGGGCTTTCAGATGTACGGCCGCTGTGTATCTATCTATTTATTTATCTATCTATCTATCTATTTGCATGGGAGATCAAAGTAAAACACGTGTACACCACTTAAATATTAAATAACATTACGGTCTGATTTGTAATAATTAGTTCTCAATGTAATATTTGATCATTATGAAAAGCCTTCAAATATTTACTATAATAACTGTAATATTTGATAAATATTTTGATTGGTTTAGTTCTAAAATTGCACTCTTTGGAAATAAATTGTCTCTCTGATTCACTTTCCTTAGGCAATTATGAATACCTGACCCTGATAAACTTAGCGAATATTTCACTGTCTTATGCTTGTGCTCTATGACAAAAAAATGTCACCTGGTCTTCAAAAATTGTCACCGTTCTAGATACGAGAGTTTCCTTTTTTTTTTTTTTCTTTTTTTTTTTTTTACCGCAGGATATAATGCTGCAATTGCATTACTTTTGTTTCATTATCACATCAATTTCTAGTACCACCTTCCTCTGTGATTTTTCCCCTCCATCTCTGATGCTCGATAATGTAATCGTCTGTTTTTCCAGGTAAAATATTTTCATGATGTTAGGTATTTAAGTTATTTCGGGATTCTTTATTTAAGTCCTTACCTACATTTGAAAAAAAAAAAAAAAAAAAAACTTCACTAGCAGTGGTAACAGTTATTTCAGAGTCTAGGTTCTGTTACATTTATCATTCCCTGGTATCTGGCTTTTAATAGTTTTACAAGTTTTATCACTGTCTCCTATGCAGTTTCGAAACTGTTCTCTGTAATATGTTGCTCTAGCATTTGTTACCGGTACTATTTGTTTAGCCTCGACTTTTAAGCGCCTATACATATTAGTAAAGTTAGTGTCACATCTACTGTATTATCTTTGAGAAGTTTGTAATATTAGTACTTTTAATGATCACTTTTCTGACAGCACCAAGTCATCCAGGGGGCAGGAGGACGTCTGCTCTTTTTTGTGATAAAAGGCACATGAGTTTATGACAGGTGTTCTCAACCGGTGGATAATTACTCCCAGCTGGGTAATATGGCAACTCCAGACAGGTACTGGCTGTCTTTGCCCGCCTCCCTTAAAAAAAAAAAAAAAAAAAAAAAAAAAAAAAAAAAACAGTGCTGCCGGACGTGTAATGCCCATCATAAAATGTTGTGACTGCAAACAATACTTCATATTCATCGCAAACAAGACGGAATCCAGAGTTATATAAGTTTATCTGGCGGTTTACCAGTAACCTAGATCTAGAATAATCACAACCTCCATTTCCACCTGTAAGAAATCAGGGAATGGGTTGAATTTATTCAGAAAGACGAAAATGTCCCGAGTGCTTTCGTGTCATCTGAGGATGAGATTACACGAAAGCGCTTGGAACATTTCCGTCTTTCCATTCCTTGTGGATATATATATATATATATATATATATATATATATATATATATATATATATATATATATATATATATATATATATATATATATATATATATATATGCAAGTCACCTGGTTACGTGTGCTTAATAGACATCCTGATATTCACAAGGGAAAACAAAGACGAAAATGGCCCGAGAGCTTTCGTGTTCCCTTAAGATGTGATTATACGAAAACGCTTAGTATATTATCGTCTTTCTTTTTGTTTGTGGATATGACTCTCTGTCTATAAATAAATATAGTTATTTCCCTTTTCCCCAACTGAGATGCCCATTGAAAGACCAGGGTCAACATGGGCCTTTCTTTCGTAAAGCCTCCTGTATTTAACTTTAGCCTGTAACAACCCATATGACACTGCTCTTTCTATCACCGACAGATCCGCTAATTTCAGGGGCAGACCCATCAATATTTGAAAGAGGGATTCAGAACTTTATTTACACACTGAGAACAATCATACATTCCAAGTAAAAACTTAACAGAGGTAATTATAAATTTACAGTCGTATTTCACAATTATAATTCAAATTTTCATCAGTAATGTCAGATTCATAAGAGGAGGAGATGAGAAGCATGTATTGCTGATATTTTTATACAATAATTATGTAAATCTGGTGCAGGGAAAAATATGTTATAACTGAACAAAAAAGGGGGTCAGGACTCCTCGGAACACTTCCCTCCCCCCTCTTTCTGGACCAGCCACTGAATTTCGAGTTCTTCGTCATTGTTACTTATATTAGATTACTTTAATTCTGTATCTTGTTTAACAACGACGTAAAGTTGTTCTTTTTTTTGAAGTTGATGATCACTGTCTGAGATTCAGTAGATGCTCTTGATGTTCTTCATAGCTGATGCCTAAAATGCTGGTGATGTGGTCCTCCGATGATTGTGTGGTGCTGCTCTTTCTTGCTCAGTTCTTATCAGTGCCTCGCTGTCTTACAGTTTCGACTTCATGGAAAGATAAAGTAGTTTTACTGTTAATGTTTACAGTAATAGCATTAACCTATCAGTAAGGGCAAGTTTTAGAATAAAACCTATTTTTGATCCACAGGAATGTAGTGTCACTGAAGCTGCAATTCCCCTTCCAAGCCAGTGTCCCGTTTGTGAAAATAAACATCAATTAACAAAAAGGACAAGGGCATCTTTGTGAACCTCTTTTGGTACTTGCAGTGGCATGAGAAGGGCGTTCGAAT
>NC_136974.1:13824094-13851594 GCF_032717465.1 Coenobita brevimanus | reverse complement strand
CCCTTCCACCCTCCTCTCTCACTCATGTATACTCATAAATATCTTTGTTCTCAAACAAGGTATTTCCAATCACCATCTCTCATTCAATGCGCATCCCTATCATTCGTTTCCCATTTTCATTTCTTCCAGGCACACCATGATACCAACTACACCTTCAACTGCTATGTTTCCCACTCTAGCATTCAGATCTCCCATCATTACCACATTCACATTTACTCCAAAACTCTGCCGACATTCATCAACATCATTCCAGAAAGACTCCCTCTCTTCTTTATCCCTTTCACTACCAGGCCCATATGCACTCACAAACACCCACAACTCACATTCAAATTTCACTTTCACCCACATCAGTCTCGATGACACCTCCTTCCATTCAGTCACACACTGCTGTACTTCCGGACTCAGTAACAAGGCCACACCTTCTTTTGCCCTTCCTCTATCAACACCTGACAATTTTCCATTCACACTTCCAAACTCAGACTCACCTTTCCCTTTCATCTTTGTTTCATTCAAAGCTAACACATCCAACTTTCTTCTAATAAACATTCTCCCAATCTTCTCCCGTTTAGCCTCAATCGTACTACATCCATGCACATTCAGACACAATCTTCAGGGTACGGGGATAACTCAGTTGCCCATCCCTTTCTCTGGCCTGTCTCTTTTTAGGAACTAAAAAAAAAAAAAGACAGAGGAAGGGATCCTTCGTCCCCTCACCCCGCCCCTTTTAGTCGCCTTTTACAACTCGCAGGGAATACGGTGGCAGAATTCTTCCTAACACAACCTGGCGGCAGAGTAGTAGTACCACCCCATAGTGCGGCCAGTTTGTGTCTCCCCCGCCACAAGGAAGTAATAGGGAATGCTAATTCAAACAAAGCCAAAAAGTATTCAGAAATGACAATCGAGCTCATGAGATGAAGAAAGGAAATGAAAGTAAAAACGGTGTTGAAACAGAACGAGCAGAGAGAGAGAGAGAGAAGAATAAATAAATAAAGAAAAACTTGGATTAGATCAAAGAAACCATAAGACAGGGGAAAAGTCTGAAACAGGTCGGGAGTAAAATGGCACTGGGAAAGGAACAAATTATATCATTGAAAGACAAACAGTGAAGTAATTAAATACAGAGATAAGATATTGAAGAGAGTTGAAGAATTTTACAATGAACTGTATGCATCAAAGACAATAGAACTGTAATGCTAGGTGTTTTAAGGGCCGGCTTCCAGTCCTGTAAACACCTGGTGTGTAGCGGGGATCTCTTTCCAGACTGGAGCTTAGACAAATAGGAGAGAGGTAGGACAAAAAAACTCAAGGCAAACAACCTTACATGTGTGTTACTAAGTTGGACAGGGGAACGAGTAGATGTCACTGATACAGATACACTGGACAATTATAACTCTTAACTTTAGGTATAGGTTATCAGTATTGCGCAGGATACTGCTCGGATCAAGGTGAATAGCACTTGAGGCAGAGTATTATTAATTATAGGAAGTCTGGGTTTTCTATATTCGTGGAGTCGCTAATATTGTTCTATGTTGGTAAGTGTTTCTGTGGCACTGGGGTCTGGATATGGTCTTAGTATTAGGAAGTATTCTCTGGTGGTAGTGTATTCACTTTGATAGACCCGACTCTCACTGGGTGACCATATTTGCGGTTACACTGTCACTGTTACTCACTCCACCACTTTGGTATTATCACTGACTTCCATTAGAGGGTTGGTTCACTGTTCTGCCTCTATGTTACTAGGTCACAGACACTGTACTATCACTGTCACTCCTTTCGGATCCGGGCGTCATGGCGGTCAGGAAAAAGGGGACGGAGGTGTCACAGCTTTACTACTGATGAGGCTGGGTTCTGCCGGGGGCCTCTACATCCAAAGGCACAGGATCACACACAGGGGCGTCCTCTCTCGTCCGGGGCTGTGGGTGGTGAAGGGCCCTGTGCTCTCAGGGCTGGGGGCGGGAGTACGCCCCTCAGGGCTGGGGCCGAATAACTGCCTGAACCTTTTGCTCAGGCTCCTGATGGAGGATGAAGATCTCCGGTGTCAGGGTGAGGGGAGTTCCCGCCCGGGAGTCCTGGGGGTGGTCTGGGGTTCCAGAGGGCTGTGGTCCCCTGTGCTTGGCGGCACTGTCAGGAAGGGGCTGTGGCACCAGCCTGCGTCGGTGTCCATCAGGTGGGCTCTCTCCAGAGCCGGTTGCAGGGAGCAGAGGCTCGGGGAGACCATGGGGCCTCTCCAGTACTCTTCTAGGCTCGGGACTCCCTCTGGGTCGTGGACCAGAGAATAGGCGTCAGCTTCTGACGGAGGACCGGTTACAGGCTGTCTCCTGCCGTAGGGCCCGGCTACTGGCTGGGCCTTCTAGGGGCATGGCTACTGGCTGTCGCCAAGGCCCGGCAACTGGCGGTGGCCTGATGGAGAGAGCAGCTACCAGCAGACCCAAGGGCACCTTCGGAGCGGCTACAGGCCATCTCCTGACAAAGGCGGGAGTGGCTACAGGCCGTCTAATGATTCCCCTCAGAGCGGCTACAGGCCTTCTCCTTTAGGAGGGTTGAGCAGCTACAGGCTGTCTCAAGAAGGGCACCTTAGGAGCGGTTACAGGCTGTCTCCTGATGAATGCGGGAGCAGCTACAGGCCGTCTTCTGATTCCCCTCAGAGCGGCTACAGGCCGTCTTCTGATTCCCCTCAGAGCGGCTACAGGCCGTCTTCTGATTCCCCTCAGAGCGGCTACAGGCCGTCTTCTGATTCCCCTAAGAGCGGCTACAGGCCGTCTCCTTCAGGAGGGTTGAGCAGCTACAGGCCGTCTCGAGGAGGGTACCTTCAGAGCGGCTACAGGCCGTCTCGAGGAGGATACCTTCAGAGTGGCTACAGGCCGTCTCCTTTTTTCCCTCAGAGCGGTTACAGGCCGTCTCCTTCAGGAGGGTTGAGTGGCTGCAGGCTGTCTCGAGAAAGACAGCTTCAGAGCAACTACAGGCTGTCTCCTGACGAAGGTGGGAGCGGCTACAGGCCGTCTCTTTCAGAAGGGTTGAGCAGCTACAGGCCATCTCAGGGGTGCTGGCAGGAGCTGGAGAAACAGCTCCACCCCAAAGCTGGTTGGGGAAGGTTCGCCCGGAAGGTAGTCTGGTATACCTGCTATGGTGGCGGCGGGCGAGCTCCAGGTCATAGGGCCGTGCGGCCCGGGTGGACTTATGCCGTTGTCACTCTGAGTCCCAGCGCGCTGTCGTTGCTCCTCTATGGGTTCCTTGTGAGGGTGTCGGGGCACCTCCTGTGGCACTATACTGCATTTTACCACCGTCTGCTGGGAATAAGTCACATCCCTGTGACTGAAGGAGGTAAACTTTGGTGTCATAGGTGGCGTAGACTGGCTGTAGGTGTTGGAGGAGGGCGTGCCAGGCCGTGATTGTGGAGTTTTTGTCTTGTTGTTCATCGCAGGTGAGGAAAAGGGTGGATGAGTCGGTGGAGGAGGGGAGGAATTGTAGGAGGTGGTGAGGTCCACTGACTTGTTGTTTCCATCCAAGAGGCGGCGCCCATACAGGAGAGGGCGTGCCAGGCTGTGGTGGCAGAGTTTTCGTCTTGTTGTTCATCGCAGGTGAGGAAAAGAGTAGATGAGTCGGTGGAGAAGCAGAGGAGTTGTAGGAGGATGTGAGGTCCACTGACTCGTTGTTTCCATCCAAGAGGCAGTGCCCATACAGCTTATTGAATCTTCATGGCACTGGTTGTTGTCCTTGGTGCAGGGATGTGTTGAATGCTGGAGATGGACGGTGGATGTGGAGTTTTATGCCGGGGTAATGCAGCGTGGTGTCTCTGGGGACTGTAGGTGGCTGGAATTTGTGCTTGGTGTATCATGAGTGTGAGATGATTTAGGGCAGGGGTAGGGGTGTGATTTTGCAGTGAGGTGGGTGGGGTGGGAGAGTGGGTGTATCGGGCGGGTGGGCAGGAGAGGCAGTCGGAGCGTGTGATGGTTGTTTTGAGGGTGGGTGTGGGTGATGATGTGAGTGTGCGGGGTTGGCGTGTATGTGAGGTGCGTGAGGCACGTGAGGGTGGCCGTGGGGCAGCAAGGGTGTGGGCGGCACGGCATGGGGAGCGGGGTGTGGGGTGAGTGGGTTGTGGTGTCGTGGGAGCATGGGTGGCACAGGTGGAGTTGGGGGCGTGTGCGGGCGGCAGTGGGGGTGGGGGCGTGGTGGGCATAGGGGGTGTGGGGGTGTGAGAGGGATTATGCGATGCTGGGTGTAGGAGAGGAGGTGGCGGGTAGTGAGGAGGTGGGGGAGCGGTGGGGTGTTGGTGGTTTCGGTGGGTTGTCAGGTGAGGTGTGCCGCGGCGTGATGGAAGGTGAGGTGGAGGCGGCGGGGGAGGGAGAGGGAGAGAGAGAGGGGGAGGAGATGTAGCAGTTGTAGGTGGTAGGGGGGGACGGTGCAGGGGTAGAGGGTGGGGCCGGGCACGGGGCCAGGGCGGTGGGGGCAGGAGTGCCAGTTTCAGAGGGTGCGGGGAGTGCCTTGGTACTCGATGGTTACCTGATAAGGGTTAGGGATGCGGATGATGGTGTGGGGTCCCATGAAACGCGGCGCGAGCTTGTGGAGGATGGGGAGCTGGGCTATCATAACCATGTCACCTGGCCTATAGGGGTTGGATGCGGTGTTGGGGCTGAGGTCCAGGTTGTTTTGGAGGTGGGTCAGGCGGCATTTGAGGTGGTGTAACGGGTCTGTTGTGGGGGTTGAGGTGGGGAGTTGCAAGTGCTGCTGAAGGGGCAGGAGGAGGGGTGTTTCCCTGAACACTTGCTCATATGGTGAAATTCTGTCCTCTCGGGGGCAGGAGTTGATGCCCCATTTCACAATTTTTGCATGGCTGGCCAGTCATTGTTTTTGGTAGCTTCTGTCCGGGTGTGGAGCTGATTCATCAGTGTGCAATGGCTGCGCTTGCATATGGCATTTCCTAGGGGCCAGTAAGGGGATGAGTGGGAGATGTTATAACCGTAGATATGGGCCAGCTCCTCCCAGATCTTACTGGTGAACTCGGGTGCGTTATCTGAGTGAATTGCTTGTGTGATGCCAAAGTAGGGGATTATGTGTCATATGAAGGCGTCGGCCACTGTGACAGCGTGGTGTTCCTTTGCTGGGCAGGTCACGACGAATTAGGAGTACATGTCGATGAAAGTGATCACGTACCTATACCCCGATTTTGGAGGTAAGGGTCCCATCACGTTGATCACCAACAGCTGCCAAGGCTTGTGGGCGGTGATATGGCCCGACAGACCTGCAGTACGGGTGATGTCTTTACAGAGGGTGCATGTGCGGCAGGTTTGGATAATTTCCTTGGCAAGGGCGGAAGGATTTGGCGCCCAGTAGGTGTCATTGAAGACCTGCAGTAGTTTTTTTGTGCCCAGGTGAATGCCGTTGTGGGTGTGCAGGTGTCGTAGGGTGTCGAGGGCGGTGTCAGGGGCTAGGAGGATATGCCCTGATGGGGTAAGTAGGTGGTCACTCTGGCGATACAGTTCCTTGAAAAGGTGCTGGGGGATCCGGAGGGGTCGCTCTTTGCGATGCCTTTGCTGGAGGAGGTCTGGCTCCAACTGGGCGGCGTGGATGGAGAGCCGAGAGAGGGCATCCGCTTTGGTATGGAGTTTGCTGGGGTGGTACGAGATTTCATAGTTGAATTCCTCCGGGGTTTTGCGCCATCGGATGAGCAGGGCATTGTGGGTGTCAGACTGTCGCAACCACTGGAGGGACTGGTGATCAATGATGATGGAGACTTGGGTCCCAGAGAGGTATGCCCGGAAGTGCTCAAGTGCCCAGATGATGCCTACGCACTCTCTCTTGGTGGCGGCATAATTCTTCGCCTGATTTAGGGTACGGCTGGCTCGGGTGATGATGTGCTCACGGTCCTCTAGGACTTGCGCTAGCACAGCGCCGATGGCAATTAGGGAGAGGTCTGTATAGAGCCAGAATGGGAGGGCATAGTCAAGAAAGGCCTCGATGGGGGCAGAAACGAGCTTATCCTTTAGCTGTTGGAAGGCGGCTAGTCTCTCGTCCATCCAGAGAAATGGTTCCCCCTTACGGGTCAGGTCATGGAGTGGTTTGGCAATGTGGGCAAACCCCTTCACAAAATGGCAGTAGTAGGACATCAGGCTGAGGAAGGCCTGGATCCCGTGAATGTCTTGTGATGGGGGAATGTCTGCGGTGGCACGGAGTTTGTCTGGGTCAGGAGATATGCCAGCCTGGGAGATGATGTGTCCCAGGAATGAGATGGTTCTGGCGGCCAGGATGCACTTGGTGGGCCGGAGTTTGAGGCCTGCCTGTTGGATCCTGGTGAAAACCCGGTGGAGACACTCAGCCCAGGTCTGGCTGAAAACTATGACTTCATCCAAGTATGCAAGACAGATCTCCCATGTGAGGCCACTGAGGACGGATTCCATTAACCTGGAGGAGGTGGCGGCAGAGTTACAGAGGCTGAAAGGCAAAACATTAAACTCATAATGTTTCCTGTTGCTGGTCGAGAAGGTGGTTTTACCTCTGTCCTCCTGGCGTACCAGGACCTGCCAATACGCTGACTGGAGGTTGAGGGTAGAGAACCAGGAGGCGCCGTATAGGGAATCCAGGGAGTCATCTATACGTGGGAATGGAGTGGCATCCTTGGTGGTTACATCATTAAGTTGGAGGTAGTCGACGCAGAACCACATCGTGCCATCCTTTTTCTTCACGAGGACACTGGGGAAGGACCAGGGGCTGGTGGAGGGGGAGAAGACTCCGGCTTCGATCATCTCCTGTATCTGGTGGTCTTCCTCTTCCCGCTGTTTGGGGTTCTTCCACCGGGATGGCTGTCGAATCGTTAGGCCTGTCGTATGAATCTCATGAGCCAGGTAGGTGGTGTGTCCGATGTCAGCTGGTCCCTCCACGAACAGATCCTGGAAATCCAGGAGTAGGCAGCGGAGAATGTCTGATTGGTGAGCGGAGAGATGGTTGGGGATAGGGGGCAGTGGGGTGGGGAAGTGGGAGGGGGAGGGGGCTCAGGGCTCGGCCTCCTCCATCTCTCCGATTACGAGCCCTTTAGGGAGAGTGAGGGGTGAGCGGGCGAGGTTGGCAATCCAGACTGCCATATGATGTGGGGGAAGGAAAGTTGGGGGTAGAAGGCAGTCTGAGAGGGTTCCAGGCAGCAGGAGTGGGGAGAAAGGGACAGAGGTGCCAGAGGGCTGGTTGATGGACACCCAGGCTTCATGGTGGGGGGGAATGGTGATGGCGGAGGAAATGGTGGCAGGAAAAGAAGGGGGGGAGGGGGGAGGGGAAGAGGGAGAAGAAGGGGAGGAGGGGAGGGGCAGAGTCTTCTGGCCATGGCCATGGCGTGCAGGTGCAGACAGCCCGAGTGGGGTGGTCGGGTGATTTACGGAACTGGAGCTGTCTGTTGCGGCAATCTAGGAGGCAGTGGCTCAATCGGTAGAGAGTTGGCCTGCAGTCCTGACGGACCCAGGTTCAAATCCCGCTGAGGCAGGGAGCAGTTTAAGGATTTGAATTTCATAAAATCAGACTTTACTGATCTACCAGATGACCCGCCGACATGTCGTAAAAATATCCCTGCTAATACCAATACACCAGTCCTGTATGAGACAGCTCTGGCATGTATTCAATATGGACGGTGGGTGTTAGCACCGAAGTGGTGACATGTGGAGGTGTACGGTACGTAGGAGGACTACTGGGCTTTGAAAGCAGGCTGTGAAGCCTATACCCAGAGTCGGACAAAAAAAAAAAAAAAAAAATCAATGGTGACTCCTAACTTCTGCGACAGGTCCAACCCCAGGTATCTGTCGTAATTGCGGCAGGAAGTGTCGAATATTATGAACTGATGCTGGGTTGACACTGGTTGATGGGTGTCGACTCTAAGGGCCCGTGTTTCCCCCCAGATAGGCAGGGGGCCATCCCCCGCATCCACAAGGTGAGTAGCCATTGGGCATAATGGGCCAAAGGTCGATTTGTGACCGAAAAAGTAGTGGCTCTACAGGCAGGATCTGGCCACTCCCGTATCGACCAGAAGTCTGGCTTTCACCCCGTTCAGCTTCATCTTGTGGTAAACTGGGGGTGGTATTTGGGGGAAATGGCCTCCGCCACTGTGGGAAGGTTCGAGGGTGGTCCTAAAAATCCAACAGTCTGGGGCCTCCTTCTTCTTGCTCTGGCTCCTGTTCCCCGGGGTCGGTATCCTCCACTGGTCTGGGTTCATCCTCTGTTACCTCATCCTCTAGAGAGGAAACTTTGCGTTGGCCTGAGGTGGTGGTTTTCCATCGTGCAGCTTTTAATTGATCTCTGATATCGTGCAGTGGCACCTGGAGCTGCATGTGGTGAATTCCCAGGGGTTCACTAAGATGAGGTTGGGGTTCTCTCTGTGGCTGGGGTGCCAGTGGGTGGGATGTGCCCTAGGTGGGCTGAGTGCTGGAGTGGGGCTGGTACGGGGCATAGGCGGATATGGCTTGACTGGGGGAGCCGGAATCTTTGTGGGAAACTTCCTTACCATGTTGATTTGTTGGGGTGCGGGCGGGAGGTCAGGAGGCGACGTATCAGTTGAACATCCTTATCCATGTCTCCAGTTGGGTCATGAATCATAAAGTGCTTTTTGACTATGCTGGGGAGCACTCTCAGAAGAGTATTAAAGGTGTGTTGCTCCCGGGTTTCATCATCTGCCTCCAGGTAGGCAGCAGTGACCAGGCATCTTGCCTGGATTAAGGTATCATCTAAGTTGCCATCGAAAGTTAAACTATCCAGTTGGGATAGTGCCATCACTTTACCTAGTGATCGGGTGATGGTTTGGATCACGAGTTTCGTGAAATTCTGCCAGGTGAGCCCTGGGATGATCTTGGGTGCTATATTAGCTGCCGCTTTGCCCAGCAGTGGGAGTGTGACTGCAATTTTTTGCTTGTCATCCTCGAAACTGATATCTAGCAAAGGTTTAATAGTTGCCAGGTATGTGTGAACATCATACTGTTCAGGGTCAAACTTAGGTAATTGCACATGCGATTTGGTTGCAATTTTTCCAGTATTTCCTGATTGCCTCTCTCGTATGCCTGGGTCAAGAACCACCACCGTCCACCAGTGTAATGCTAGGTGTTTTAAGGGTCAGCTTCCCGTCCTGTAAATGCCTAGTGTGTAGTGGGGCTCTCTTTCCAGACTGTAGCTTAGTCAAATAGGAGAGAGGTAGGGCACAAAAACTCAAGGCAACAACCTTACACGTGTATTACTAAGTTGGACAGGGGAACGAGTAGATGTCACTGATACAGATACACTGGACGATTATAACTCTTAACTTTAGGTATAGGTTATCAGTATTGCGCAGGATACTGCTCAGATCAAGGTGAATAGCACTTGAGGCAGAGTATTATTAATTATAGGAAGTTTGGGTTTTCTAAATTTGTGGAGTCGCTAATATTGTTCTTTATTGGTAAGTGTCTCTGTGGCACTGGGGTCTGGATATGGTCTTAGTATTAGGAGGTATTCTCTGGTGGTAGTGTATTCACTCTGGTAGACCCGACTCTCACTGGGTGGCTGTATTTGCGGTTACACTGTCACTGTTACTCACTCCACCACTTTGGTATTATCACTGACTTCCATTAGAGGGTTGGTTCACTGTTCTGCCTCTATGTTACTAGGTCACAGACATTGTACTATCACTGTCACTCCTTTTGGATCGGGGCGTCATGGCGGTCAGGAAAAAGGGGGCGGAGGTGCCACTGTTTTACTACTGATGGGGCTGGGTTCTGCCGGGGGCCTCTACATCCAGAGGCCACGGGATCACACGTGGGGGGTCCTCTCTCATCCGGGGCTGTGGGTGGTGAAGGGCCCTGTGATCTCAGGTCTGGGGGCGGGAGTACGGCCCTCAGGGCTGGGGCCGAATAACTGCCTGAACCTTTCGCTTAGGCTCCTGATGGAGGACGAAGATCTCCGGCGTTGGGGTGCAGGGAGTTCCCGCCCGAGAGTCCTGGGGGCGGTCTGGGGTTCCCGAGGGCTGCGGTCCCCAGTGCTTGGTGGCACCATCAGGAAGGGGCTGCAGCACCGGCCTGCGTCAGGGTCCGTCAGGTGGGCTCTCTCCAGAGCCGGTTGCAGGGAGCAGAGGCCGGGGGAGACCACGGGGCCTCTCCAGTACTCTTCTAGGCTCGGGACTCCCTCTGGGTCGTGGACCAGAGAACATACGTCAGCTTCCGATGGAGGAGCGGCTACAGGCCGTCTCCTGCCGTAGGGCCCAGCTACTGGCCATGGCCTTCTAGGGGCGCGGCTACCGGCTGTCGCCAAGGCCCGGCTACTGGCCGTGGTCTGGGGGAGAGAGCAGCTACCAGCAGACCCAAGGGCACCTTCGGAGCAGCTACAGGCCATCTCCTGACAAAGGCGGGAGCGGCTACAGGCTGTCTCGTGATTCCCCTCAGAGCAGCTACAGGCCGTCTCCTTCAGGAGGGTTGAGTGGCTACAGGCTGTCTCAAGAAGGGCACCTTCGGAGCGGCTACATGCCATCTCCTGACGAAGGTGGGAGGAGCTACAGGCTGTTTCCTGATTCCCCTCAGACCTGCTACAGGCCGTCTCCTTCAAGAGGGTTGAGCGGCTACAGGTCGTCTCGAGGAAGGCACCTTCAGAGTGGCTACAGGCCGTCTCCTGACGAAGGCGGGAGCGGCTGCAGGCTGTCTCCTTATTTCCCTCAGAGCGGCTACAGGCTGTCTCCTTCGGGAGGGTTGAGCGGCTACAGGCCATCTCAGCGGTGCTGGGAGAAGCTGGAGAAACAGCTCCACCCTGAAGCTGGTTGGGGAAGGCTCGCCTGGAAGGTAGTCTGGTATTTCTGATATGGTGGTGGTGGGCAAGCTCTGGGTCATAGGGGCGCGTGGCCCGGGCAGACTTATGCTGTTGTCGCTCCGAGTCCCGGCGTGCTGTCGTTGCTCCTCAATGGGCTCCTTGTGGGGGTGTCGGGGCGCCTCCTTTGGCACTATACTGCATTTTAAGAACCAATAGCTAACTTCCCCGTTGACACAAGTGAAATACCTGAGGTAACACCAGACGAAGTAAACATTTCTCTTAAAAATATGAAAAGAGGGAATGCTCCAGAAGAAGATGGAACAGTGGCAGATTTACTGTCGGATGCAGGAGTAGAAGTAGAAAACAGGCTCGCCCTCTTATTTACTCAGTATATAAAGAAAAAAAAAAGAAAATTCCCAAAACATGGTGTATTGCAAACGTTATTTTACTTTATAAGAAAGGCGACTCAAAAGATCTTAGTAGCTATCGACCCATTAGCTTATTATCAGTAATTTACAAAGTTGTCACTAAAGTCGTTACGAAAAGTATAACAACAGATCTGGAGGCAAACCAGCCTCGTGAACAGGCAGGATTCCGAAGAGGGTATTCGACAACTGATCTTCTACACAGAATGAATCAACTTAATTGAGAAAACTACAGAATGTAATAAACCACTGTCCTTAGGTTTTGTTGATTACGAAAAGGCTTTCGACTCAGTGGAGCAAAACAGCAATTATAAGTTCACTGTGAGAACGAGGAATAAATGTGAAGATTATAAAACTGCTGGAAAAAGTATATAAAGAGGAAATTGCTACAGTTAAATTACTTAAAGACCCTGAAAAAATAAGATTGATAAGGGCATGCGTCAGGGAGATTTCAGAAAGGTAGACTGGGAAAACAAAGAAGCGAACAGAGATGGTGAAAAGCTAAACCATTTAAGATTTGCAGATGACATTGTCCTACTCTCAGAAAGAGCAGAGACATTGCAAGAAATGTTAAATGACCTGAACAGAGAAAGTCTCAAAGTAGGGCTAAAGATGAACCGGAGTAAAACTAATGTTTAATCCACAAACACCAAAGAGCGTCATCAGAATAAGCGAAGAAATTCATGAAAAGTAGAGGAGCACAAATACCAAGGGAAAACACAAAACCTAACGAAAGAGCATGATAGCAAAATAGAAAGAAGCATTGGATGGAAAGCTTTTGGTAAACATAAAGATATAATGAAAAATAGTTTTCCAGTATGTATGAAATGAAAAGTATATAACAAATGTATAGTTCCATCTATGATGTACGGTTGTAAGACCAGGAAACTGACAAAATCGATGGAAATTAAACTAATCCGTTCTCAAATAGCGATGCAAAGGCCAATGTTGGACATATCTTTAAGAGGCAGGTAAAATATCGACTTGGGTGAGTAAAAGACATTGCAGAAGTTATGGTAGAACAGAAATGGAGGTGGGAAGGGAATGTAACAAGAATAAGAGATAACCGATGGTGCAAGAGGCTGACTGACCTGACTCCAGGAGATTGTAAGTGTGGCAGAAAAAGGTCAGATAGGAGGTTCGGAGAGTTAGAGAAGCTTGCAGGAAAACCGTAGCAAGGATGAGCTCAGTCAAGGAATTCGTCGAGAAGGTTGAGGGGGGCCTTTGTTCAGCAGTGGACTTGCAATGGGTGGTGATGATATATATATATATATATATATATATATATATATATATATATATATATATATATATATATATATATATATATATATATATATATATATATTGTCATCCTAGGTGTTTTTAGGTCAGCTTCCCATCCTAGCAACACCTAAAGTATAGCTGGGTTCCCTTTCTAGACCGGAGCAAAGACACAGTGTGAGAGGAACAGAGCATAAAAACACAGGACAACATCCTGACATGTAGGCTATATTGCCAAATTCTTAATACATGAAAGCCAGACAATCCACAAGACTCTATACAAAGGCAAGGCTTGGACTGGCAGATATATATTACAGGTATCATGTAGGATACAGGCAGTCTCGAAGAGAGGCGGACAGGCACTGTACTTAAGTGAAGTTGGGAGGAGACATAATTCTTGGGCTGCATATATTTTATAACAATCATACACATGTCCCTTGTTCACTGAGTGGGGCAGGATGGTATGGTCCATGTTCACTGAGTGGGGCAGGATGGTAGAATACTGCTAATGTCTCACCTCACAGATAGCTGAGTTGAGGTACTTGAACACTGTCACTGTGCTCTGATTGTCACTTTCACTTTTACTTCACGGGCATGGAAATCACAGTCATGGTAGGGACGAGGGGCAAGGGAGCAGCCGTCCGGTGGCTCACAGGTGTCGCCCCAGTGTCAGCTGAGTCCCCTCAGGTGTCTTCTCGTCTAGGGGGCACAGGACTACTCGTTGGGGTGTCATCCTCCAGAGTAGGCTACGATCAGGCGTGGTAAAGGGCCCTGAACTGGAGGGGCTAGGTACAGGGGTTTGGCCCTTGGGACAGAGGCACAATACAATATCTTCTGTAGGCACTCCTGCAGGGGCCCAATGCAGGAAGGGCATCGCTTCTCCTCCGGGCTGGAGAGGTTGCACTCCAGGGTACTAAGGGCAGTGTGGAGGGCCCATCTGCTGCAGTCTCGCTCCTACTGCTTCGCTGTCAGGGTAGGACTGCGGGTTGCTGGTGACAGGAGTCCGACAGGTGCTGGTCGCCTTCAGGTGTCGGCTGGATAGAGTGCAGCCCCAGGGTCGATACAGGTCCTCTCCACCAGTTCGTTGCTGGGAGGTTTTCCTTCTGGAGGCTGCCTTTGGCTGGGGAGTTAGAGGTGGTACTCACTCCACCACCGGTGGGGCAGCTCTAGAGGGGGTCTCCCTCTGGTTGTGGAGTCACAGGGGGCGAGGGACTTTTGGGATGTCCCTCCCTGGTGCAGCCACCGGCCATTGCCGAGGCCCTGCGGGCAATGGGAGAAGGACAACTACTGGCCATCCCTTTCCCGTCAGTGCAGCAAGTAGCTGTCACCAGGGCCCGACTCCCTGATGGGACTGCAGAAGAAGTGTGGCTGCCGGCCGTCACCTGCCTTTGGATGTGGCTACAGGCCATCACTGAAGTCCCATGTGAAGGGTGACGTGTAGGCAAGGGACGACTACAGCCGTCCCCTGTCTACTGGTGCGGCTTCTGGCCGTCACTGGTGTTGTGCCCTTCGAGGAAACTGCAGGAGAGAGGGCATGCCGTTCTCTCCCTGCATGCGGCAACTGGCTGACACAGGTTCTGCAGGGGGGGTGCACAGCACTCTGAGCGACTATTGGCTGACTCTTAGGCATGTGGCAACCGGCCATCACAATTGCACGGCTGAAGACCGCTGCAGGTGCACAGCTATTGGCTGTTGCTAGTGCACAACTACAGGCTGTTGCTGGTGCACGACTACAGGCCGTTGCTCTTGTACAGCTACTGGCCATAGCTTTATTTGTGCAGCTGCTGGCCGTCAGTGGGGTGCTGTCTGGAGATGGTTTACTAGCTCCACCCTGATCCTGGCAAGGGCCGGATCGGTCGGAGGATAATGCACACGTACTGAGATGTTCGCGCTGGGTGCACTGTGTGGAATAGGGGTGCACGGCCATATGGGATGTATGCTCATATTGCACGGACGTCCCGCGTGCCCTGCCTATCCCTCCATGGTCGTCTCCTGGGGGTGTTGTGATGCCCTCTGTTGCTGCGACTGCTATTTCACCACCTTCATGGTGGAAAAAGTCACGTCCTGGAGGTAGTAGGTCTTGCTGGTGCTGGTGTTGTGGTTTGGGGTCAGGTGTTGGAGGAGGGTGATCCATTGCATGGTTGCTCGGTTCTCTTCGTGGTGAGAGACGCAGGTCAGGTAGAGGGTGGAGGCTTTGGAAGAGGTGTGGAGGGTCTGGAGGAGGTGGTGAGGTCCACGGAGGCAGTGCTTCCTTCCGCGGGTTGGTGCCCAGGTGGTGCGTCAGACTCTCATGGCTGTAGGTGCTTGCTTCTCCAGTGATCTCAGCTGAATGCTGGTGACGGAGGCGGGAGTGGCAGTTTTATGCCATGGAGAAGTGCAGGTGTTTTCCTCATGGATGGGGGTGAGCTTAGTGTAGTCTGAGGGTGATGGGAGCTGTGGTGGGGGTGTGGGAGCTAGTGGTGATTGAGTCCGGTGGGGGAGAGGAGGTGGGTGGGGTGGGGGAGAGGGTGGTGGTGTATCTGGTAGGAGGGCATGAGAGGCAGCTGGATTGGATGATTGTGGTTTTCAGGGTGAGAGTGGGTGGCGAGGTAGGAGTACTGCCACGTGGTGCTCTGGTTGTGCGTGATGTGGGGTGGTGGTGGGCGATGTTGGGTGGTGGTGTCCGGGGTGGAGGTTTGGGGGTGGCGGAAGGAGATGAGGTGGTGCCAGAGGGTGGTGAGGTAGAGGTAAGGGTGGCAGAGAGTGGTGTGTGGGTGGTCCAGGCGTGCTAGGATGCTGTGGTGGTGGCGGGGTGGCCAGTGAGGTGGTGTGAGGTACGGGGGTCGAGGGAGGCAGTGAGGTGGGAGTGAGGGCTTGGCTGGGGGAAGGGATTTGCGGTGGCGGTGAGGCGGGGGGTGAGGTGGCGTGAGGGGTAGAAGGTGAGGGAGCCAGTGGTGAGGGGGTGGGTGATGATGGAAGAGAGGAGGAGGGCGTGATGTAGCAATGGTAGGAGTTGGGAGGGGGGTCAGGGTTAGTGAGTGGAGGTGAGGTTGTGCGGGAGATGGGCGGGGTGGATTGAGGGGAGGTGGTGGTGTGGAATGGGCGCACGTGGCGATTCCTGTATGTTCGTGGCGTGTTATGAAAATTTATTGCCACTTAGTAGGGGTTAGGGACATGGGTGACGGTGTAGGGACCCACAAAGTGAGGGGAGAGTTTATGGGGAATCGGCAGTTTTGCAACCATCACGGAATCACCTAGTTTGTAGGGGTTTGAGGGGGTGGGGTCAGGTTGGAGGTCCAGGCTGTTTTGTAGGTGGTGAAGCTGTCTCTTGAGGTGGTGGAGGGGGTCAGATGCGGGGGATGTGGTGGGAGACTGCAGATGTCAGCGTAAGGGCAGGAGGAGAGGGGCTTCCCTGAAAACCCACTCGTGAGGGAATATGCCGTCTTCTCAGGAGCAGGACTTCATTCCCCATTGGACGATTTTCACGTGGGCTGGCCAATCTTCATTTTTTGTCTCCTCGATTCTCGTGTGCACCTGGTTCATGAGAGTGCAGTGACTCCTCTCGCAAATTCCATTCCCCTGTGGCCAGTATGGAGAGGAGTGGGAGATGCGATAGCTGAATATGTTGGCTAGCTCTCACCAGATGTTACTAGTGAACTCGGGGGCATTGTCCGAGTGTAGAGCCTGAGGTATTCCAAAATAGGGGAAGATGTGTTGGACCAGGGTGTCGGCCAAGGTGACGGTGTGGTGTTCTTTGGCCGGGCACGAGATAAGGAACTTGGAATACATATCCACGAAGGTGATGTAATGATACCTGGATGTGGGTGGTAGGGGCCCCACTACATCTCCTGATAGTAATTGCCAAGGCTTGTGGGCGGTTATGCGGCCTGATGGGCCATCCATGCGGGTGGCATCCTTGCCCAAGGCACATGCTCGGCAGGACTGTGCGACTTGCTTGGCCAGATTGCTTGAGGTTGGGGGTCCAATTGGTGTTGTTGAACACTTGGAGGAACTTCTTAATACCTAAGTGGATCCCGTTGTTGGCGTGGAGTTGTCTCATCAGTATTTGTGTTGAGGATAAGTGGCCTGACGGGGTGAATAAATTGTTGCCCTGCTGATGGAGTTTGGTAAACAATCGTGGTGGAATCCAGGGGGGGCGATCATTGCTTCGCCACTGTTGGAGGGGCTCCGGCTCGCAGCAGATCTCATGGAGGGGCAGGTGCGAGAGTGCATCGGCATTAGTATGGAGCTTGGCGGGGCGGTAAGAGATCTCATAATTGAATTCTTACAACAGCTGCCTCCATCTGATTAGTTGGGCATTGTGGTTGTCGGACTGTCTAGCCATTGGAGCATCTGGTGGTACGTGATGATGGTAACATTTGTCCTGGAAAGGTAGGCCCAGAAATGCTCCAAGGCCCAGACGATGCCCAGGCATTCTCGCTTGGTGGTGGCATAATTCTTTTCTGCCTGGTTGAGGGTGTGACTGGCGCAGGCGATGATGTGTTCTTGTCCCTCCTGGACTTGGGCGAAGATGGTGCCGATCGTGATCAGGGAGACGTCGGTGTACAATTGAAAGGGCAGGATGTAATCGGGGAAGGTGACGGCTGGGGCTTTTGTGAATCTGTCCTTAAGTCGAGGCATTACATCGACGTATGACTACATTGCAACATTATGTAATTGCCAGTCCCGTTGACGTACTGGTACATCGTACATTTGCAAGGTGCATAATTTGCACATTTTTCAAATCTCATGCTTGATTTTTGGTACATAGGGTCGCTCGACCTTCCCTTACCTGCCACCAGGCAGGGACACTCGGTGACCCCATACGACCCACGCTCACCCTCGGCTCAGTCACTCACCTGTTAGCAGTGGCCCTGGTCAGACATGGGGGTTAGAGGTCTCTCAGAGGAGGAAATCCAAGCCGCCCTGGACGCCTTCACAGGCGACAGTGATTCACCACTGGTCGATGAGGTTGTGGACAAAGATTATGTCCAACCAGAGGAGGAGGAAACCAGCAGCAGTGATGATGAGGTCCCGTTCCCCAGGAAGTGGCACTACATGACTTATCGTGCTGCTAGAGAGGGCCAGCCTGCACAAAAACAACATGCAACAACCTCTCGGCAGCCCCTACATGATGTGGAGCCCGAATTCGAGGACGAGGATGAGGACGAGGACGAGGACGGAGCCGTGGGACGTGCTGCCACGTGGTATGGCCGCGAGATAATCACCCATCACGGCCCCGAGCGAACACCACGTCGTACAAGCAGGTATGGGCCTAATCTTTTGTTTGGGGAGGGCGGAAGTGGCGTGGAGGGAGTGGGGAGTGAAATAGAAAGTGCAGGGGCGAGTATAGAAAGTGAGAGTGGCGGGAGTGAGTCATCGCTCTCCCGTGATGGTGTGAAGTGGCGGGGAGTATCACGTGGGGTAGTGAGGGTGCATGATGAATTATGTGGTGTTGTGATGGAGGGGGAAGGTGGGGAGGAACCACTCCCCAGCACGTCTTATGCTCCCCAATATTCCCAGACACGTGGGTGAGTGAGGGTGCGTGATGAATCATGTGGTGTTGTGATGGAGGAGGAAGGTGAGGAGGAACCACTCCCCAGCACTTCTTACGCTCCCCAGTATTCCCAGACTTCATCCCAGCAGCCCCCTAATGTTCCACAAGGCTATAAGGGTAAGGGAAAGGGAAAGGGTAAAGGCCGAGGGAAGAGGAGTGCGAGTGGGGAAGCCCTCTGCACTCCTCCTCCCCAACCTCCCCACCAGCATCTCCTCGCCACCCAGATGAAGGCGACAATGGGGACGATGGGGGCGAGGAATTTATGACATGGAACTGGGAGGATGGGAGTGATTTTTCTCCCATCATTCATCCTTTCACTGAGCAGGGGCGCTCTGGCTGCACTGTTCCAGGAATTCACCCTCGTTCCACCAGGCTGGATTTTTTCCACCTTTTTTTCAGTGAGGGTTTTGTTAATCAAATAGTGGAACAAACAAATCGTTTTGCTAGCAGCCAGAGCCGTGAGAGTGAAAGACTGGGCACAAGGAGCAGGCATTCCATCAAATATGATTACCCTGTCTCCCTTGCAGAAATGTTTTTATATTTTGGCCTGGTACTTTTGATGGGTATTGTACGAAAAAACAGAATTCCGGCATACTGGACAAGGGACCCTATCATGCTGACACCAATTTTTGGCCAAATCATGAGCTGTAATCGCTTTCAGCAAATTTTAAGTCGCCTCCACTTTTATGATGCTGATGATCCTGCAAATGCAAATGACACAGATAAGATGAGGCGAATAAGGTTGGTTTTTGATCACCTAAGGCAAACATTCCGTTCCTCATTTTATCCATATAGAGACCTTGTCGTAGACGAGAGTTTCGTGTTGTGGAGAAGCAATATTTCATTTCGGCAGTACATACCCAGCAAAAGGCACCGTTATGGGTTCAAGATCTTTGTTATGTGTGACTGTAGGACTGGTTATGTGCAAGACATAGTCTTGTACACCGGTGCACAGACAGCCATAATAGAAGATCAGAGTATTGGACTGTCTGGAGCAGTGGTAAAGACAATGATAGAGGACTACCTTCATCGTGGTCACGTCCTTTACCTGAACAACTGGTGCACTAGCCCTCTTCTCGCTCATTATCTACACAGGCATGACATGGGAATCTGTGGTACCGTCAAGGTGAACTGGCGTCACATGGTCAAGGTGGGGCGGAAACTTGAGGTGGTCTTCTTCCAGGCGAAAAATATACTAGCAACAGTGTGGAACCACAATAGAGAAGTCAGCTTCTCGTCCACGGTTCACCGCCCCTTGATGCACTGTACAGAGTCCGTGGATTACCGGAGCAGGAACAGGCACCACATATGGAAACCTGAGTGTGTCCTCGATTACAACATCAACATGTGCCTGGTGGACCAGACAGACTACATGATATCCACTGTAGAGTGTGCCAGGACCACGATGAAGTGGTACAAGAAGCTCTTCTTTCACCTGCTAGATATAACTGCCCTGAATTGCCACCACCTGCACACCATGACAACAGGAGTTCAGGAAACCTTTGAAGGGTTTGTGAGGGAGCTTACAGGTGAGATTTTTGCCCGGTATGCGGTTGAAAGGCCCCAACATCACACACGCACTGCCCCTACCGCCCAAACTCCCTTGAGAATATCCGCCCGCCATTTCCCCACTCCTATACCTCCCCAGCCAAATAGACCTAGGCCCCAACGCAGTTGTCATGTGTGTAGCAATTCCTGTGTGAGACCCACCACTCAGAGAAAAGACACCTGCTACCAGTGCTTTGAGTGTGACGTGGGTGTCTGCATTCACCCTTGTTTCAGTGTGTATCACACCTTGATGCACTTCTGATATGGTGTGAACGTGATATGACGCTGATACTCAGAAAGAGATGCGACAAACAGACGCTCAGTGTAATTATAAGGCCCGATGATCTGTAACTAGTACTATGGAAGTGGAAACGGGTGTATTATAAGTGGAAAAATCTGTAAGGTCATAAATATTTTCTAAGTGGAAACCTTCCCAGCAAGTGTATATAGATGCGCTATTCTGACGCTCAGTGGAATAAATAAGGCCCGTAAATATGTAAATATTAGTATGAAAATTGAAAACGGGTGTAATATAAGATGAAAGTTTTGTAAGTGCAGAGATTTATTCTAAGTCAAAATATTCCTAGCAAGTGTATATAGATGAAATTTTCTGACGCTCAGTGGAATAAATAAGGCCTGCAAATAAGTAAATAGGAGTATGAAAGTGGAAACGGGTGTAATATAAGTGAAAAATTAGTATGTAAGTGTATGAATATTATCTTAGTCGAAACATTCATTGTGAGGGTATTTTGGTGCGATATTCTGACGCTCAGTGGAATAAATAGGGCCCGTAAATATGCAAAGTGTAGTATAAGGTGGAAACGGGTGTAATGTAAGTGGGGCAGTATATTGGGAGTGAAGAGATAAAATAGAAGTTGATACACGAGTGGTAGAGAGTGTGCTTGCTACATGAATATGTGCTAGCATTTCGCTAAATGCCCTCGTAATGAATGTAAATAATTGAAAACATTTACAGTGGTGGAGGAAAGGTTCAATGTAAAGAAAACAATACTATGAAAGTGATAATACAATATGGTATGTTGAGATACGAGTCACAGCGAGTGCGCTGAGTAAGCAGACGTGCGCTGTGGTTATGCTACATGTCATCGTAATGAATGAAAACAGCTGAAAACATTTACATACAGTACAAAATGGTAAAATGGCATTGAAACAGTATTATACAAGTAGAAAAAATGATATGTTGACTGAAACAAGCAACTTAGCACATAGCATATTACACTCTGACCAAACTCGCATGCTCATGCAAAGGAACAATGCTTATTTTTCATATATATGTCATTGAAAACCATTATATTGTTATTGTTTATTAGTTCAAAATCAAAAAATGTTGAGGTGTTCTTTGTTGTTTCTCCCAAAATTACCTACAATAGAAAATGTGAGCGCCTCACACGTCAGTGACAGAATACGATACCTGGCACGGGGGACCTCACCTGTTCTGACCACTTATGGACCACGGTAAGCCCTTTCTTGGTGATTTTCCTTTGTTTCACAACAAAAGTGGAGGTTTCAACCAAAAAAAAATTTTTCCAAAATAGCTCGGGATTGGGGGGTGTCAGAGGTGTGAAATCGCTTGGAACATGGCGGGTTAAGTTCTTGAAAGGCAGCCCTTCATTCGTCGGTCCAGGTGAATGGTTCTCCCTTCCTGGTCAGGTCATGGAGGGGTTTGGCGATATTCGCGAATCCCTTCACGAACCGATGATAGTATGAGATGAGGCCCAGTAAGGCTCGGACCTCGTGGACGTCTCGTGGTAGGGGGAGCTCCGTGATAGCGGGTGGCTTGTCAGGGTCGGGTGAGATTCCATCTTTTGAGACTATATGCCCCAGGAAAGCAACAGTCCTCACGGCCAGGAGGCATTTGGAGTGCCGGAGCTTGAGGCCGGCATGGCGGATGTATTGAAAAACTTTCCTGAGGCATTGAAAGTGATCAGTCTATGTCTTCCTAAAAATGAAAATGTTGTCCAGGTATGCCAGACAGATTTCCCAGGTGAGGCCACTCAGGACACTCTCCATCAAATGGAAGAAGGTGGCGGGAGCGTTCCAGAGTCCGGATGGCAGGACGTTAAATTCATAATGTTTCCCGTTCCTTGTGGAAAACGCAGTCTTCCCTCTATCGTCCGGGTGTACGGGGACCTGCCAATACCCAGACTGAAGGTCTAGGGTAGAGAACCAGGAGGCACCGTGCAGAGAGTCGAGGGAGTCGTCAATCCTGGGCAGGGGGCTGGCATCCTTGATGGTAACGTCGTTGAGCCATCAGTAATCCATGCAGAATCACATGGTGCCATCCTTCATACCAGGAGCTGGTGGAAGGTGAAACAATGCCAGCATCAATCATTTCCTGGACCTGCTGGTCTTGCTCTGCTTGTTGTTTCAGGTTTTTCTGTCGGGATAGCTGGTGGATAGGCGGTCCCGTAGTGTGTATTTCGTGCACCAGGTAGGTAGTGTGGCCGATATTGGTAGGCCCTGACATGAAACGGTCCTGAAAGCCAGGCATAGATGGTGAAGAGTGTCAGCTTGCTGGGGTGAGAGATGCTTGAGTAGGGGGTGCAGTGGGGTGGGGGAGGAGGAGTTGGTGGGGGTGCATGGTTCTGCTTCTTCCATTTCTCCTACCATAAGCCTCTTAGGTAGCGTGAGGGAGGTTCTGGTGATGTTGGCAATTTTGACCACTGCGATGTGGGGAGGGAGGAAAGTGGAAGATAGGAGACAGGCCGAGAGGGTTCTGGGTGGCAGGACTGGGGAGAATAAGATGGATGTTCCGGTGGGCCTGTTTAATGGCAGCCATGCTCCATAATGAGAGGGAATCGTGATGGTGGAGGTGGTGGTAGCAGGAAAGGTGGGGCGGGTGGTGGAACTAGGGAGGGGGCCGGGAGAAGAGGGACAGGGGGATGGGGAGCAGTGCTGAGGAGGAGGGGCGGGGGAGGGTTTGCAGGTGCAAAGGGGTTGTGAGGGATTGGGGGATGGGACTGGTGGCTCCTGAAACTGGAGTTGCCATTTGTGGCAGTTGATGGTCGTTCGCAGTTTCTGAAGGAGGTCCAGTCCCAGATATCCATCGTAGGTACAACAAGCTGAGTCGAAAACAATGAATTTGTGCTGGGTTGAGACCTGGTCAGTGTCAGTCGCAAGGCCTGTGTTTCCCCACGGATGGGTAGGAGACCATCCCCTGCATCCACGAGATGAGTAGACATAGGGAAAAGCAGGACAAAAGCCGATTTATGACGGGAGTAAAAGTGACTATAGAGGCACAATCTGGCCTCTCCCATATCGACCAGAAGCCTCACTTTAACCCCGTTCAGTCTTATCTTATCATAGACTGGGGGGCGATATTTCTGAGAGGTAGCCCCCGCCAACGTGGGGAGGTGTGGGGGCGGGCCTAAAAAATCCAGCTGTTGCGGAATCTCGTCTTCCTCCGGTTCTGTTTCCATGGGATCGGTATCTCTGGCTCGAGCAGTGTCGTCCTCAGGGCCCTCATTCTCTAATATTGATACCGTCTGTCGGCCTTGGATACTTGGTTTGCGCCGGGCTGCTTTGAGCTGCTCCTGGACACTGGTGGTTGCACATGGAGAACTCCCAGGGGTTGATCATAATTAAGTTCTGGTTCTCCTTATATGCAAGGAACTTGTTGGTGGGGTCTGCCCTAAGTGGATTTGGCTTAGGGTTGATGTGAGTTGGTAGTGGCTGAGGCTTGTTGGGTGGGGCTGGTTTGTTTGTAGGATACTTGCTCACTACGTTGATTTGTTGGGGGGTGGAGTGGGAGGTCAGGAGTCGCATTATCAGCTGGACGTCCCAGTCCAGATCTGTTGGGTCATGTATGGTGAAGTGTTCCTTGATCATACTGGGGAGAACTCTAAGGAGGGTGTTGAAAGCATGCTGTTCCCGGGTTTCTGCATCTGCTTCCAGGTATGTGGCAGTGATGAGCCACCTAGCCTGGATTAGAGTGTCATCCAGGCTTCCATTGTACATTAAGCTGTCCAGTTGGGACAGCGCCACCACGCTTCCTAGAGAGGGTGTGATCGCTTGCACCACTGTTGTAGTAAAATTCACCCATGTTAGTTTGGGGACGACTTTCAGCACGATACTGACTGCTGTTTTGCCCAAAACTGGTAGGGTGGCTGCAATTTTCTGTCTGTCACCTCTGAAGCCAATATCTAGCAGGGGCTTGACTATGGATAGGTATGTGTGGATGTCGTACTGCTCCTAGTCGAATATGGGCAATTGTACATGCGGTTTGGTTACCATTCTGACGAATTCCTTATTTGCTCCCCTCTGTATCTGTTCGGGTCAGGAACCATCGCTGTCCACCAGTGTTATGCTAGGTGTTTTTTAGGTCGGCTTCCCATCCTAGCAACACCTAAAGTATAGCTGGGTTCCCTTTCTAGACCGGAGCTAAGACACAGTGTGAGAGGAACAGGGCATAAAAACACAGGACAACATCCTGACATGTATATTGCCAAATTCTTAATACAGGGAAGCTAGACAATCCACAAGACTCTATACAAAGGCAAAGCTCAGGGTGACAGATATATATTACAGGTATCATGCAGGATACTGGCAGTCTCAAGGATAGGCGGACAGACATGTACTTAAGTGAAGTTGGGAGGACACTTAATTCTTGGGCTGCATATATTTTATAATAATCATACACATGTCTCATGTTCAGTGAGTGGGGCAGGATGGTAGAATACTGCTAATGTCTTGCCTCACAGATAGCTGAGTTGAGGTAGTTAACACTGTCACTGTACTCTGATTGTCACTTTCATATTTACTTCACGGGCATGGAAGTCACAATCACAGTAGGAGCGAGAGGCAAAGGAGCGGCCGGCCAGCGGCTCACAGGTGTTGATCCAGTGTCGGCTGAGTCTCCTCAGGTGTCGTCTCATCTAGGGGGCATGGGACTACTCGTTGGGGTGTCGTCCCCCGGAACGGGCTACAATCGGGCGTAGTGAAGGGCCCCGAACTAGAGGGGCTAGGTACAGGGGTTTGGCCCTCGAGACTGAGGCCAAATATCTTCTGCAGGTGCTCCTGCAGGCGTTTGGTGCGGGAAGGACCTTGCCTCTTGTCCGGGCTGGAGAGGTTCTGCCCCGGGGTACTAAGGGCGGTGTGGAGGGCCCATCTGCTGCGGTCTCGCTCCCGCTGCTTTGCCGTCAGGGTAGGACTGCGGTGTTGCTGGTGACAGGAGTCTGATAGGTGCTGGTCTCTGTCAGGTGCTGGCTGGATGGGGTGCAGCCCCGGGGTCAATACAGGTCCTTTCCACCAGTCCGATGTCGGGAGATTTTCCTTCTGGAGGCTGCCTTGGGCTGGGGAGTTAGAGGTGGTACTCACTCCACCACTGATGGGACAGATCGAGTGGGGGTCTCCCTCTGGTTGTGGAGTCACAGGGGACGAGGGACTTCTGGGATATCCCTCCCTGGTGCGGCCATTGGCCATCACCGGGGTCCCGTGGGCAACAGGAGGAGGGCGGCTACTGGCTGTCCCTTTCCCGTTGGTGCAGTAAGTGGCCGTCACTGGGGCCCAACTCCCTGACGGGACCGAAGACAAGGTGCAGCTGCCGGCCATCACCTGCCTACAGGTGCAGCCATGGGCTGTCACCGGAGTCCTGTGTGAAGGGTGACGTGTAGGCAAGGGGTGACTACACGCCGTCCCTTGTCTACTGGTGCAGCTGCCGGCCATCACTGGTGTCGTGCCCTTCAAGGCAACTGCAGAAAGATAGAGGGCATGCTGTTCTCTCCCTGTGTGCAGCAACCGGCTGTCATGGGTTCTGCAAGGGGGATGCACAGACTCTGAGCGACTATTGGCCGATCCTTAGGCATGTGGCAACTGACCGTCACATTTGCACAGTTGCAGGCCGCTGTGGGTACATGGCTATAGGCCGTTGCTGGCACACGACTACAGGCCGTTGCTTGTGTATGGCTACAGGCCATAGCTTTATTTGTGTGGCTGCCGGCCATCACTGGGGTGCTGTCTGGAGCTGGTTTACTAGCTCCACTTCTATCCTGGCGAGGGCCGGATTGGTTGGAGGGTAATGGACCTGTACTGAGATGTTCTCGCTGGGTGCACTCCGTGGAATAGGGGCACACGACCGTATGGGACGTATCCCCATATCGCACGGACGTCCTGCACACCCTGCCTATCCCTCTGTGGTCGCCTCCTGGGGGTGTTGTGATGCCCTCTGTTGCCACGGCTGCTATTTCATATATATATATATATATATATATATATATATATATATATATATATATATATATATATATATATATATATATATATATATATATATATATGGAGCCTCTGTGGTACAGTGGTAGAGTGTGCATTTTGTACAAGGGTGAACCAGGGTTCGTGCCCCGCCAGGGTAATAAACTTTGGGAGTATTCACCTGGCCACATACTGCATTGGCGGACACAAGGGGTGCTGTGGTTGAACCAGTGTCTCTTACTATAAAGTATGCTTGCACCCAGTCGGCTTGTGCGGGCCGATTACACTTGGTTCACAGACTACAGACACATCTAAAGCCACTCCAACACTACAATTACACTCACAAGCACTTTTCACCCTACATACAATCTCCACCGGACAGCCTAAGCCACTTGGTAGAGATACATTGGCTGTATCGTCCCGACTTCGGTCGGGATATGCCGGTCCTGCAGTGGATACTCAATCGGCTGATGATGATTATGATGATATATATATATATATATATATATATATATATATATATATATATATATATATATATATAGAGAGAGAGAGAGAGAGAGAGAGAGAGAGAGAGAGAGAGAGAGAGAGAGAGAGAGAGATACAATCAATCAGTCATTTCCTGTGGCACCCCACGGGATGCATAGGGCCTCAATGAACTCTCTCCACCAATATTTGTCTCTTGCCATCTCCTTCAGGTCCCACCAACACTCCTCTCCTGCTTCTTTTTTCATTGTCCTCAACCAGGTTTCCCTCGGCCTACCTCTACCTCTTCTTCCTCTAGCAGTCCACTCTGGCACATCCTGTATTAAACTACCTTCTTTTCTGTATATGTGCCCCAGCCACTTCCAGCGAGACAGTCTCACATATTCATTAACTGGTTCCACTCTCGTAATATCCCTTACTCTTGCATTTGTAACTCTGTCTTGCCACTTTACCCCAAGAATCCTTCTCAGTATTTTATTCTCAAATCCTAATACTTTCTGATCTGTTGCAACTGTACTGTACCAAGACTCATGCCCGTAAATTAAAATTGGTCTAACCATGGACTTGTAAATTTTTACTTTAGTATGTACCGAAAGCATATTATTATTCCAAATAGATTTCAACATTCCAACAGCTCGCCAAGCCTGTCTAATCCTCTCCTCAATTTCATTGTTTAATGATCCATTAGATGATACATCGTTCCCAAATATTTAAAGTTTTCTACATTCTTCACCAGATTATTCCCAATTACACAATCGATTTGGTTCTCCACATTCATATTAATAATTTCAGTCTTTCCACAATTTATTACCAATCCCATTTTTTCTTCTTCCTCCACCAGACAATCCAGCACCCTCTGCATCTCGTAAATACTTCCGCAAATCAGTACAATATTCAGCATAGTCCAAATCCATCAGCTTCTTATTTTCTTTCCAGTTAGTTCCTGCACCTGTTCTCCTTACAACCTTTTTCATAACATAATCCATAACCAAAACAAACAGCAATGGCGAAAGAACTCCTCCTTGAATCATTCCTGACCTAACTTGAAATGGATCACTCAAAGAACTACTCACCATTACCTTACAAAAAGTACCTTCATGCAGGCTTCTATTAATATTTACAAACCTTTCTGGTATACCATAGAATCTCATAATTTTCAACATAGCTCCACGTGAAACACTATCAAACGCCTTTTCAAAATCCACAAAATACATACTAAGTGGCATTTTTATCTCATTAGCTTGTTGCATTAGATGCCTTACAATAAAAATCTGATCATTACAACTTCGACCCTT
>NC_136974.1:13744094-13821594 GCF_032717465.1 Coenobita brevimanus | reverse complement strand
GCATACTATATATATCCATCTCCACATGTCGCATGTCACTTGGCCAGAACGTGTCCCATCAGACATGTTTAGGGTCATATCTGCACATCGATAAATAGAAGCGTTACTGGGAGTATCTTACTCACTGTACATTGTATGTTAATAAGAGCACTGTTGTTCCATCATGAGCTGGTTCAGAACAACTACACTGTTACTAAGATTGGCCCATTTTGCGCCAAAATAAGAAGATAATTATTACCATGAAATGCCGATTTTTAAAATGTCCTGTTTATACCATAGTTAACCAATTCACAGTTGTAGCTCATCTTTATCAGTTAACTTGGATAGCAATACATCTTAATTTACTCTTCAAAGCCATTTTAAGGCCAACTGTCTATTAATTAATTAATTTATTTATTATGGGGTTGGATAAGTGACAGCAAATGTCTTCTTATATTTCGTTTCTAAATATGCACACACGTTGCCTGCTTGGGTGTTAGGAATGTTTTTTCGTTGGAGAAAATTATATCTCAATACAAGCTACAACCTTCATCTGCAGTGTTGCGGACGAATACGAGCCTGCCCAAGACGTTATTCAGCACCTCCTTCTCAGCAGGAGTCGTGTGGTGGATGGCTATACCATGCAGCCAATTATGTACAGTTCGTGCTGACTCTTAATAGAAAGAGGGGGGGGGGAGGTGCTATGGCGCACCAGGATTCTTTTGGCGGTACATCAGTGTGTCGTGGTTAGGGAGCACTGTACCCGTGAGCTAGACTTCGCGTATAATAAACCACAGTTTTAAGGGGGATGGGGCCCGGTTGTCGACACCGTACTTTTGCTCCGGGCCAGGTAATGGCTGTCGGCGGCCCTGGATGTGATGGCATTATTTGAACTGTATGTATGTCAAATTCAACCAGTCATTGGTCGAACCCCTAATTCTTAACCAAACTTTCCCTAGCTGGTCAGACCTCTCCTCATCATCATCAACATCATCATCATCGCGCCGAGGGTGGGGTTAGGTAGGGTCCAAAACGTAAGAAACAGAGAAACATGATACGAGGACCACTGATCAACAACACGCACACGCACACTGCCATTCCAGCCACTGGAATTCTGACTTCACCTCACAGGCATAAATCTCTCTCTCTCTCTCTCTCTCTCTCTAGATATATAAACAGATACAGCTATAAATATATACTACAAATCATAAAACCTATCAATATATACTACACATCATATAACCGATTAGTATATACTACACATCATTATATCCTATCAGATAGAGTCGGGTCAGTGATCATTCTTGCCAAGGATCTTCGGTATTATGGTATTTACCTATTAACCTCGTTTAATATTTCTTTTCCAACGTATTTTCGAATTATTAGTACTCTATATTGTTTCCTACCTCAGTATACGAAGGGACAAACTTACGTCAGCATGAACTGCGAAAACACCTTCGGGATCAGAAGCGAGGATCTCGACATAAGCGTTCCCCAGCAGAAGCACCTGCAGGGCCTTTCCCGTGCACTGTCCCATAACCTTGGCCCCGGAAATGATGTCACAGTATATCCCTGGGCTGAGGCTCGTCTGCATTGCGGGGAGGAGGAAGAAAGGGGCATTTGTTATGCTTCTGTATTTATTGACGTTTCCACTTATTTTCTTTATGAACTTGTCACCCATCTGTCCACGTGCCCTTCCATCTATCGATATAACTGTGTGTGTGTGGGGGGGGGGCCGAAACTGGAAATAAGGACTATGATTAAACCTGGCAGGATGATGAAAACTGGGTCCCAGGTGGGCCAGTTTCAATGTCATATTGCTTGAAATTTTCTGAAGGGGTGTTTCGGCACCAAATAATTGTCTCTATTGGTGTTAAATTATGTGGAAAATGTAGGTCGGGCATTTACGTGGAGTTTCATGCATCTCTGCAAACAGACAGAGAGAGAGAGAGAGGGTGCTACACATCTACAGTCTGATGTCTATTATTTCACTGATGCTACGGAAAGACGATTTTATTAAGCAGCAAGCAGTGGTAGCTGTGGTGGTGGTGGTGGTGGTGATAGCTGTGATGGTGACGGTGGTGGTGGTACCTGTTGTGGCGGTGGTGGTGTTGACTGTGATGGTGGTGGTGGTGATGGTGGTGGTTGTGGTGGTGATGATGATGGTGGTGGTAACTGTGATGATGGTGGTGGTGCTATCTGTGATGATGATGATGATGGTGGTGGTAAATGAGATGATGAAGTTGGTGGTAGCTGTGATGATGATCGTAGTGGTGGTAGCTGTGATGATGATGGTAGTGGTGGTAACTGTGGTAGTGATGGAGGTGGTGGTAGACTCTAGGAAATGGCTGTCATTTGGGCAAGTTCACAAAGCACTTGTTCCAAAGCGAAGTCCAGTTCAGAGACGGCTCTAATTTGGACAAGTGGTGATACTCGTCCATACTTTAGAATCTCTCTCTCTCTCTCTGAAGTTGCAGGTCATCTTATGGTGGTCCTGGCTTAGTGGCCAGGTGGGTGGTTGGTGAGCAGTTGGGTGGGGTGGGTTGGTGAATGGGTGGACAGCGGGTGTATGCAGGGTGAGTGGGCAGGGTGCTGGATGGACAGGTGGAATGGGAAGGCGGGATGGGTGGGTAGGTGGGGTGGCTGGGTGAGTGTCGTAGTCGAAGTGGGTAAAGTGGGTAGAGGGTGGTGGGGTGGTGGGAGGGTGAGTGGGTGGTGTGGGATGATTTGTTGGATTGGGCATGTGGGTGGGGTGTGTGAGCTTTTTGGGTGGAAGTGTGTCTTTCCAGAGGACAAACCAAGAGATGGCTTACTGTACTGGATGAGTGGGTAGTAATATGAGTGAGTTGGTGGGAGAACGGGGGAAAAATAGGTCTACTGAGGAACAAGTCTATCGGGTTAATAGGGCCATGGTTGCATTGCTTCCTGTGGGAAAAGAAGTCCATGGGGAATACGTTCTTTGGGGAAATGGGCCCAACTAAAAGCATAGGTCTGGTCTGTCAAAAAGTCCATGGATGAAATAGGTCAATGTGAGAAAATAGGTTCATGTGGGGACTTTGTATGTCCCCATGGGGAAAAAATTGGTTCTTTTGGAAAAACAGGTAAATGAAGGAAATACGTTCATGGAGGAAAAATTGGCCTATGGTTAAAATAGTTCTATGGGGAACATACTCGTAGGTCACTCGAGGAAAAGTAGGTTCATGAAGAGAACAGATCCAAGAAGGAAAACGGGTCCTTGAGGTAAAAAAAAGAAAGGTCCATGGGAGAAATTGATTTATGGGAAAAGGTAGGTTCATGGAGGAAAATTGGTCTGTGGGTAAAAGAGGTCGATGGAGAAATATGTGTCCATTGAGGAAAGTGTGTCCATGGGGGAAACAGATTCAAGGGAGAAAGTAATCTCATGGAGTAATGAATCCCAGGGCCAAATGGGTGCGAGGGGGGAAAATATGGTCACTGAGGAAAATGGGTCAATGGGATGAAAATAGGTCCTAGGGGGAAAATGGGTGGGTGAGGAGTTGACCCCTAGGGACTGTAACTGGAGATGGGTCTATGTTAAAAGTACTAACTAGGAAGTGTCAGGCATGTCATATGTGGCATATTTAAAAAAACTTAAGTTTAAACGGGGGTAGAATACTACAATCGTACTGAATTTTGCAGTATCTGTCGACTGTGGTGTCCGAGTGTTTCCTACAAAATGTGTACCAATACTTTTTATCGACTGTACACTATATACCCCTCATGGTGAGGAAACAGAACCATGATTCTCATATGGAGAAATAAGCCTATGGCAAATGCATAAATTGACCTCATGGGAGAAAATAAGCCCATGGAGTAACAGGTAGGCTCTATATGGGAGGAAAATAAGTCAATGGCTTGAATAAGTCAGTGTGGGAAAATAGGTTCATGGGAGAATAGGTAAATTAGGGAAATGGGTCCAAGTACAAAAGTAGATTCAGTGGGTAAAAACAGGTCCATGTAGAGAAGAGGTGTTTATTCATGGAGAGAAAATACGCTCATGGGGAATAGGTTTATGCAGAAAATAGGTTCAGGGAAGGAATCAGTTCATGGAGGGAAACATATCCCTGAGGAAGATTAGTCTATGTTTGGAAAGTGGCCCATACAAGAACAGGTCCAGGACCACCAAGGGGGGCATAGCTGGAGATGAGTTTATGTTGCTGTTTTATTATATATCCTACTGTATACAAAAAATTAATGTATTTGTAAAGTATATCCACATATTATATTCTGAATTTATGAACAGAATGCAGAGTTACCTTAGCTAGCTAGTACATGAGGTATTATACCATTGTAGCACCAAATATGATGATATATTGGTGTAGAATGATACTTTGTGCCTGCCTTCATGCACCTCTGTAGTGTAAATCAAACATTATGTCTATCTGTACCTTATGGTGCAACAAACAGTGTATCTTCAAACCATTAAAATAAATAGAAGCTACCTTTATGAAGGCTTTAAGATCTGTGTCGTCATTGTTGATGGCAATGAAGGCCTTGTCACCGCGGCAGAAGGCTATTTGGTTGTTGCCATTATCCCACCAGTTGTTGAAGTAGGTGCCTGGGGTGGGGAGGAGTTCACAGAGAAGGTTACTGTAAACTGAATTAGTGTCATTATTTATAAGAATGTACGCTGTTTAGACAATTAAACCCTTTAATTGATGTTGTATTTTTAGCACATTTTAGTCACCTTCAAACAAGTTTATTTAGCTCTGGGTTACATATCAGGCTGTAATGAGGTTACTGGAGACAGTTTCTAACCCTTCACTGCAAAGGAGGTCTCCTAATTTGAACAAAGTCATCTGGGGGCAGCAGGTATAAGTTAAAGAAAATTAATCAATGCACGGAGCGGGGGGGGGGGGGAGATAATGATGTTAAGAACCACGTTACTAAAACTTTTGTCGATAATTCTAATATTAACTGGGGGTCATTGAGGGTGAGGCGAACAGAGACCCCTTATAATAATCTGGTCAAAGTCCATAAAACGAGGGCACCCAAAAAATCCGACAGGCAACATGTTCGAAATCTATCTTGGCTAAGACGTGGGTTGATTATAAAAACGACTTTGTTAAATAAAATTATTCCTAAAATTATTATTGAAGGCTCGCTCCAACGCCCATAAATAATTTGATTAAAGTCCATAAGGGCAGGAAAAACAATGGGAGCATGTACAAAAATCCACTAGGGAAGAGATTTGAAATCTGTCTTCACTGTGGTTTAGACAGTGATTTTAAGACAATTTCGTTAATTATTATTATTATTATTATTAATAATATTATTATAATTTTGTCCATTCTGGACAAATGTGGAAGCATGCATGGAAAAATCTGAAAGGAATGAGAGAGTGTTTTTGACTGGAGATATGAATGGTAAAGTAGGGAATGTGACAGTGCATGGAGTAGTTGGCGAGTGGGGTGAGCCTGCAGAGATGGATAAGAATGGCAGTGTTTTAGGGGACATTTGTGCCGGGAGGGGGTTGGTGATAGCCAATACCCTCTTCAGGCACAAAATGATCCATAGGTATACATGGCCAGTGATGAGAAGGGTGGGTGGTGAACTGAATGAAAGGAAGGCAATGACTGATTATGGATGAAAAGACGAGAAGATGTGTAATGGATGCAAGAGTATATATAGGTTGGGGAAGTACAGAATCAAAGTCCAAATGAAATGAAGAAATAAAAGAAGGGAAGGACAGGAAGAAATACTACAAGGAGGGTGGAAATGTTACAAGAGGATGGAAAAATGGCAAAATATAAGAGAGAAGTGGGGGAGCGATTGGGTAAATATAGATTGGAGCAGATGGGGGACGTGGAAGGTGTGTGCAAGATATTCACAGAAGAAATCTGTGCAGCATGTGAGGTGGTGTGTGGGGTGAAGAGAAGACAAAAGGGGGTGCAGGGAACACAATGGTGGAAAGAAGAGGTGTGAGAGGCTCTGGCACAAAAGAAGAATGCATGTAGTGAGTGGATGAGAAACAGAGGCACCGAAGAAATTGAGAGACAGAAGAGAAAATCATATGTAGAGAGGAAGAGAGAGGTGAAAAGATTTGTAAAAAAGAATAACAGAGTGGATGAGGAATTTGGAAGGAATTTGAGTGTCAAGTGGAGGGAATATAAGAAAATGTTCTGGAAAGAGGTAAAGACAATTAGACAGAGTGCCAATAAAGTTAACTGGGGAGTGAAAGATAAAAATGTAGATTACTAGCGGAGAAGGGAGAAAAAGTGAGCAGATGGAGAGAACACTTTAAGGATTTGTTGAACATAGAGAATGAAAGTAATGCAAGTATAAGTGCCTGGAGAATGGCTGGGAGAGGGAGGGATGTGAGAAGAGTGGAAGAAATCAGTAGGATGGAAGTTGTGGAAGCAATGAAGAAAGTTATAATGGAGAAAGCCCCCATGCTTCAGCATGGGAGAGAGATAGTATTAGAATAGATGTGGAAGATGTGCAGATTGGCCTGGGAGGAAAGTAGAGTCCCGGGAGAATTGGAAGTCGTATAATTATTCCCCTGTACAAAGAAGAGGAGTTAAAAAAGTGTGTGGTAATCATAGGAGCATTTGCCTTCTTAGTGTAATAGGAAAAGTAAATAGTAGGATACTTATTGACAGAGTTAGGAAAATAACAGAGGAAATAGAGAAGAACAGGGAGCTTTTAGGAAGGGAAGAGGTTGTGTAGATCAGATATTCATTCTTAGATCTTTAGTGGAAAAGTTTCTAGAGAAGGGAAAGAAGTTGTATGTGGCCTTCATGGATCTGGAGAAAGCATATGACAGGGTGGATAGACAAGGATTATGAAAAGTATTAAGAATATATGGAGTAGATGGGAAGTTGTTGAATGCTGTGAAGAGTATGTATGATGGTGCTAAGGCTGCTGTGCGTGTGGATGGTGAACTGAATGAATTTTTCTCTTTGAAGGCTGGATTGAAACAAGGATGTGTCATGTCTCCATGGTTGTTCAATCTGTATATGGATGGGGTTACAAAAGAGATACAAGGTAGGGCAGTGGATGTTGGAGAGGCCCTAGTGAGAGAGGGCAGTTTTTGGAAATTCCCTATACTTTTGTTTGCAGATAATACTGTGTTGTTAAGTGAAGGCGAAGGGGAGCTGCAAGACTTGGTGGATGAGTTTGGAGAGTGTGTAAGAAACGGAATCTAAAAGTGAATGTAGGGAAGAGTAAAGTTTTGATCATCAAGAGAAATGAAGTCAAGGAATGTACAGTGAGGTTGGATGAGGAGGAAATGAAAAATGTGAATACATTTAAGTACTTGGGCAGTGTGATGCGTAAGGATGGAAGTTTAGAGGGTGAAGTGCTTGAAAGGGTACAACAAGGAAGAGTGATTGCTGGTTCCTTGAAAGCAGTGATAAGAAACAGGGAAGTGAGCATCGAAGTGAAAAAGCTACTACATGACAGTATTGTGATACCAGCTCTAACGTATGGAAGTGAAGCTTGGACTTTGTTGGAGGGACAGAAGTAAAGAGTGAGAGCAGTGGAAATGAGTTATTTGAGAGGAGCATGTGGAGTCACATGGAGAGACAGAAAAATGAGGATGTGAAAGAGCGTTGTGGTGTGGATGTAGTTGTGATAGGAAGCGTTAGAAGCAACACACTGAGGTGGTTTGGCCATGTGGAGAGGATGGAGCGTGAGAGATTGACAAGGAGAGTGTATGTGAGCGAGGTGGAGGGGGGGAGAAGGAGGGGGAGACCAAGGATGAGATGGTGGGATGGAGTGGAGAGGTATATGAGAGAAGAGGGTGTGAGCTGAGAGCAAGGCAGTGAAATGGCGGGGGACAGAGCAACATGGAGGCGATTTGTTTGTGGCCATCCCTTACGGGATTAAGGCGTCTGGTAATAAAAAGACATAAATTATTATTATTATTATTTATTATTTGTATTATTATTATTATTATTATTATTATTATTATTATTTATTATTATTATTATTATCATTATTATTATTATTATTATTTATTTATTTTTATTATTATTATTATTATTATTATTATTATTATTATCTCCGCCAAAGAGGTTATGTTTTACCCTGCTTTGGTTTGTTTGTCTGTCTGTCTGTTAGCAGGATTACCTCAAAATATATGAACAAATTTTGATGACATTTTGTCCATGGGTGGGCCATGGGTCAATGAATAAGTAACTAAATTTTGGGCCTGATCCGGATTCGGAATATCCCGCACAATGTCTTCAAAAGTTCTCAATAAATTTCAATGAAATTTTGTGGAAAAGTGCGTCATGGACCAAGAAAGAATTGATTAAATTTGAGGGCGGATCCGAATCCACGGATCTGGATCCGGGATTACTCAAAAAGTTATGAACAGAGTTTGATGAAATTATGTGGAAGGGTCGGCTGTGGACCAATGAGCAAATTATTAATTTTTGAGGCGGATCTGGATCCGAATCCAGAGTCCGCACAATATCTCCAAAAGTTCTCGATGAATTTTAATGAAATTTTGTGGAAAGGTGGACCATGGAACCCCCCCCCCCAAAAAAAAAAAGACAAAATTTGGGGCAAATGCGGATCCTATTTCCACGGATCGGGATCCGGATCCTTTTTAATGGCAGTGGCACTGGCGGAGGTCTGTGCTCTCTGAGTGCAATTTAGTTATTATTATTTTCTAATGGCAGACTCTAGAGGTGACTGTGCAGAGAGTTCTTGCTGAGTAACTTAAGTGTCAGTTTTCCCAAGAATGCAAGAAAGCATACGATACAAAGCTGAATGAACTACAGACAGAGAAGGATTGGACGAAAAGAACAAAACTGGAATAGAGTTACATAGTCGGGGAAGGAAACGCCTCATAAATAGCACAAGCTAAGCAAAGTAGAGTCAGTCCTAAAGACACGCCTCTCTAATGTCTTTAAAGCAATGATATGAAGCATTGTGGAACTAGAGGGCCACTCAGTGGAGCGCATCTCTCCGACAAGGGCAACGAATTTCCAAAGCACTCTTCATAATAGGTTAGGTTTTCACATCCCTGATTAGGGTTTCACAATAAATGTCTCCCGGATCAAAAATCTGTAATACAGTCCGCATCGGTCCCCAAAGTTAATCGATTGTTCCCTGGGACATGGGCTATCTACCCACCAATATTGGTCCATATTTCTCTTTTAGTTTTTGAGTAATGCTGCTAACAGACAAACAAACTAATCCTGATCGGTCCCAAAGTTAATCGATTGTTCCCTGGGACATGGGCTATCTACCCACCAAAATTGGTCCATATTTCTCTTTTAGTTTTTGAGTAATGCTGCTAACAGACAAACAAACTAATCCTGATCGGTCCCAAAGTTAATCGATTGTTCCCTGGGACATGGGCTATCTACCCACCAATTTTAGTCCTAATATTTCCTTTAGTTTTTGAGTAATCCTGCTAACAGACAGACAAACAAACAAACAGGGATGAAAACATATTCATTGTCGGAGAAAAAAAAACTGACTGAGACAGAGAAAGAAACTCTTAAGTAGTGAAGAAATATTAACACAGGGGAATATGAACTTTTAACAGATATATGGAAAATACAGTAATTTCTAATATAACAAGTTACGGTAATTGTATATAACTGCCCGCTTTTAGCACATTGTAAAAGGCCTTAATGCTCATTTATGAAAGACCCACTATTGCTTAGAATATCTTTCTAGACATATATGCACGACCACAGGGGAAAGGGTAATGCTTTGGGTGCCAAATAATTTACTGTGCAAAGTTTGGCTACATATTAAACGGGGTTGAACTAGTTTAGGCAAGTAAAGCCTGTCAGGTACTCTGTCTTACTCTTCCCCGGTCCTACTCAGTCACCCTCAGGCATCCGTGAGGAAAACATACGTGTGTCTTGTAACAATGCTAAAATGCTATATTGAATAATTGGTAATTAGGGGAGAAAGAAATGCGAAATATATGAGAGCTGAGTAAAGTAAAATTATCTACAGAGATTTGTGGTAAATTTTCAAATATTTAATAAAAGTTCATGGCAGTTTTGTGCACTTAAAAATGTGTTGTAATATGAAAAAGAGGTAGGTGGGGCACCCAACATTCGTTCCCTCAGTATGGTGCTGCCTGTGGCTGAGTACACTAAATGAAAAGCCCAATGGTTTTCTGTCCAAGCACCCGGGAAGTAGGTACGTGGAGGATTAGCCCTTAGGGGAATTAAGCCCATGGGGAAACAGGTCCAGTGGGAACAAATACTGTCGGTCCATGGGAGAAAACAGATCATGTGAGGACAGGGATGTAGCCAGAAAGTTCAACAAGGGGGGGGGGAGAAAAATGTCTATAGATTCTTGAAAAGGAGGTAGGAGGTGAGCTAAGCGAGCCTCCAGAGCTGGGAGGTCTGGGGGGGTCACAGCGCCCCGCCAGGAAATTTTTTTGAAAAATAAGTACTTTTAGGGACTTTCTGAGACCTATAAAAGCATGTATTGGAATATTTAGATGATAACTCAATATAGTGAAAATGGTGAAAAATAGAGCAAGAAAATGATTTTGATAAAAGAAGCTTTTTTAATGATCCTTATGGAATAAAAAAGAACAATAATGAATCTGGAAGTCTCACGTGCATTTTCCTAGCCTTTGAGAGCATAATAATCTCAGCTAAGTTAGATGGAACCTGGAAATGTAAAAAGTAATCTGACAAAAGGTGATAACAAAAACATATTATTGTGTTCTGAAGGAAAACAATATAATCTTAAATATTTCACAAAACTCTTGGTACCTCAAGACTCAAGTATCACATAACATATTAAGAACCACTTCTGTAGTCCATACATCATCTATATTTCTAAATGTGCCATGCATTGGAAGTCTACCCACTTGGTTAAACTAAGAGGGTAAGCCTTTAAAGTATGCTAAATTACTTAGACTTGTCTGTTATTTTTAACTGGTTGTTCTAAGAAAAAATATTATATATATATATATATATATATATATATATATATATATATATATATATATATATATATATACATGATTTCTACTTTTGATCACTGGCAAAAAAAGCTCTAGCACTCACTTGAGCTGATCGTTTTCATACTTTGAACAGATATTGCTTAAGAAATCATTCTTCTGATTAATTTAATTAAAAGGAAACACCGATTAACAAAAACATAAGATACTGTCGAACTCAGACAAATAAATGTAGTTTCATTCATCGTGGTACTCTATAACCACCATATCAACTTAAATGAAAAAAACGCCACCACCAGTTCTAGATACATATATATGCTATCAGTAATTTTGCATGCCATGGCAATATTGTATATTCAGGAAAGGAGATTCAGTGTTCTTGCTTCTCTCTTTGAGAACTGATCCAAAATTATTATGTCTGCATGACGCTGACTCACCAAGATTCTCTCTCTCTCTCTCTCTTTATTTTTAAAGATTTATTATTTTTTTAGCCACATACGATTTCAAGACCTTCAAGGGGTGGGCGGCCGCCTCCTCCCCCCTCCCTTCGCTACTCGCCTGTGTGAGGATTTCGTATTTTCCCATGGGGAGAAACTAGGTCCATGAGGGACAGTTGGTCCATGGGAACATAGAACCAAGGGAGAAAAGGGGCCCATAGGGAAAAGAAGTCCATGGTGGAAAATAATTCTAGGGTGGACAATAAGTTCGGAATGGAAATTAGATCCACAGGCGAAAACCAGGTCAAGGTGGAAAACAGATAAACAGGGTAAATAGGTCCACAGGGAAAAATAGGTCCCTAGAGAAACTGCTCACAACGGAAAACAGATTCACTGTGAAGATAGGTCCATGAGGGAAAGTAGGTTAATAGGGAAAATAGGTCCATGGAAGAAAGTTGGTCAATGAGGGAACAGGTCCTTGAGGAAAATAGGTGAGTGAGGGAGTTGAACGCTAGGAGGTGTAGCCAGAGACACGGTAACGTGCTAGAGTTCCTTATTCCACCTCTCTCGTGCTCACCATCGGCTCTTTTGTTTTGTTTCTCCCTGATCTTGCCAATACAAGCAACCTTCATATGTCAGGGATGTGCTCTGTAGTGTCACAACACTTTCAAAGAACCGATGCTGTAAATAGGAGGGCAATGACAAATTGGCTGAACAGATAACAATGGACCAATGGACCTTTAACCTATCTGCGCCCCTCGTCCCCGATATTGAACGGAACTAGGCATTTTCAAAATTTAATAAGGAAGGGAATCCCGGGGTAGAGACCTATGAGCTTCGCGACTATGAGCCGACAGACGGAGGACGGTACGTCAAGCACCCTTCCAGCAAAATCCCTCGCACAGGAGCTCTGGGGCGCTAAGGGGTTAATAAGCAATCTTTTTTTTACTAATTTACTTGGTATTTAGCCCTTTAAATCCGATGATATGTAATATTTCACTTGTTTCCTCCAGACGATTGTGTTCTCCTAAGGATACGCAGTTCGAAGTGGAGGGGTTTGATATAGCCTTCATTAAATCCTGAAGTACGGGAGATCTTGGTAACTTGAATAAAATCGACTGGATGTAGTAAGAATATATGTAATGAAACTGACATATTGCAAACGCCTTACATGGGCGGGCAGCTCTGTTATATATGCTCAAGCCATGTTTTACGGGTTATGATGGACAAAATGTTCCGTCGGACAGGAGCGCCACTGTCTGCTTCAGGTGAAGTGACCCGTCCCGTCCCAGCGCTACACGCGCGGGTATTGGTGTAGGAGCCTTTTGTGGTGTAAGGTGAGAGTACATGTGGGAATTTGTTGGAGTGGCTGTGTTTGTGAGAGAGAGGACCTGTTGGTTATGTCATCAAGGGAGCCTTTTCAGTGTGCGACCATGTAGGAACACATGAAGAGATACAGCACTGCATGATTTTATATGTCTGCCCATGGCTGGAGCAGGAGGATTGCTAAGCACACATTGCCAACCCGATTGCCTGAGGTTTCAAGTAGCAAAAAAAAAAAAAAAAAAAAAAAACATTGGATTAAAGGGGTCACACACCACGCAATCACACACCACACTTTCACAAAACAGTCACATATCTATGGCCACATAATATAGGGTCAAATGCCACTCAGCCATGTACCACACAGAAATGTACCCCAATAACAAAGTGACACACATCAGTCATACACCGCAATCACATACCGCTCACTCAGATCACAGTCGCACACCACACACCCACACCAAGCATCACACACTCACATGCCACACAGTCAACATCACACAATGACACATCACACAGCCACACGCCACACGATCGCATAGCACATAGTCACATACCACACAATCAAACATCACATAGTCATACATCACAGAGGCACAAACCACACAACCACATCATGCAGTTACATATCACACAGTCACACACCAGACTGACACATCAAACATTCATATCACAGTCACTCAGTCACACACCATACAGTCACATACTACACAGTCACATACAACAGTCACACACCACAGCCAGTCACATCCCACATACCATACAGCTACATAAAAGTCATTCCACAGTCACACACCATATAATTGCATACCACACAGTAACATCACTTAACCACATGTCACATAATCACACGCCATCTAATCACGCCACACAGTCACGTCACTTGATCACATGCCACAGTCACATATCACATCCAACATAGTCATCCATCATCATCATATGTCAGTCATGTCATATAACCACATGTCACAGTCACATGTCAAATAGTTACATTACATTATCATACGTCACAGTCAAGTCACAGTTACATCTCATATAGTCACACACCACATAACCACATAATCACATATCACATACACGTCACATAGTCACATGCCATATATTCATACAACGCATAATCACATGTCACATATTCACGGCCCATAGTAACATGTTACAGTCACACAACGCATAATCACATGCCACATAGTTACACAACATATTCGCTTGCTACATAATCACATTATAGAGGATATCACATAGTCACATACCACATAATTACGTATCACATGAATTATTCACCTCACATAGTCTCATGTCACGTGCCTACATGAAACATACTCATATACTACGAAGTCACTCACTGCCTCATGGACACCATACATTCATAAGTTGCACTTCAGTGACACAACACATACTCTGTACCGTAACAATCAACAGGTCAAATACCACTCCAAACCAAATGTTCATGCGCAGCACCAAAGCATAATATATGAAATCACAGGCTATAATATGAAACTACCATTTTTACACATACAAACTTAGCCAGTAAAACACTCCTACTTTTACGTGTATTATAATCATACCTTTCCGACTGGAACTTGGCCAGCGTGGGGAAGGGTTAATACTGTCCATCACTCTCTTTCCATGAAGTCTGGTCTTGCAGTGGATCTCATGAGCACTGACACAGATACAAATATACTGTATGAGAATCGGTCCAGGTCATCTTCCTGGTCCAGTACCAGCCTAACAGATGGCATGTACAGCACGTGTTTGACAGATTGGGTGACCGTGTGGTGCTGGCACAAATTGTTACTGATCTTACGTACTGTTTGTATACTAGAGCTTCTGCTTTTTTTTTTTTTTTTTTTGTTATATCCAAAGTCGATGTCTTTGTAATCATTCACAGTATTGAAGGCCACTAGTTTATCTTTTAATGTGCTGCGTGCGGCAAGTGTTGTCGAGGCGTATATCACACCTATTATTGTAGTGTGTGTGTGTGTGTGTGTGTGTGTGTGTGTGTGTGTGTGTGTGTGTGTGTGTGTGTGTGTGTGTGTGTGTGTGTGTGAAACAATGAAGGCAACGATAAGTTCAAAATCCTCACTAGTTTTCTTCTTTATTCTTGATTAGATGTCTGGAGATGCACTACCTCTTGATATCTCGTACATGGCCCATGAAGGATAGTCCGTTGTCATATTTCACTCCAAGGATCTTAATGGAGGAGGGGGGGGTGTAGAACACGTACATTGTTCATTTCAGTGCTTACTGCTGGTGATGAGTGTGGTGGTGGATTTGGCTGGGGCGATCGTCAGCCCGTTGTCCTTGACCCAAATGTGCAGTGTGATGATTTAGTCCTGTTGCAGTGTGAAGGCTGTCTGTAATGTGTGTGGTTGTCGAGGTGATGTCATCTGCATATGAGGCAATGTTTGTGGGTGACTGGGGTGTAGGAATATCATGCATGAATAGGCTGAGGACTGTGGGTGAAAGAACAGAGCCCTATGGAACTCCGTCAGGGAAATTTCATGTTCGTGATGAATTGCCCTGGAATGTAACATGTGCCTGTACACTGGTGTTCTCCATGTTTGTGTTGCATATCTTGTTGATTAGTTTGCATCGGGGGATGACACTGAAGGCTTTACTAATACCTGTATCTATTGTTGTGAGAAGTGTGCATTGTACAAATGTTGCGGAATTAATACCATCTAATGTTTGTTGTGTAAGATTAGTCAGTGAGGTGTTTGCAAAGTGTAGTGCTATAAATTCGTGTTGGGTAGGAGTAATGGGAACACAGGGTGTAACTGTTGAGAATGAGACGTTCAGTTAAGCTGGATGGTGTACTAAGTAGTGTTAGGGGTCTTTACGAAAAAGGGTGTGTTGAGTCCTTGTTTTGTTTAAGTATAGTAATAATTGTTCAATGTTTCCAAATATTGTGAATGCTACAGTGTGCGTATGAGTAGCTGCTGATGTTTGTGTGGCCTTAATGCCTTGTGGTCCTAAATGTTTCAGGTGCAGGTTGCTGGTCAGACCCTATGCTTGTAGAGTTCTATGTTTTCTTCATCGTACGTGTCTGTTCTGGAGTGAATGAGGGTGCATTGTTATTGAGTAGAAAGGACTGGCTATGGTGTGAGGGTTCTTTTTCAGTCTCATTGCCTGTTGGTGTTGCAGTAAGTGACTTATCTTTGCGTTGTGGTTCACGAGTGTGTGTGTGTGTGTGTGTGTGTGTGTGTGTGTGTTTGTGTGTTTTTTGAAGGGATTTGTAGGGTGTTGGCAGTGACTTTGGCGGTGTGGATCTTAGAGGTGCATATTTGCGATTTAGTGATATTAATTATTTTGTAGAATCAAAAGGAATTGTGGAATGATTAAGTGTTGTTACAAGTTTTCCGTTTTCTTTGTACTAATTTTGCTGTTGATCTCACTGTTTAGTTTTTGAAGCCTTGTGATGGTGTTGTGTGTGTGTGGGGGGGGGGGGGAGGAAGGGGAGTTGTGTTAAGTTGGTCGCAACTCCGGGCAATCTCCAGTGTGTGGGTTGTAATGTTTTCTGGTGCCTCATGGAATGTGGTGTATGTCTGCGCTGAGTATAATGTTTTCGAACTTTGTAATGGACCTATTATTGTAGGCGATAGGCGTATTGTAATGTACTGTACCTATTATTGTAAATGATGGGCATGTTATTTATTATGCTGACGTATTGTCTGTTTCTTCAGTGCATTTCATCCATTCTGCATCCTTATAATTTGTATACGCGAGGCGTGATCGCTCTGGTTTGGATTGGATTTTTATGTTGATAATGGTAGGGAGATGATCAGGAGCAAGTTTCAGCTCTGTTCGCCAGGTGGTGTTGAGTGCAAGTGTTGGCGAACAGAATGTGATGTCTGAGGAGGAGGGGTGTGGTTTGCCTAGTTAGGGATGCGGGTGTATTGTGTGGTCTCACTGAGAATGAACGTTATGTTGAGTAGCGAAACAGTGTCGAGACCGGCGGTTGATTTGATTTTGTTCGTACCATGCTGCATTTAGCGTTAACAGCTACCAGCAGTGACAGAATTAGGTGTCTACTCTATGTTAGGGTTAGGGGTAGGAGCTGAGGGTTGTATTGAGCTGGAACAGCTTGAGAGGTGTCAGGGGGTAACGTAACTGTGGAAAAAAAATAACTTGTTTGTGACCTCATTTGACACTGAGTGACTATTAAATTTCTAGTGTGTCATTCTGAAGAAATGGTTGTGTTGTTTGTGTTGTGTCCTTTTAGGGGATTAATGGGTAAATGAATGTAACGAGGTCTTCTCCATGGTCTTCACTTTTGTGGGAGTGAATGTGAGTAGTGTTTGATTTGGTGGGTTTATTGTGTGTGTGTGTGTGTGTGTGTGTGTGTGTGTGTGTGTGTGTGTGTGTGTGTGTGTGTGTGTGTGTGTGTGTGTGTGTGTGTGTGTTCTTACCTAACTGTTCTTATCTAATTGTATCTTAACAGGAATGAGTCAAGCTCGGACTATCCCGTGTATTAAACCATTTTTATCACACATATCCTTAAATTTATGAATTGTTTTGGCACACACTATTTCATTTGGTAGTGCATTCCACTGATCAATTGCCCTATTAGGGAAACTGAATTTCCGTACGTCTTTATCACCTCTCTTTTTATGCAGTTTTTTGCAGTGTCCTCTTGCTGATGTTTCCCCATAGGCTATATACCGGTACTCATTTATGTCTATTTTCTCTTTCCCTGAGACACCTTTATATATCATAATCATGTCTCCTCTTTTCCTCCTTTCCTGTAGTGTTGGCAGATTCAATTTTTCTCGTCTTTCTTCGTAGCTTAGCTCCATTAAGCTTGGTACCCATCTTGTAGCGCCCCTTTGAACTTTTTCAGTCTTATCTGTGTGTGTGTGTGTGTGTGTGTGTGTGTGTGTGTGTGTGTGTGTGTGTGTGTGTGTGTGTGTGTGTGTGCGTGTGTGTGTTAGCTTTGTTTCCTATTGAAGTGTTTTGTGTATATTATCGTTTTTTTTTTTTTTTTTTTTTTTTTTTAGGTCTTCAACATTTAGCTGTAAAATGTTTATGCGTCTTCAAGGCGGTGTGAGTCCTGTTTGTTCCTGTATGGTTGGTGCAGCGCTTGTATGTAGGAGTAAAGTTTGGTGTCTGTGGCTATGTGAGTGAAGGGTTGTTGGAGAGGATGGGGGAAGTTGTGTCTGGTGTGACAAGAGGAGCGTTTGTGGATGTGTTGCACCTGTCACACACCCGTGTACTGTGGCACTATCTGGCATTTGTTAGTGTAGTGCATGTCATGTGGAACCATTCTCTGCAAGAAGTGCATTGAACAGATCCACGTGTTTATTTTTCGCCTGTGATGTGTAGGGAGCAACAGGGCATATGTATCATGTTTGGGGACCAGGTTTGCTCTCAATGTCTCCAACTAATGTGAAAAGCAGGGAAATGGCTGCTGGAGAGCGAGTTCCCTTAGCGCAAAAAAGGCATAGTGAGCAACTGCTCCCAAGCGGGAGTCGATGCCCTGCCAGGCTGGACGGGGGTCCTCCTCGAGGGACACAGGGCAGGACGAGAAAGTTTCATTCCCAGGTAGGAGGCTCATCTGATTCTTTCCTCCCAGGACAACAGTGGCATTGCGGGAAGGCTCTTCTTTTCCAGTAAACTTACCATATGCTTTCTTCATGGGTCTTTATTCATCAATGAATATACGCCCAGTTTCTTGCCGTAGCTTTGTTTTTGAAAAAAAAAAAAAAGTGAAATAGGAAGATACCATGCACTCTCCTTTCCTTATCCATTTCATTCCCTGTACCCATAACTCATTCTCGTACCTATAAGCAGAGTTACTGGGGATGAACGGGAGCACACACACTCAATACCCCATGTAGGATATCGTCACTGCGAGGGTGGGGGAAGTAGGTACAGAATAAGAAAGAAGTGTAAGAACCAAATGTGAATATATGAGAAATGGGGCATGAGAATGGAGAGCCTAGAAGAGGAAGAGATTGACGAACAACAAGTTTGTCAAGTGCGTAGTATGAGAGGATTGCAACCCACTGGCGGACAGGCCGGGAAACCGGTACCCTATATATACAAATAGAAAGATGGAAAGAGAGACGAAAAAAAAAAAAAAAGACCAGCAAACCTGAAATGGAAGTAAGAAAGCATGATGTACAAGGTGAGACAATTTGGAAATCATAACTAAGATACACAAAGAAGCCTGCGATCAACTTTCTGTCGTAACTATTATTTATTTTTACAATAAGGATTTATAGTATTGAATCTTCTCATATCTCTTGCTCTTTTTGCAATCTTCTGTGAGACAGGGAGATTATCACAAGATAATTTTAGACTTGCAGGAAGGACAAAGAAGGGAGAACAAAAACTTTCCGTGTCTCCTTCTTCCTACAAATAAAAATCTGCGTTATGGGAGAGAACTGACCGAAAATTTGTGTGAATCTATGACCAGGCTCCTACCTTCAGCAATGTTATGAAATTCCACCATGTTGTAGATCTGCTTCCACCTGTGCTCGCACATCCACCCACCAGTGCAGCTGTTGTCGTCCCTCATGGTGGGGGAGATGATGTTGTAGTCGGTATCGTGGGGCGGGCCAATCCACTCTTCATCCCAACTGTACGACGACATCACCCTGGGCACACCATAGGGCCACGCCAGCATGAAGGCATTGGCCATCTGTGAGCAGAACATGAACATGATGCTGTAGGGTTTTGTTGATGTTATTTTTTTCACTTCATTGCTTTCATTTTTTTGGGAGACTTTTTGAAATGAGGAGGTTAAACATACCACAGCCTTTATTAACCCCATCCTCACATAAGGTCTCCCCAAAATCTGAATAAAATTGTCTGGAGGCCGTATGATTAAATCAGTAAAGTAGGATGCCAGGTTGAAGGTGTGACATATCGGTAACTGGAATAAAAAGGATGACGGTTAATGCCTGTCTACTGCACGAGTAAGGCTGACAGTCTATATATGACATGTTTCAGTCTTTCCCGAGACTACAAAACGCAACCGTCCAATGTGTAATTCAGGCAGGTTCCTATTTTCATTCCAAATGCGAACAGGTTGGGGTACAGAAGAATTTTCCAAAAGGTCTCATGGCCATCCCCGAAATCAAGTCCAGTCGTGGGATCCTCGAACACTGTCACGATCGATTTCCTGTGGTAGCTTCATTTTTTTTTTTTCCAGGATGGACAAGATGAGGGACGTTTATACGTTCTTTCGGTAACTTTTCTGCCAATATAAAAACTGTCAGAACGATTTTTTTTTTTTTTTTTTTTTTTTTTTTTTTTTTTACTGAAGGAAGAGAGACACGGCAAGATTTTGCTCTCCATATGCTTTCCACAAAAATAAATCGTAGTTACGACAGGGAATCGATCATAAATCTGTTAGAGAATCTCACAACAGGATGTCGGATGTAGTCCAAATGCGCTTGCGAGTACACTACCGTCACCCTACTGTGAGAAAAAAAAAAATTACTGATGAAGGAAGGGATGCAGTGCTTGCCATGTGTTTCCTGAGTAGTGTCAATGATAAGTAATCTATCTATTTATATACCTAGGCTGCTTCCCCCAAGGAGAGGGAGGTAGCCGAGACAGGACGACACACTCCCCATTTACTCATCCATTCAAACACATTCATTCGCATCTTAGCCCCAAAGGGAAGAATGGACAGATCCTCACCGCACAAGGGTCAACTGTGCAATGCAATCAGTGACATCCGCAGCAGGGCCCGACAGCAGAGCTGGTTTACCCCTGCCACATCATAACAGACCCATCCACTTACCCGCACCTGACCTGACTAGCTGATCAGACCAAATGCGGGAGAATATCTCCTCAGGGCTGCGTCATCACTTATTCATTCACAATTTCTCTCCATTTATTTCTGTCACGCACAGCCACTCTTCCTTGCTCAACAGATATCCCTCTCGCATCCAGCGCTCTCTTCACACTGTCCATCCATCCTATTCGTGGTCTTCCTCTCAGCCTTACACCTCTCACATCAGATCTAGTTATCTTTTTCACCAATCGCTCATTATCCATTCTCTCCATATGCCCAAACCATCGCAACACCCTCTGCTCAACTCTATCAGCCATCTCCCGAACAACTCCAGTTCTCCTTCGAACTTCATCATTTCGCACTCGATCTATATGCGTCACTCCACACATACTCCTCAGACACCTCATCTCCATTACATTCTAACTTTTCCTCTCTGCTACACCCATATTCCATGTTTCAGCCCCATATAACGCAGTCGGTACCACAACACACTCATACAGCCTTCTCTTTACATCCATTCTAAACGAACGACATCTAAACACTTTTTTCATTCCTCCCAGCACCTTTCCTACTTCATTTATTCTAAACTTCACCTCTGCATCTATTCTTCCATCCAAAGCAACATGTGACCCTAGATATTTAAAACACTCTACCTCCTCAAGCAACTTGCCATTCAAAACAATATTCATCCCCCTTCCATCTACCAATCTCGTACACTTCATCACTTTACTCTTATTCTCATTTACTTTCAATTTCCTCCTTTCACACACCCTTCCAAACTCCTCTACCAAATGCCTCAATCTCTCCTCTGAATCAGCCACAAGTGCAGTATCATCTGCAAACAGCAGCTGCTTCAGATTCCACTCTCCACCATCAACATTCACAAGACTCAGACCTCCACCTAAAACTCTTGCATTCACCTCCCTTACAACACCATCCATGTAAATATCAAACAACCAAGGCGACATCACACATCCCTGTCGCAGCCCCACCCTCACGGGAAACCAATCACTCACAGCATTTCCCACTCTTACACACGGTCTACTATTTACATAAAAACTTTTCACTCCTTTTAGTAACCTACCATCAAGTCCATACAATCTTAAAACAGTCCACAAAGCCTCCCTATCAATTCTATCATACGCTTTCTCTAAATCCATGAATGCCCAAAACACATCCTTACCTTTCGATAAATACTTTTCACATACTTGTCTCACAGCAAACACCTGATCCACGCATCCCCTCCCTCTCCTAAAGCCACACTGCTCATCACCAATCACTCCCTCTGTACCCTCTCTAACTCTCATAACTAACACTCTACCATAAACCTTACCTACAACACTCAACAGACTTATACCCTTAAAGCTAGTACATTCATACTTATCACCCTTGCCTTTATACAACGGGACCACACAAGCACTTGCCCAGTCAATTGGCACCATACCTTTCACAAAGCACACATTCAACAATCTTACTAACCAGTCAACAATAGTCACTCCACCACCCTTCAGGCATTCCACAGCACATCCATCCATACCTGCAGCTTTCCCTGTTTTCATCTCCTTTACTGCCTTCTCCACTTCCTCCTTCGTGATCAAAGAATCATTCAACTTTCCCAACATATTTATTCCTTGCACCCTTCCATCTGCCACAATCTCAGCCACCCTTTCCTCCTCTACATTTAACAATCTTCCAAAATACTCTGCCCATCTCTTCCTTACTGCATCTATCTCAATTAACATCCTTCCATCCTCTGCTTTTACTCACTCTTCCTTCCCAGACTCTCCCTTTCGCACCCTTTTCACCTCCTTCCAAAAAATTTTCTTATTCGGTTGAAAATTCTCAGACAGCCACCTACCCAACCTCTCATCTGCTGCCACTTTAGCATCACGCACAGCCCTTCTCGTCCTATTCCTCTTTTCCTTATACCTTTCATATGACATCTCATCCTTCCTCTGCAGCCACACTTCATATGCACGTCTCTTCTCAGCCACAGCCATACTTACTTCCTCGCACCACCATTCACTTCCTTTTCTTACACCACCACCCACACGTCTCACACCACACATCTCTTCTGTATGCCCCACCATAGCACTCTTAAACAACTGCCATTCCTCCTCCACACTGCCATTTTCCCTATCTTTCACTGCGTTCCGCTCATCTATCAATTTCTCCTGATACTCTGTCTTTTTCTCACCCATCTCTTACCGACTCTTAACTTTTCCTCCACCAGGTAGTGGTCAGACATACCTCCACCCTCCCCTCTCAGAACTCTCACATCCAACAAACTTCCTATTACATTCCTAGATACAACCACATTGTCCATCAAAGCTCTATGAACAATCCTTCCACCCTCCTCTCTCACCCATGTATACTTATAAATAACTTTCTTCTCAAACAGCGTATTTCCAATCACCATCTCTCGCTCAACACACATCGCTATCATTCGTTCCCCATTTTCATTTCTTCCAGGCACACCATGCATACCAACTACACCTTCAACTGCTACATTTCCCACTCTAGCATTCAGATCTCCCATCATTACCACATTCACATTCGCTCCAAAACTCTCCAGACACTTATCAACATCATTCCAGAAAGACTCCCTCTCTTCTTCATCCCTTTCACTACCTGGCCCATATGCACTCACAAACACCCACAACTCACGTTCAAATTTCGCTTTCACCCACATCAGTCTCGATGACACCTCCTTCCATTCAGTCACACACTGCTTTGCTTCCGGACTCAGTAACAAGGCCACACCTTCTCTTGCCCTTCCTCTATCAACACCTGACAATCTTCCATTCAGACATCCAAACATAGACTCATCCTTCCCTTTCATCTTCGTTTCACTCAAAGCTAACACATCCAACTTTCTTCTCACAAACATTCTCCCAATCTCCTCCCTTTTAGCCTCAATCGTACTACATCCACGCACATTCATAGACCCAGTCTTCATGGTACGGGGATAATAAGGCACAATAATGTTACGACTCCATTATCCATTACTTGTTTGTATGCTGTCACGTAGTTCACTCAACCTTGGTGATATGATGAAGAGATGGAGGAATGTTTTTAAAGTTTCGAATGGAAATGATGAATGAGTGGCTATGGTGGAATATTTTCTTGGCTGATGAAGTGCATGATGAAAAGATCACTAAGTCTGACTGGGTAAGATGAGTGGAGGCTGAAGAAGCATTACAGAAAACTGTGCGATTGTAAAAATTGCCCCCCCCCCAAAAAAAAAAGGAGAGGGGGAGGAGCAACCATAGTTTTGTGGAGAGGTTGTTTAGTCTTTTCAGTGTATGTCTGTATGAAGGTGAGATTTCAGAAGGCTTGCACAATGCGTGTATTTTTGCCTCTGTATAATGAGAAGGGCGTGAACAGGGACACAAGAATTTCGGAGATTTAAGTCCGCTGAACACACCGGGCAAGGTGTATGAAAGACTGGGGAGTGAAAAACAAGTGCAACATGCTGAACACCACGTTAGGAAGGAACAGGGAGGTTTAAGCAGGGGAGTCTTTATTTATCTGGCATTTGTTTGGGGAAATGTGCGTGAAAAATACATTGACATAAGGAGAGATGTGTATATAGTTATTATGCATCACGAGACGACATATGTCACTGAAGTCAGAAACATCTTTGTAGCTAGTATTACATATGTATGGAGTGGAAGAAAAGCTTTCAGGTGCAGTGATGTGTGTTTATTACTAGGGTAGGCATGGATGCGAGGGGGAAGAGAATAAGGTAAATGGTCTAAGATTAAGGTGGGGGTGCGTCAGGGAAGTGTTATATCGCCATCACTCTTCAAACTGTTCATGGATTGACTGGCGGGAGAGAAGATTGTAAGGATACTGGGAAGCAAGAACAATTTAAAGAATGCCAAAAGAGTGAGAAAAAGTGAGACAATGTGCAATAAACCAGTTGTTTGCAGATGATACAGCAGTGGTCGCAGACTCAGTATGTAAACTACGGCAGTTATATCCGAGTCTGGAGGAGTATGCAACAGTGGGAAGATCAAAGCAAATTCGAGAAAGAATAATGTGATGAGATGTAGCAGTGATGAGATGTGACAAGTATTACATAATTACTGTATGTATGAGGTGAAAGGAAAGCTTTCACCTATAGGACAGTTTGAGGATAAGTCGAAATGGGAAAGATTTGGAGAAAGTGAAGTATTTCCGGCACCTGGGGTGGGTAGAGCTCAATTGGTAGAAAGGTTGCCTGCTGTCCTAACGGACCCGGGTTCAAATCCCGCTGGGGCAGGGAACAGTTTAAGGATTTGAATTTCATAAAAATCAGACTTTACTGATCTACCAGAAGACCCGCCGACATGTAAAAATACCCCCGCTAATACCAATGCACCAGTCTTGTATGAGACAGCCCAAGCATGTATTCAGTATGGACGGTGGGTGTTAGCGCCGAAGTGGTGACATGTAGAGGTGTGCGGTACGTAGGAGGACTACTGGACCTTGAAAGCAGGCTGTGAAGCCTATGGCCAGAGTCGGACACATAAAAAAAAAATGCAACCGGAGGAAATTAAATATGTCACAGGCTAGGAGAGGGGCATAAGTGTTGGGGACGTAGAGAGATACTTGGAAAGAATGATCGGTGTCTGTTCAAGCGAAGACGGGTATGACCGACGGCACAATGATATTAACTCTGCTGTATAGATATAAGTCGTAAGCCCTGAATGCCAGGGACCGGGAAAGGATGAAAGTATTTGAAATGAAGTGTCTAAGGTATAGATGATTTGACAGGGTGACTAATGATACAGTAAGAAAGAAGCGTGGAAGCAAATGTAGTATGATGGAAAGGACAGATCAGGGTATGTTAGGAGGTGTGGCCATGTGGAGAGAGTGGGTAGTGATAGAAAAATATGTAAGAATAAAAACAGAAGGAGTGAAAGGACGGGGCAGGCCGAAGAGAAGGTGAAGGATACCGTGATTCTGAGTCAGAGGTCTAAGCATCTGGGAGGCTAAGAGGCATGTACAGAATAGAGGAAATTTGACTGAAGAGGTTTAGGGGATGACAAGTGGTCTCAGTGATATATAATAAGCGAGCCATCAATCAGTGGTGCCTGGCTGTGGATGTTTGAAAACTCTTTTGGTGTACATAATTGCATACGACAGCCGAAAGCCTGAATGTGAATAAGTTTATTTTCTTTCTGTTCGTCCTTCCTTTCTTCCTTCTTTTACTTTTTGCTTCTTCTTTTTTTTTTTTTTTTTTTTTTTTCGTCATCCTGCTGGAGTGTGAACAAGTGAATATTAAAATACGGGGAACTTTCATCATCATTCAGTGGGGGGTGTCTGCATGACATAGTTAAGAGAAATGAATTACCTAATACGTAATCAATTGTCTTATATACAACTGGTCAGCTATGGAACAGTTTTCATAGATCGCCCTTCCTCCCTATGACTCCCAGCTTCATGTATAATGTATCGAGACTTTTGAAAACTAAATCACTTCCAATTTGTTCCATTTGTTTTTCTAAGTATACATGGGCTTTGGACAGATTTTTTATTGAATGATCCCTGGGTCCTATTTTCAGGCTCTATAAAAATAATCAATTGTACTGACAGACAGATCATCCATAGAATTGGTGGCACTGTCACAACAAAAGTTGCCGATGATAAGTAAGGAATAGCAGGACAGGGAAAAATTAGCTTCCATTCTTAGAGTACTTTGAACCTTAGGCAATGTGAGGAATGAAAGGGACTTAAAAGTGTGCCAAGTCAGCATCAGTAGAGTCATCTCACTGTGTACAGTCTGGGATCCTTAAAGGTGATGGTGGTGGCTCCCATTCCACTGTGGCCGCGTTGAGTGTCGTGGTTGTCAACAAAAACTATAACTTCATGGCGGTTGCACATGCCCCAACCTTCCCCGAAGGAGGCCAACTGCTTCAGTTGATGGCTTCCACGTAAGGCCTCCCCCAGGAACTTGCCGTACTTAAATTCTGTCACTCGACCGTTGCCAACGTACTCCTCACTCCTCACAGTCTCACCTCCTGTACATTAAGTGATAAACATCAGCAAGGAGCAGATACAAGATACAATTACCGGTAGATTAACAATCAGCAGCACGATAATATACAGTAGATTAAACTTAGTTCATTACCATCAAATGATGCTTTTGAGGAAGTGGTGGTTAAGTAAATTTGAGACATTCTCTACTGTCTGTAAGGACACGGGTTTAATCCTAAGCAGAGGCAGAGTAAATTCCGATAATGTAAATTACGTCAAAACAGACTTTACTGATATTTTGCAAGACCTACCGACACCTCATGGCAATGTCCCTGCTAATACCATCTCATCGGTCGTGAATGTGACGGCCCTATGATGTATTCAGTATGGACTCTCGGCATTAGTTTCGAAGTGGTGACATATTATGAAAGTGTGTGACATACAAGAAGACTACTGAAGCCAGAGTAAGACAGAAAAATAATATTCACTGCTTGTCAATTTCTCTCCTCCCCGTGAACGAAAGTAAACTTATTACACAACGATCATAAACGGACCCCATGCCAAAGGATTCCCCAATGCTTTGCTGTTTTGCTGGCACCACAGTATTTCTACAACATTTCAAATACAGTAGTTCCTGCACTTCGGTGAAAGTGTAATCACCGATAAAATTACAAGTAATTCCAGTGACAAGCCATTTCACAAAATTATGTATTTCAAGGGGACTTCTTGTGGACCGTTTAATCAATAGTGGAACCTTGGAATGTTGAGGGCTTACGTCATCATAAACACCATATGCCTTCTTTCCACTAAATGACGGGATAAGGTAGATTCAAGAACAGAATGTACATAAGTGGGAAATTGGAAAATCTGTTATCAGCACACACACACACACACACACACACACACAAATAAATATATATATATATATATATATATATATATATATATATATATATATATATATATATATATATAAATCATCATCATCATCATCATCAGCCGTTGAGGTCCATTGCAGGACCGGCCTATCCCTACCGAAGCAGGGACGATACAGCCAATGTATCTCTACCCAGTGGCTTAGGCTGTCTGGTAGAGACTGTATGTAGGGTGAGAAGTGCTTGTGAGTGTGATTGTAGTGTTGCAGTGGCTTTGGATGTGTATATAGTCTGTGAACCAAGTGTAATCGGCCCACCTTAAGCCGATTGGGTGCAAACATACTAGTATGCGACACTGGTTCAACAACAGCACCCCTTGTGTCCGACAAAGTAGCAAGTGGCTTGGAGAACGCTTCCCAAAGAGTTTACAACTCTGGCGGGAGGCTAACCCACGCTCACCAGCGTGCGAAACGCACACTGTACCACTGTACCACAGAGGCTCCATATATATATATATATATATATATATACCTAGGCTGCTTCCCCCAAGGAAAGGGAGGTAGCCGAGACAGGACGACACACTCGCCATTTACTCATCCATTTAAACACATTCATTCGCATCTTAGCCCCAAAGGGGAGAAAGGAGAGATCCTCACCGCACCACACCACACAAGGGTCAACTGCGCAATGCAATCAGTGACATCCGCAGCAGGGCCCGACAGCAGAACTGGTTTACCCCTGCAACATCATAACAGACCCATCCACTTACCCGCACCTGACCTGACTAGCTGATCAGACCAAATGCGGGAGAATATCCCCTCAGGGCTGCGTCATCACTTATTCATTCACAATTTCTCTCCATTTATTTCTGTCAAGCACAGCCACTCTTCCTTGCTCAACAGACATCCCTCTCGCATCCAGCACTCTCTTCACACTGTCCATCCATCCTATTCGTGGTCTTCCTCTCAGCCTTACACCTCTCACATCAGATCTAGTTATCTTTTTCACCAATCGCTCATTATCCATTCTCTCCATATGCCCAAACCATCGCAACACCCTCTGCTCAACTCTACCAGCCATCTCCCGAACAACTCCAGTTCTCCTTCGCACTTCATCATTTCGCACTCGATCCATACGCGTCACTCCACACATACTCCTCAGACACCTCATCTCCATTACATTCAAGCTTTTCCTCTCTGTTACACCCATATTCCATGTTTCAGCCCCATATAATGCAGTCGGTACCACAACACCCTCATACAGCCTTCTCTTTACATCCATTCTGAGCGAACAACATCTAAACACTTTTTTCATTCCTCCCAGCACCTTTCCTACTTCATTTATTCTAAACTTCACTTCTGCATCTCTTCTTCCATCCACAGCAACATGTGACCCGAGATATTAACACTCTACCTCCTCAAGCAACTCGCCATTCAAAACTATATTCATCTCCCTACCATCTACCAACCTCGTACACTTCATCACTTTACTCTTATTCTCATTTACTTTCAATTTCCTCCTTTCACACACCCTTCCAAACTCCTCTACCAACTGTCTCAATCTCTCCTCTGAATCAGCCACCAGTGCGGTATCATCTGCAAACAGCAGCTGCTTCAGATTCCACTCTCCACCATCAACATTCACCAGACTCAGACCTCCACCTAAAACTCTTGCATTCACCTCCCTTACAACACCATCCATGTAAATATTAAACAACCAAGGCGACATCACACACCCCTGTCGCAACCCCACTTTCACGGGAAACCAATCACTCACAGCATTTCCCACTCTTACACATGCTCTACTATTTACATAAAAACTTTTCACTCCTTTTAGTAACCTACCATCAAGTCTATACAAACTTAAAACAGTCCACAAAGCCTCCCTATCAATTCTATCATATGCTTTCTCTAAATCCATAGATGCCCAAAACACATCCTTACCTTTCGCTAAATACTTTTCACATACTTGTCTCACAGCAAACACCTGATCCACGCATCCCCTCCCTCTCCTAAAGCCACACTGCTCATCACCAATCAGTCCCTCTGTACCCTCTCTAACTCTCATAATTAACACTCTACCATACACCTTACCTACAACACTCAACAGACTTATACCCCTAAAGCTAGTACATTCATACTTATCACCCTTGCCTTTATACAACGGGACCACACAAGCACTTGCCCAGTCAACTGGCACCATACCTTTCACAAAGCACACATTCAACAATCTTACTAACCAGTCAACAATAGTCACTCCACCACCCTTCAGGCATTCCACAGCACACCCATCCATACCTGCAGCTTTCCCTGTTTTCATCTCCTTTACTGCCTTCTCCACTTCCTCCTTCGTGATCAAAGAATCATTCAACTCTCCCAACACATTTATTGCTTGCACCCTTCTATCCGCCACAATCTCAGCCACCCTTTCCTCCTCTACATTTAACAATCATTCAAAATACTCTGCCCATCTCTACCTTACTGCATCCATCTCATTTAACATCCTTCCATCCTCTGCTTTTACTCACTCTTCCATCCCAGACTCTCCCTTTCGCACCCTTTTCACCTCCTTCCAAAAAATTTTCTTATTCTGTTGAAAATTCTCTGTCAGCCGCCTACCCCACCTCTCATCTGCTGCCACTTTAGCATCACGCACAACCCTTCTCGCCCTATTCCTCTTTTCCTTATACCTTTCATATGACATCTCATCCTTCCTCTGCAGCCACACTTCATATGCATGTCTCTTCTCAGCCACAGCCATACTTACTTCCTGACAATCTTCCATTCACACTTCCAAACATAGACTCACCCTTCCCTTTCATCTTCGTTTCACTCAAAGCTAACACATCCAACTTTCTTCTCACAAACATTCTCCCAATCTCCTCCCTTTTAGCCTCAATTGTACTACATCCACGCACATTCATAGACCCAATCTTCAGGGTACGGGGATAACTCCATCCCCCATCCCTTTCTCTGGCCTGTCTCTTTTTAGGAACTAAAAAACAGAGGAGGGGGTCCCTAGTTCCCTCACCCCGCCCCTTTTAGTCGCCTTTTGCGACACGCAGGGAATACGGTGTCAGTATTCTTCCTAACACAACCTGGCCGCAGAGTAGTAGTACCACCCCATAGTGCGGCCAGATTGTGTCCCGCCCGCCACAGGGGGGATATATATATATATATATATATATATATATATATATATATATATATATATATATATGAGCCAGGGTTCGCACCCCGCCAGGGTAATAAACTTTGGGAGTGTTCATCCAGCCACATACTGCATTGGTGGACGCAAGGGGTGCTGTGGTTGAATCAGTGTCGATTACTATAAAGTATGCTTGCACCCAGTCGGCTTGCGCGGGCCGATTACACTTGGTTCACAGACTACATACACATCCAAAGCCACTACAACACCAAAAGTACACTTAAAAGCACTTCTCACCCTACATACAATCTCCACCAGACAGCCTAAGCCACTTGGTAGAGATACATTGATTGTATCGTCCCGACTTCGGTCGGGATAGGCCGGTCCTGCAGTGGATACTCAAACGGCTGGTGATATATATATATATATATATATATATATATATATATATATATATATATATATATATATAGATATATATATAGAGAGATAGATAGATAGATAGATATGTATACAGTATATTGTAACGTCCCTGTCCCACACTGCAACAGGCTCCAACAGCAGTAGTTCAATATAGGAAGGACGTTGCTCAGCGAGTTGTTCTTCCCGTAGTCAGCCTCTCGGTGTGCAGTCACAAGATCAGCTCAGGCGTTGTAAATAAACACTGACCTCTGAAATTCACTGGCTTTATTTTCCAAATAATTACATTTAATGCATGCCAACTTCACTTCACTATTTTCACAAATACTGGAACTACCTATTTTCACTAACTGCAATTACACCTAATGGTTGCCAACAAAACTTCACTATTTTCACAAGTACCGAAGACATACAAACTTCACTAACTGCCCTGACGTTTCACTGACACTGAACAGATACAAACTGAACTGAAAACTGACTGAAACAGCTCTAGTCTCTTCCCCCATCCTTATATAAGCTTCCTATATTCTAGAGTGATCTACTATCTATCTATCTATTGCCAGACGCCTCAATCCCGTTTGGGGTGGCCACAAACAAATCGCCTCCAAGTCGCCCTGTCCCCCGCCATTTCACTGCCCTGCTCCGAACTCACACCCCCCCTCTCTCATATACCTCTCCACCCCATCCCTCCATCTCATCCTCGGCCTCCCCCTCCCTCTTCCCTCCTCCACCTCACCCACATACACTCTCTTCGTCAGTCTTTCACCCTCCATCCTCTCCACATGGCCAAACCACCTCAGTGTGTACCTCATAACGCTTCCTATCACATCCACATCCACACCACAACGCTCCTTTATATTCTCATTTGTCAGCCTGTCTCTCCATGTGACTCCACAGGCTCCTCTTAAATAACTCATTTCCACTGCTCTCACTCTTGACTTGTGTCCTTCCAACAACGTCCAAGCTTCACTTCCATACGTTAGAGTTGGTATCACAATACTGTCATGTCGTAACTTTTTCACTTCCATGCTCACTTCCCTGTTTCTTATCACTGCTTTCAAAGAACCAGCAACCTTTCTTCACTGCTGTACCCTTTCAAGCACTTCACCCTCCAAACCTCCATCCTTACTCATCACACTACCCAAGTACTTAAACGTACTCACATTTTCCAATTCCTCACCATCCAACCTCGCTGTACATTCACTGACTTCACCTCTCTCAAAGACCATCACTTTACTCTTCCCTACATTCATCTTTAGATTCCGTTTCTTACACACTCTCCCAAACTCATCCACCAAGCCTTGCAGCTCCCCTTCGTCTTCACTCAACAACACAGTATCATCTGCAAACAACAGTACAGGGAGTTTCCAAACACTATCCTCTCTCACCAGGGCCACTCCAACATCCACTACCCTGCCTTGTACCTCTTTTATTACCCCATCCATGTACAGATTGAACAACCATGGAGACATGACACATCCCTGTTTCAACCCAACTTTCAAAAAGAAAAATTCACTTAGTTCACCATCCACACGCACTGCAACCTTCACACCATCGTACATACTCTTCACAGCATTCAACAACTTCCCATCTACTCCATATATTCTTAACACTTTCCACAATCCTTGTCTATCCACCCTGTCTTATGCTTTCTCCAAATCCATGAAAGTTGCATACAACTTCTTTCCCTTCTCCAGAAACTTTTCCACTAAAGATCTAAGAATGAATATCTGATCTACACAACCTCTTCCCTTCCTAAAGCCTCCCTGTTCTTCTCCAACTAATTTCTCTGTTCTTTCTCTAACTCTGTCAATAAGTATCCTACCATACACTTTTCCTATTATACTAAGAAGACAAATGCCCGTGTGATTACCACACACTTCTTTTTCCCCTTTTCCTTTGTCTATCTATCTATCTATCTATAGCCCGACGCCCTAATCCCGCAAAGGATGGCCGCAGACAAAACGCCTCCAAGTCACTCTGTCACCCACCATTTGACTCCCCTCCCCCCAATTCCCCCCCCCCTCCCTCATATACCTCTCAACTCCATCCCTCCACCTCATCCTCGGTCTACCCCTCCCTCTCCCTCCCTCCACCTCACCTACATACACCCTCTTAGTCAGTCTTTCATTCTCCATCCTCTCCACATGTCCTTTGTACAAGGGAATAATTATACCTGCCTTCCAATCCTCCGGGACTCTACCTTCCTCCCAGGCCAATCTGCACATCTTCCACATCAGTTCTACTACTATCTCTCCCCCATGCTTCAGCATTTCACCCCACACTCCATCAATTTCTGGGGCTTTCCCCAATTTAACTTTCTTCATTGCTTCCACAACTTCTATCCTACTGATTTCTTCCTGTCTTCTCACCTCCCTCCTTCTCCCTGCCATTCCCCAGCCACTTATACTCGCATTACTTCCATCCTCTATGTTCAACAATTCGTTAAAGTGTTCTCTCCATCTGCTCACTTTTTCTCCCTTCTCCACTAGTAATCTACCATTTTTATCTTTCACTCCCATGCTACCTTCACTTCCACCCTGTCTTAATCTTTTCACCTCTTTCCAGAACATTTTCTTACAGTCCCTTCACTTTACACTCAAATTCCTTCTAAATTCCTCATCCACTCTCTTCTTACTCTCTCTTACTAATCTTTTCACCTCTCTCTTTCTTTCTACATATAACTCTCTCTTCCGCCTCTCAACTTCTTCCACGCCCCTCTTTCTCATCCATTCATTGTATGCTTTCTTCTTCTGTGCCACAGCCTGTCTCACCTCTTCAGTCCACCACGCCGTTCCTTGCATCCCCCTCCGTCTTCTCTTCCTTCCACACACCACATCACATGCTGCACATATTTCTTCTGTAAATATCCTACACACACCTTCCACGTCTCCCATCTGCTCCAATTCATATTTGCCCAATCTACTACTTCTACAAAGTTCTCATGCATTCTTGAGGGAGCAACGGTTACAACAGTTACCACCTCTGAGATATCCAAAACATGCCAGAGTTTTCTTACGCTATATTACGCTGTAAATTATTTAGCATAAAAACTGAGATACAATTACAAAATTTAACAGTCACATAAATAAAATATTATAAAGAAAAAGAGCACAAAAATTTATCACAACTTTACAAAATACCTCCGCTCACAGACAGCAGGCTAACTGGCAACTCTGACACTTTGCAAAAGAAAAAATACAAGAAGTACGGGGAACTCTCCAGACTACCTAATGAGGAATCCAGCTTCATGGCAATATACAGTATATATATATATATATATATATATATATATATATATATATATATATATATATAAAACCTTCACGTCCAAGACGGGTTTGTACAAGACGTTTCGCGTCCAAAATGGAGACTATAAAAAATAATCCAATATATTGCTGTAATACGGTTGCATACGTCCGATACGGAACCAACGGTTCATAACGGCCCAAATCCAAGGACAATACAGCTATGACAGTCTCACCCAGTCCAACACGGTTCCCGCGCCTGGGAGAGTGTCGTGGTTGCAATGTTGTGCAATAAAACATTAGTATCTGGTCATATGATGGGCAGGAGTGGCTTGCTTTTCTCTCCCTCACCAGAGCATCGAGAGCACACTTACCGCGTGTTGCACTGAACGTTTGCGCCTAGATTATTGTCTCTTCTTATGTAACCATGCCTAGGAAACAGTCTGCTACCCCCTGAAGCGCCGCCATCTACCTCAGGCTACTAAGCTGGAGATAATTGAGCTATTAAGCTGGAGATAACAAGCTCAGAAACACACTTTCTAGGTGAGGAAATTTACTTTGGTCTAGGTTGATGTTTTTAGGGGCACTCCTCAAATATTTTGTGACAATATTAATTTTTTCCTTAAGGTCTTGTGTTGGTCCAAGACGTTTCTTGTCCAAGACGGGGCCCTCAGGCGACAATACTACCGTCTTGGACACGAGGGTACTGTATATAAATTTCATGTTTTTGTCATTGCATTAGACAGCATGTGAGAGACAGAGAGAAAGAAAGAGAGAGAGAGGGGGGACCTCCAGTCGTTCCCAGACATCGTTTGCCACCACACTTTGCACATGCCTCCGGATGCGCCCAAAGAACACTGGATGCAAAAATTCGTTTAACACTATTCACTCTGAGTTTTTTTTTTAAAGGGTTAAAGTTTTTAACACCTTATCAGTGCACCGCTATGGTTGTTATTCCACTGGCTAACGGCGGCTGCTGAGCTGTAATGTTACTGGCCCGCTGATGGCTCAGCACCTCCAACTTCAGAGCTTCATAGCTGTTGTAATTTAGTTTTTTTTTTTTTTTTTCCCAATTTACTCGCTTAAAGACCGCCTTGAGCAAAGGCCGCCTTCAGCGACCTGCACTCATTGTCAAGCCAGTTCCTATTTTCAGTCAAAAGGTAACAGAAATTTGAATTATTCATGCCGTGAGTGAGACAGAGTGAGGATTTTTCCCCTATTATTATCGTGAGAGAGAGAGAGAGATTTTTCCCCTATTATTATATATATATATATATATATATATATATATATATATATATATATATATATATAGAGAGAGAGAGAGAGAGAGAGAGAGAGAGAGAGAGAGAGAGAGAGAGAGAGAGAGAGAGAGAGAGAGAGGGAGGCAGGAAAGCAGTGTTTGCTATTATACTAAATTATACTATAACATTATAGTATACAGTTTTAAGAGTATAAGGAAGGAGGAAGGAAAGGCGAGAAAGTAGTCGTGCAACAAACACGTCACTCTTCCCTCTTCTGTCATGCTCGTAATTTCAATGCTGGACCAAGAATGAATCCATTCCTACCACTAAAACCAGATACTAAATTTGAAGCAAAAGGCCAGAAATGAGCCATAATTCGGGAACCAGTGGCCCGACTGGACTAATAATTTTATTCTTCAAGTTAGAGCATTTTAATGACACCTTGATGGAACAAAAATTGCACTACCTTGCGCCGTTTTTGCTATTATGGTAACAAACAAACAAAAATATAGAAATCGGATCATCATAATGCAGATGACATCTAACTTATTTCATCGACTAAAGATTCAAACATTGGATGTCTGTTTTACCAGGCATAAAGTAAATGCAATAGACAGGTGTTTCAAGAATAATCACGAGCATAATGGAGTGCAGGAAGAATCAGTGGTGAGCGCAGTGGGCGAAAGTCTAAGAAAACACAAAGGGAAAACGCATTAGGTGTCTCGAGAACTGTGACATCTGAGAGCGTGAGAGAGAGAGAGAGAGAGAGAGAGAGAGAGAGAAATGGAGAAATGAATTCCTCGAGCTAGGCAACTAAGGCCATATAGCCCTGCTGGGGTTACAGGAGGACGCTACCCCTCCCGACAACGGTAGCCCGGGCGAGGCTCGAACTTGCGACCTCCGATCACAAGTTCAGCGCGCTACCACTGTGCTACTGAGCCCCCGAGAAAGAGAGAGAGAGAAAGGGAGGGGAGCCTCCAGCCACTCCCACGGACAATTGTATACGTACTGATGAGTCGTGTGACGGGCCTAAAAGTTTAATGATCCTAACAGCTAAACCACAGACTACTGTGAACGTTGTATACTTTTAAGGTATCAACACGCGAGCCGAATCGGTGCTCGGTTTTAAGAACAACAAATTTTGTGACTGTTGTCATTCACCCTTTTTTCTGTCCGATATTCGTGCATGACTTTTGATTTTGAGTTGTGGTATTCAGGATTTCAGAAACTGACTATGACTATGGCAATGATGTACAATAGTTATGTGATATTTCTGTTTGATATTCGTGCATGCGTTTTGATTTTGAGTTGTAAAGTATAGGCCTTGAGCCACGTTAGCCACCATTCGTAACTGTTATGCTGGCATTCGCCTGGTTTCTCTGGGTTCTAAACAGGAAGGAACACACAAAACAAACTTATGATACACTCTAATGGTACAAGGCGAGAACACAAAGTCAGGGTGGCGATACAACAGGTTTATTACTATCCTTAAACTCTAGTTACAAAACTGACAGCATTAAGCCAAAGATACTGTATATAGGACATATTTGGTCAATCCAAACGAAGGAGGGTCTTAATCTGAGGACCTAAAGAGACCTCTATTTCGGTTATGCTTGGGAGTTAGTCACCAAGTCTATACACGTCTATACACAGGAAAGGAGAGGGACGGGGGAAATCCAGGAGGTGAGTTTACATCTGCACTGTAGGATGTTGTTAAGAAAAGGCAAAGGCCAAAGGTGAGAAATTGTGACTCTGGTTCCGAGAGGGGAAACCAGATATCTAGTTCCCACCAAGGACCTAGGGAGACAGACCTTAGTGTGGATTGTTCCCAAAGGGGACACACAGGGAGGTTGTAAGGGACCCGTGCATGGCAGGACAGCAAGGTCATACAGTTGTGCCACTAGGATCTGTTTTCCAGGTGTAGGGGGGAGAGGACTGTTGGGAAGTGGAACATAGCTGTGGAGTTAGATTAGATGGTGAGAGATTGTAGGTGTATCGTGATGAATGACTGCACCTGTATCACCAGTGGAGTGTGTGGGCCGCTGTGAGTAAAATGACGTGTCGTCAAGTAGGGTAAAGGGAGCTCTTTCTCTCTCTCTCTCACCTTCCTGCTGTGTGTGTTCTTTTATCAAGTGAGGTGAGTTACGGTCACTTCTTAGGGTTACGGAGTTTTATTGTACAAAGTTATATAAAGATGTGCTGACAGTGTAATGTAACAACGTAACGTAATGTAGCGTGACGGCGAGCCCCCTAGGTATCCTACTCGAACCTCTTCTCTCCTTCTCTGCTTTCCTCTCCAATTTCCCAGCCTACTGTAGGCTATATATACCGACCAGTGCATAGGTGAGTCTTTGTCTGGTACCTTCCTACAGGTAATTTTCCATGACATCAGATAACTGGTTCAGGTTGGTTATGCTTCATGCTCATGACACACCTGTATTGTCTGGCTTAAAGAGTTTGTGAAACATCGACATTCTTGAAGTAGAATATGTGTTTGACTTTCCTTGTCTTCGAATTATGGCATAACTTTTCCTTGTACACCATACATGACTAACTGTGCAAGTGTTACCTATATTTTAATATCTATAACTATTACATATTGTCATAATATATTTATGCCTACAGGAAGAGTACAGGGAAAGGGGTCACTTCGGGGTCATGGTGTCTTGCAGAGGCTGGCCCAGGCTAGGGAGACGTCGTGACTTCTTTGGAGCTGAATCATGTTGGGCCAGCACAATAGGGGAATGCACGGAGTTGTGTCGGGCTGCGGCTCGGGGCGAAAGGGGTGGCTAGTGGGGGCGTGTGTGCAGTTAATGTGTACTCTTTGCTTGGAAGCTTGTATGGTAGCGATCCTAACGGTGGGGCGAGGCTGCTTCCCATCTCCTCGGCGGTTGTTTTCTGTGGTAGCTGGAGCGGGGACTGTGGTGGGTGGCTTCATCCCTCGTTGTCCTTTAACCCGATCCGTTCTGGAGCCTTTGTCAGCTGTTTGACTCCCAGTGCTGAGGGTTTGGGAGGCTGTGTGACCCACAGTGCTGGTCATTTTATTTTATTTTTTTTCCCATGAATAGACCTGAAAAGTGGTCAAAATTATCCTAGTGATAGGAAAAGTGTTCACTTTGTCTGTTTTCCACCAGTAACAGGTGTTGTGGTCCAGCACGCCCAGATCTGCGTCAGATGGCTAATTTCAGATACCGCCAGTGGCTGATGTGGATAGATAGTCCAATTTGGTGTAGTGTGGGTGGATGCATGTAGTATTTGTAGTACGAAAACGCAACCTGGTTGACGTAATGAGGCCACAGTCGAAACTATGATGATAGGAAGTTGGAGTTCCGTGCTAAATTTACATATTTTCACAGTATTATTTTTTTTACATCGGTATAAGGAACTAAGAGGTATATGAGAGAGGGGTGTGTGAGTTGGGAGCAGTGCAGTGAAATGGGGGGAGACAGGGCGACGTGGAGGCGTTCTGTTTGTGGCCACCCCGTACGGGATTAAGGCGTCTGGCAATAGATAGATAGATAGATAAGGAACTATAAACACTTGCATAAGGCACAATAAACACTCATGCTGCACACAGTCACATTAGTTATGGTAAATCTCATTTTTTGTTATTTTCCTTATATTACTTGATTTTATGATTTACATCTATTTGCTTACATTTACTGTCTTATATTACTTTCATTATATATACTATTTATGCATCACCATCAGTTAGTTCATCACTTGGGAGTTCTCTAATTTCTACTGGATGTCGGGAGTAAGCACAATATTTTTGGCAGTGCAGCATTACCTAGATTTTCGTCATATGGCTACTTTCAGATACCGTCAACGGCTGATGTGGAAAGATAGTCCATTTTGGTGTGGCGTGGGTGGATACATGGAGAACTTGTTGCATGGAAGCGCAACCTGGTGTATGTATTGCAGCCACAGTCGAAACTATGATGATGGGAAGTTCGAGTTCTGTGCTAATTTTACGTATTTTCACATTCCCCCCCCCCTTTTTTTTTTTATATTATATTGACATAAGGCATAGAAGACGAGGAGGTTTTCTGTCACACACTAAGGGCAGACTCAAATAATTTCGTGCATATGTGCAAAAAACCGTGTCCATATACATACGAATCGACATTTTGGGCCACTATGAGTTAGTCTGTATATATACATACTCGGAACTTTGGGCCACTATTGGTTTGTCCGTATATATATATATATATATGGACACGGCACAGACCGGGTTAAGCCACGTCCTCGTGGCTGGAGGTGACCATGGTTGGTGTGAGGTTCTGCATGGCATTGTGAGGTCCCTCCTTTTGATCTCAAGAGCTGTGCTTCTGTGCTTCCACCTGGCCCAGGGAAATTATTTTGCCCTTGTCAACTTGTGTCTATCCTTTTCGCTGAAAGCTTGCCTTTATTCAGCCTGTTCTGAAGAAAGAAGACCCTTCCCAGCCCTGTAACTATCGCCCAGTGGCTTTATCATCCTCTGTTTCGAAATGTTTGAAAGCTATTCTTAACCAAAAAATGAATAAATAAAACACCATTCCTCTCATAACCTTCTTTCTGATCGCAAGTATGAGTTCCGCTGAGGATACTTCACTTGTGATTGTCTCACTTTCCGTTAAGAATCCTGGTCATCCTCCTTTTTAACTTTGGCGACAACTTTGCTTTTGTACCTGACATCTCAGACTTTCAGCCGAATCTGGTAAAAATCTTTAATTTCCAAACTGCCCTCTAACAGTTTCTATCCTTCTATTTGTACCTTCATCTACAGCTTTCTTTTGGTTGTTCTCTAGCTGCATCAATAGACGGCAGCCGATCTGCTCCTAGAGCTATCAACAGTGATGTACCTCAGGGTTCTGTCCTATCACCAACTCTCTTCCTTCCATTCATAAATGACCTTTTAAGCAGTACATCTAATCCTATCCACTCATATGCTGATGAGGCTACTCTTCACCTTTGCATGTGCCAAAATCTTCCACAGGAGTATCTTTTAATATTCAATAATATTTAGCTCAATCCTGCATCGTCCTCCAACATTTTGGAGGGTTTAATTTTTTTCGGGATTTTTCATGGTATGATCATATTACCTTTCTCGCAAAATCTTGCTTCCAAGAGATGAGGTGTGCTAAGTCGACTTCATGCCTTCTCCATCTCCACACAGCTGTTGACTTCATGCGCGGAATTTATTCGCCCCTGTATGGAGTACAACTCTCATGAATGAGGGTCTCCTGACATACGGCTCTTCTCAGCTGGGTGGATTCAAAGGTTTTTCGTCTCATTAACTCTCCTCCTCTTACTGACTCCCTCTTCGCTGCACTGTTGTATCTTTATCTCTTTTTCAGTCGTTACTTCACTGGTCACTGCTGTTCTGAAACTGTTTTCTTGCATCCCTCCTCCATCACGGCGGGCGCGAAGCACGCGTTTGGGACCTAAGTTTCACCCATTACCTGTCCTCCAGCTCTATAATGCAAGAGTTTACTCCAAATCCTACATGCATGCAACAGGTCGTCTATGAAACTATCTTCCTCTGTCTGTATTTCCTTCTGCCTATGACCTCCAGTGTTTTAAGCACAATTGCCCACACATCTAGAGTGAATGGATCTTGAATTTGGTTCTCTTTTATTTTTTTCCTGGAAGGAAGAATTTTGCGAGCTTCCAGCCTTTCGTTTCTTCCTCCTTGTATGAAAAAAAAAAAAAAAAAAACGGTACTCAGAGACATAATATGACTACTGCGGTCTGTTACCCTTGTGTAATATATTTTTCGTGACCAGTGCCATATTTAATAGCTATATCTTACTACAACTCAGTATTCGAGATGAAAAGATGGTAATTTTTGGCCAAGTTAAAGCTAAGGGAGTATAGCAGTTGTGTTCCTCTTGTTCCTGCTAGCTTGTTTTTAGGAAGCGTTCGCTAGCCAGTCTCGAACGGAGCGCAACCTCAAGGCCCTTCACACACACACACACACACACACACACACACACACACACACACACACACACACACACACACAATTGGAAAGGCAGCTTAGTAACTGTGTCACTGAAGAGTAAATTTAAGTGGAATGTGTTGTATCACAGTACAGCAGTAAAGATACAAAGATACTGTATGTCAGATACCGGTATATCATAAGCAATCGAAGCCTGTAGGCATAAGAGAGGGGTCAGGGGAATAGGTGGGAGGAGTGGAAGCAGGAGCAAGGAGAGTACTGAGAGTATAAGGGACTGCCAGTGAACGGTACTATAAACAACAATATTACTCTCTGTAATCAGACAAAGAGGACGGTTGGCTACTGTTCATGAGGACGGGAGACTGACCCCAAGCTGAGGCAGGGAACAGTTTTTGGATTTGAATTTTTTTTTTAAGTTATTGCTTGTCTTTCAAAAGATCCAATGACACCTCAAAAACATCCTCGCTAATTGCGTCACTAGTCCTGAATAAGACAACCCAAGCATTTATTCAACATGGAGGATGTGTATTAGCGCCAAAACGGTGACATGGCAGTGTATGAAACATTGGAGGAATGGTCGGTCTTATGAAATAGAAAAGAAAAAAAGAACATTAAACAGGTGTGATAAAATTTCCTGTATATACTTTTGCTAGATGACAGCCCAACATGCGAGTGGAAAAGCTTCATGTGTAATAAGTAGTTAGTACCACTGTTTAGATGTACGTTGTATTAATCGAGACTTGAACAGAGACAAGGGAACAATTACACTTGTGGCGAGAAGAAATGCAGGTAATTGATTAACAACTTTGGACAACTGGAGGTCTTACTGTAGGGGAAGATATTATTATAACATCACAACTCGGGAGAGACAAAGTTATATGATAGAATATGATAGCCTAAGTATATGAGGTGAACAACTTATGAATTGATTCACTAGATCTGAGACATCCAGCCAGTTTGTTCTCTTCATAGAGGGGTTGCATCACTGACTCCATCAGAGTGGAAATAAGAGTGACATTATGTTCTATGAGTGAGGTGAAAATTTGTCTGATGTCTCAACTCTGTTTACAGTAAGGGTCTGTCGTCACATTACCAGGCAGTAGTAGATGGCGGTCTTTTCGCAGTGTCCCCTTGGGTGTGTACAACGCCACGGTGGCTTCAGCCAACCTTTCGTGGCATGTATCGTGGATGCTTGTTGAATGTTTTTGCATAGAAGGCGTGTAGATGATCATAAAAAAAGAACAGTTGGGGTTCTGTGGTTTTGTTAGGGAGGAGGGGGGGAGAACACAATATCTGTGGACTTAGATGAGCAGCGGTGGGAAGAGTGTTAAGTCAGAAAGTGGCTATAGGAAAATGATGACGGGATTTTCATCTGCACACTGTCTGCAGTTGTTGATGGACTTGCAAGGCTTAGGATAAGTTAATCAGGTTGGAATTTAAGAACAGGCGATGATGACGACTTAAAACCTTGTGATGATGCACTCAGCATCGCCATGTGTCATGCTGTCGTTGCAAGCATCATGAGTTGATAAGATTCAATAAGGATGCTGGTTTCCTTGCGAGGACTCTCATGGCTGTGCCTTTTGTGCTGTTCTACCACTTCTTCGCTATCTTTGGCTACCTCGTTCATCGTGGCTATTACTATAGTTAAGGTGGTTTGCTGTCTTTGCTTTGGGTTTAACAAACTATAATATGTCTTAACTAATGAGTAATATGTATTCTTACCTAGATCAACAACTTCCTGGTAGATGAAGGGTCGGGTACCGGCGGGGAAGAGACTGGTATTGAGGTTGTTGAGGCGTCCGAATATGATCTACAAGAGAGGAAATGAAGGATCACTCATACTGACTTGATATGGGGTCCCTGTCCTGGCAACAATTCAGTTTAGCTGCAGTGTACTTCCAACACCAATGAAAACTAACATGATTACTGTAATTGAGGCACTAAGATTTATACGACTTAACAAGGAGCAGATAATATACACAGCCTAGTAGGTATTACTCGTATTTACAGTATCTCCATTATTATTATTATTATTATTATTTTATTATTATTATTATTATTATTTTTATTATTATTATTATTATTATTATTAAGGTCTTCCGTCTCCAACGGAAGACCTTTGTGTTATTCTACGGTTTCTTCTCGTTATTAAGGTCTTCCGTCTCCAACCAAAGACCTTGTTATTAGTTTTCTCCTCCCCCCCTTTTTTTTTAAACGTTAATAGCTCAGACGTTTGATTTTTTATTTCGTTCATATTCTCAGAAAAGATGCAACACCAGTAGACGCTTCTAACGCAAATTTCGTTTTTTTCTAAAATCCACTTTTGCCTTCAAGAAAACGTAATTTTTCGAAAAAATTACGTCATTTTGTGCACACAAAAACACAGGAACGAAAAGAGCTAGGCTATTGCAGAGAGATTTGAAATTTAGGTAGTCTAGACATCGTAGCTGATCCGTATATATTTCAATTTGACCGGAATTGTCGCACAAAAAAGCTCACCTGGTCCTGAAATATGGAGGGGTAAAAACGTAATTATTTTCGACACGTTTTTGTTCATATCTTTTAACGTGAAAACATTTTGTCATAACATGTAAAACAAAAGTTGTTGTTTTATGAGTTTTTTTATTTGATACCAAGAAAAAGGGGTAGCCCCCTATGTTAAGGAACTACGGTCTCTAAAACGTTTTGCTGAATAGAAGTTGTCTTGCCTAACTCTCTTGTACTTTAACAGTAATCATAAAATAAACGTCAGCTTCGTAAATGCATCTCACAACGCTTCAACAGCTTTGTTCTCGATGGAAGACCTACTGGTTTCTCCAGCAAGAAGCAACGCTTCTAGTTATTATTACTAAAATGCAGTATAGGCTCACGGAGGACAGCCCAACACCCCCAGAAGGAGCCTACACAGGGGCAAATAGAGCGCAACCTGACTCCGGGCAACAAGGACATAAGTCCGCCCAGGCCGCGCGCCCCTATGACCCAGAGCTCGCCCTCCGCCACCATAGCAGGAAAGCGAGACTACCTTCCAGGCGAGCCGACCACCAACAACCAAGGGGTGGGGCTATTACTCTAGCTCCAGTCAGCACGCCTGAGATGGTCGGTAGCCGCTCAACCCTCTGACAGGAGACGGCCGCAGCCGCTCTGGGGGTAATGAGGAGACGGCTGGTAGCCGCTCCCACCTTCATCAGGAGACGGCCAGAAGCCGCTCTGAAGGTGCCCTTAATGAGACAGCCTGTAGCCGCTTGACCCTACTACAGGAGATGGCCTGCAGCTGCTCCGGAGGTAATAAGGAGACGGCCGGTAGCCGCTCCCGCCTTTGTCAGATGGCCAGTAGCCGCTCTCGCCTTTGTCAGGAGATGTCTGGTAGCTGCTCTGAAGGTGCCCTTGACTCGGCCTGTAGCCGCTACCTTCCCCAGGCCACGGCCAGTAGCTGGGCCTTAGCAACGGCCAGTAGCCGTGCCTTTAGAAGGCCATGGCCAGTAGCCGGGCCCTACGGCAGGAGACGGCTGGTAGCCGTTCCTCCATCAGGTGCTGACTCCTACCCACGAAATCACGACCCAGAGGGAGACCCCAGCCTGGAGGAATATTGGAGAGGCCCTGTGACTACCACCAGGCTCTTCTTCCTGCAGCAGGTTCCTGAGAGGACTCGCCTGATGGACCCAGACGTAGGCCGACGCCGCAGCCCACTCCTGATGGTGTCCCCAACCGCCGGAGACCACAGCCCATGGGACCTCCAGACCGCCCCCAGGACCCCCAGGCGGGACATCCCTACACCCCGATGCCAGAGATCTTCGTCCTCCGTCAGGCACCTGAGCGAGAGGTTCAGGCAGCTGTTCGCCCCCAGCCCTGAGGGCCAGACTCCCGCCCCAAGCCCTGAGAGTGCGGGACCCTTCACCACCAGCAGCCCTGGGCCAGACACCTCCCCTCGCCCCCTCATCCACAGAATGGTAGACGTGACACGTGAAGTAGAACTCAATGCTCATACTGACACTATCAGAATGGTTAGGCGGAGGCCATACTACACTGACACATTCCGGCAGTTTATGAATGAGGGTCTGACGGAAGCAAACAAGGTGTTACAACTGAAGAATCAGAGAAGGAAGGGTCACGCTCCCCAAATATCACATTACGGATGAACGACCATTGTAAAACATGTACTAAATTATCGAAGCCTTATCTGTCATCCTTTCACAGTTTCTGAGAACTATTAATTTCCTGTAAAGGACTGACCTCCCTAAAAATCAAGGCTGGAAAAATGTATATTGTGGAAGACCTTCCCAGTAACCAAAGGAACTCACCTGGAAAAAGGCATTCAAATCTTTATTTCTGATATTTTTTTAAATTTTTTGTAGGGGGTTTACCTCCCCAAGAATCATGGGTGGAGGGGTAGTTATACTCCCCAAACATCGATGTGCAGTTTCTCATGTGCATTCAGAGAAAAGATGGAAACTGCATACCTGATCCTGCAAATTTCGTTGAAGTCCATGTGCTCACTTTCCCTTGTTCCTGATCATTTTTGTTTCTGGGAGGGGGCTGTCCCCCTAAAAAAATCATTGGGAGCTTACGCTCTGCACAAGTAAGCAACAGTATGTTTCGCACTCAGGCCTCTGTGAGAGAGAGAGAGAGAGAGAGAGAGAGAGAGAGAGAGAGAGAGAGAGAGAGAATTAGTACAAGATACAGAGTGTGGGACTGAGTAGGGAAATATCAATCAATCATTTCCTGTGGCACCCCACGGGATGCATAGGGCCTCAATGAACTTTCTCCACCAATATTTGTCTCTTGCCATCTCCTTCAGGTCCCACCAACACTCCTCTCCTGCTTCTTTTTTCATTGTCCTCGACCAGGTTTCCCTCGGCCTACCTCTACCTCTTCTTCCTCTAGCAATCCACTCTGGCACATCCTGTATTAAACAACCTTCTTTTCTGTATATGTGCCCCAGCCACTTCCAGCGAGACAGTCTCACATATTCATTAACTGGTTCCACTCTCGTAATATCCCTTACTCTTTCATTTGTAACTCTGTCTTGCCACTTTACCCCAAGAATCCTTCTCAGTATTTTATTCTCAAATCCTAATACGTTCTGATCTGTTGCAATTGTACTGTACCATGACTCATGCCCGTAAATTAAAATTGGTCTAACCATGGACTTGTAAATTTTCACTTTAGTATGTACCGAAAGCATATTATTATTCCAAACAGATTTCAACATTCCAACAGCTCGCCAAGCCTGTCTAATCCTCTCCTCAATTTCATTGTTTAATGATCCATTAGATGATACAATCGTTCCCAGATATTTAAAGTTTTCGACATTCTTCACCACATTATTCCCAATTACACAATCGATTTGGTTCTCCACGTTCATATTAATAATTTCAGTCTTTCCACAATTTATTACCAATCCCACTTTTTCTCCTTCCTCCACCAGACAATCGAGCACCCTCTGCATCTCGTAGGGATATAAGCGAGTGATAAAGAGAGTGAGAGAGTGTGAATGGGGTGAGGATGAGGAAATTAATGAGTGAGTGACTGGGATAGTGAGAATGGGATCTGCAACTAAAAGAAGAAAAAGTATTGACAGATGTGTCCAGGGATTCTAGTAATGCCAAATTCGTGAAAAAAGTATGTCAGTGACTCAACACGCTCTAGATAGATCATTTCATTAATGCGCCTATCTATATATCTATATATCTGTTCATCTATGTATCTACAGTACCTACTGTCTGTTCTTTCCTGTTTCTAGACTATATTAAAACCTTATTAATATTTTCATGGTCTCACTTCAGCTCTGCTAATCCCGTCCTCCCTCCATGCCTATTTCTCCTCCAGCCATTCCTCAACCACTTACCCAGCACTAATTTCGCTTCCTACCTTCATCAGCTCCTCAGCGTGCTCCCCTCATCTATTCAATTTCTCTTTCATCTCCACTAGCATTTTACCATTTGAATTTTCACATCTTTGATACCACCCTTATCACCCTCTCTTAATTTCTTGGCCTCCCTCCAAAACAGTTTTTTAAATTCTGTCCAGTCCCCAAAACCCTCTTGTAGAATTTGGCCTTTTAGTATGGGCTTACTGCAGTATTCCTTTCATTGTTGTACTCAGGGGATTAGTGAGAGGGTGAAAGATTAAATGACAGCCTCAGAGTAAATGCATGCAAAAAAAAGTGAGTGTGAATGAGAGAAATGGTAAGTGTGAAAGTGAGTATGCGTAGAAGCGAGTGTTGGTGTGAAGGAAGAATGAGACAGTGTGAGTTTGTATGACAATAAAACGGTTGGTAAGATAATCACGGAGTGCAATAGACTCTCCGTAAGCAGGAATGGCGCAGGTTCAAAATGGCGTCCTGTACATAGGATATAGGAGCACTCGTGCGAAAACGGTAGCAAAGCTCAGTTCTATGCTTATGAACTACAAGATCTTCGCTATTCAAGAGCAAAATTACTCGCAAAGTTTTGCTGACCTTTTTAGAAGTAGCAAAATCGAACCGCAAAAATATCAATTTTATTCTTTTTTCTTTTTCATCAGTCGTAACTCCAAAACAAACGGCCGTATGAGAGCGTACTATCCACCAAAACTCTTCTTGTCAAGTGTAGATGTTCCTTTTCACGTTTAGAAAATCATCCAGGCTACGGTTCGCGAGTTGCAGCCTGAAGAGCGCATCGTGGTCACATGTCAGAACGCCATTTTGCGCAATAATGGTTAGCTACAGCTCGCCTACAGTGCAAGAACGTACCAAAACCTTTCTTTTCATGGGAGGTCACCCCCGTTTTAGTCTTTCAGTATGCTATACATTAACAATCCAGATCTAACACTTGCTTTATGAATAATCATACTTCCACAAAAGATCATAACAAAAAAAAAAATTTGCTTCTAAAACGATTGTTAAGAAGTAGGAATGGCGGAAGTACACAGATAAAAGATGAAACACACACACACACACACACACACACACACACACACACACACACACACACACACACACACACAAGAGCATTCCATCAGTTACAAATACATGTTTGTGGCTAAGGTGTGGAATGTAGTAATGGGTATAGGTTTCCAAATCTGCAAAAGACAAAAGGGCGAGATAAGAGGTGAAAAAAGCACAGAAACAAGAGAACATTCAGGATTACTACATTCCACGCTTTAGCCACAAACTTGTAGCTGGTGGAATGTAGTAAAGTGTATAGTCTCCAAATCTTCTCCCATCCCACATGCCCTCCTGTTTCTGTGCCTTTTTCACCTCTTATCTCAGCACTGTTGCCCTTGGTAGATTTGGGGACCTATACCCATTACGACATTCAACACCTTGGCCATAAACTTGCATTTGATATATCCCCATTTTGTTTTCCCGATTACCATCTCCTTACAAACTTCCGTAACAAGGGCGACACCTGTTGTTATATCAAATCCCAATATGCAGTTGACACTGTTTTAAACTTCACTTCATCTAGTTTTGATTACTCATTGTATAAACTAAATTGTCAAAATATTACCAAATATAGGCCTATTTGTGTAGTCTAGCGCTCCCCCAATGCTTCTTCGGAACCCAGTGTATTTTATTCCATATCCACACAGTTGAGTAACCTTAACCTTGTCCTTAGCACCGAAATTTCCATTTTGGGTGATTTTAACATACATAATGTTGAATGGTTATTGCATTCTGCCAGGACTGACGACGCTGGTCTAGAGTGTGAGCTGTTTGCAGAATCGTTTAATCTCACCCAGCTGTTAAAGCAACCAACCAGAATACCTGATAATCCTGACCGTAATGCCCATGTCTTGGATTTATTCTTGACAAATAATCCAGATCAGTACAGGATAAAGGTATTGTCTCCACTTGGATCCTCCGACCATAATCTCATCAAAGTCTCATTAGTTAACCCCGACACACCTCCCTGTTCTGAACCTGTCAGGGTGACCCGATGGCACTTTGATAGGGCAAACTGGGATGGATTTAGAAATTATCTTGCTGACATTCCATGGCAGTCTTTCTTCTCTAGTGATCCCAGTCCTACCCAGTCCCACATTTGCGACTTAATACTAGCTGGTATGGATTTATTCATACCAAGTCAACAGTTCAATAAAAGATCGAACTCTCCAAAATGGTTTGATGGCAATTGTGCCAGAGCAAGAGCCCAAAAGTCATTAGCATACAACACTTACTTAAAATAAAAAACATCTGAATCACTCTTTCAATTTAAAATTGCTAGAAATCATGCAGAAGCTGTAATAAATCTAGCTAAATAAAATTTTCTTCAAAAGCAAGCATCAAAACTACTTAACAACCCTAATGACAATAGAATATTCTGGTCAACTCTTAATTCTTTCAATAATAACTTTAACAAGTCATCATCCATTCCCCCACTAAAATCTTCAGATGGCAATATAACAAATGACCCGCGTGGGAAAGTGGATATTTTTGCCAGTACATTTGCCAGAAATTCCACCATAGAGGATGCCAGCCAGAATGTCCCAGTACTAGAAATTGGCTCTCCCGAAATTCCCCCACTTAAAATACAGACAAGATACGTAAAATCCATCCTAGACAATTTACCGACCAACGAAGCTCCAGGCCCAGATGGAATTCCTCCAATTGTTTTGAAAAAGTGTTCCCCAGAACTTGCCTCTGTTCTTGCAAAATTATTCAGACTAAGCATACGTACTTCTTCATTCCCTAATTCATGGAAAGGAGCCAATATCCACCCAATGCCGAAGAAAGGAAGTTCCTCTGACCCCTCTGATTACAGACCAATAGCTGTCACATCTTCTCTTGGTAAGTTATTTGAAATTTTAATTAATAACCACATTGTTAAACATCCTGAATCTAACAACTTAATTAGTGATAGACAATATGGTTTTCGCTACGAAAGATCACCCTTGACATATTCAGTCTCCTGACTCATACCATCCATCAATCAATTGACATACATGGAGAAACTCATGCAGTAGCCCTTCTAAAGCTTTCGACAGAGTATGGCACCGTTCCTTTCTGTCCAAACTCCCTTGCTATGGACTAAAGTCTTTTGTTCCTTTGATTTCTTCATATCTTAGTGACAGGAAAATAAGAGTAAAAGTAGATGAAGTATATTCCAATTTCCACTCAGTTAACGCCGGCGTGCCGCAGGGGTCAGTTCTGGGGCCAATCCTTTTCCTGGTTCATATTAATGATCTCTTATCTGTCACCCACAATCGCATCCACTCATATGCAGATGACTCAACACTACATAGTTCATTCACACTCAGACACCCATTTACAAAGTCTAATATTTCTACCTCTCAACTCAGTACAGCCATCTCCATAAATCAAGACCTATCTACAATCAGTGAATGGGGACAAAACAACCTTGTCTCATTTAATGCTAGTAAAACCAAATATATACAATTTACTAATAGACAGATATTGCCAGATTCGTACATTATCTTTAGTGCTAATAATATTCTCATCTCCAAAAGTTTTGAAATTCTCGGCGTTTCACTTAACAATGCTCTCAGCTGGACTTCTTATGTTTGATCACTTGCTAAAACCGCCTCAAAGAAACTTGGATTATTGTACAGAGTCCGTAACTTCTTCACTGACGAGCAGTTAGCTATAATTTATAAGAGTCATGTGCGCTCTCAGCTTGAATATTGCTCACCCTTGTGGAATGGATGTGGAGAGGTTGCATTAAAACAACTAGACAAAATTCAGAACAAAGCTGTTAGAATTATTAACAACCCTGCCATTACAAATAAACTACATCCCCTACAAGTAAGAAGGAACGTTGCCTCCCATGCATTATTTTACAGATATTTTTATGGCAAATGGTCATACGAAATTGCGTCCATGGTGCCACCTCTCCATGCCTTCCCTCGTGCTGCACGGGCATCCGGTAGCGCTCATGACTGGAATGTCACTTATCCATATTGTAGAACTTCTGCCTATCAGAATTCTTTCATTCCCTGAACTGCATCTCTCTGGAACTCGCTTTCCCAGAGTTGTTTCCCTCCAAATTTCAACCCACAGCTATTCAAGGCTAACTGTTACAGATATTTTATGAACAGAGGACACCACTAATCTGGTGTATGGATTATTTTTTTATTCATTTGTTTTTCCTTCCTCTGTTCTGTAATTTGAAAAAAAAAAAAAAAAAAAAAATTGTAGCTGGTGGAATACTCTAGTTTCTGTGCTTTCATCTTCTCTTATCCGTGCGCTTTTCCATTCCTACTTGATAACAATCATTTTAGAAGAAAAATTTTGTTTTCAAGTGAATCAGTGAACGAATGACAGCTTATGCAAGAGAAAAATGATTAAGTGGAGAACGACTCAGTGAGTGAGTGAGTGAGAATGAGGCAAGTGAAAATGTTATTTATTTATTTTTTTTTTTCGTATCAGGTTCTGGGTATGAAGAAGACAAACCATTCCCTAGGAGTGAATGAGAGCTTGTTGGTGAACAAAAGTGAGTGATTAGGTGAGTGTGATATGATGCCCTCGCGAAGACGAGGTCGAGGGTAAGCCAGATTCCGTCTGTTCGTTCGCAGTTTGGGGAGACGATGGCCGAATCCCGGCTGGGGCAGGGACCAGTTTAATTATATGAATTTTATTAAGAAAAATTTTTACCTATCTACAAAAAGACCCCCTCCCTGGGGAAGGGGGGATAGAATACTTCCCTAGTATTCCCCGCTTGTCGTAAGAGGCGACTAAAAGGGACACTTTTATATACATTCTTTTTGCTCTTTTTCTTTCCCTTGTACTTTGTCTGTCCAAACCCTCTGCAGTTTACTTTCATTTAGTTAATTTCCTCTCTCCACTGTCTGGTTCCTGCGAGACACTGGCATTGGCTCCAGGGTAAAATATTTTTCTGCCTAAGATATCTTGATGAACTCTGGTGACGAAGCAATGGCCCGCAGTTCCGTGCAGCCCTTAAGTGGGCAGGGGGTGCTAAGAATCCCACGGTGTAGAAATAAATTTATACATCCAAAGAGAACCTTAAGAATAGGAAACTGGAATGTTCGAACTCTCAGTCAGGCTGGTAAAATGGAAGAGCTTATTTCAGTGTTCAAGGAATACAAGATGGATATTTGTGCTCTTACAGAAACGAGGTTGCTTGGAGTTGATAAAATGAATTTGGAAGATGGTATTACTATGTTGGTTTCTGGTAGGAGTGATGGAAATCATTACCAAGGAGTAGGCTTACTGCTGAGTAGAGATGCTTGTAAGGCAGTATGTGAGTTTGAACCAATTAATGGGCGCTTGCTTTATGCTCGTTTAAAATCTGACCATGGTAATATCAGTATGGTTGTAGGGTACGCTCCGACAAATGAGGCTGCTGATGAAATGAAGGATGACTTTTATGAGAAGGTGCAGGATGTAGTGAATAGAGTGGCAAGACATGATGTGTTAGTTTGCATTGGTGATTTTAATGCGATTGTTGGCAGTAGTAGGGATGGCTTTGAAGATTGTATGGATAAGGAGGGTGTTGGTATAAGAAACGAAACTGGAGTGCGACTTGGAAGCTTTTGTTTGGCAAATGACCTTATAATTGGTGGAACTATCGCTGAACATAGAAAAATACATAAGACTACTTGGATTTCACCATGTGGTAAATATTGTAACCAGATTACCACATTGCAATTAGCAGAAGGCATAGGAGTTATTTGCAAGATGTTTGCGTAAGGAGGGGGCAGATATAGGTAGTGATCACCAACTTGTTGTGTCGAAGATTAAAATAAAACTTAAGAGAAACGTTAATGGTAATTGTACAGGAGGTAATAATTATGATTTTGATGAGCTGAGAAGTGATGAGAACACGAAGGAAAAGTTTCGGTGGGAATGTAGGAACAGGTTTCTAGTCCTGCAGACTTTGATGGAATCTGAAGACAATGATATTAATCAAATGTGGAGAGAGGTAAAAGAGGTTTTGCATGAAAGTGCTAAGGTTACTATTAAGAAAAAGGGAAAAGCGAGACGGAAAAAGTGGATGTCAGATGAAACATGGAATGCAATTCAAAAAAGGAAAGAGGCTAAGTTAAGAAATGAAGAACAACAAGTTGATGGCCAGGTAGTTGAAGTACTTAGAGCAAAGTACTGGAGTTTACATTCTGAAGTAAAAAGACTCGTTAGACGTGATAAGAGGAGACTATATGACGAAAAGGCGACAAAGACAGAAATTAAATTAAGTAAAAATGACGGTCAGAGCACAAAAGCAGCGAGATAGAAATGGTAATTTGATGACTAAAGATTTGGATATGAAAGGAAGGTGGAAAGAGCACTTTGAATCTGTTCTAAATAGACCAATCCCAGCTGAAGAGGACATTTTGCCAGCCGAGAGAGATTTGCAGATACAAACAGGGGATATAACTTTGGAAGAGGTAGCAAAATCTATAAAGGAGTTAAAGAATTTTAAGGGCCTAGGAGAGGATGGAATATTTCCTGAAATGCTGAAGGTGGAAAATGATGAGTTGGTGAATGCGCTTTGGAAACTTTTTAATGTGGCTTGGGACAATGGTGGAATACCAGAAGATTGGAAAAATGGAGTGATTCTAAAAATACCAAAAATGACTTTGACACCTGTAGTTGCAAAAGTTGCGGAGGGTTAGTGCCCCTCCCTGGAAAACAACTAACTAAAAAGACAAACAATAAGCCTCGGACAAGGACTGACCAAAAGATGACGACCAAGGACCGGACAAAGGACATAATAATCGGAACGTGGAATATAAGGGGAGCGAATGATGAGGTGAAAGAGAGAGAGATTGTCCAGGTGCTTGCTAGTGCGAAAGTTGATGTATGCGGAATAACTGAAACGAAATGGAGAGGTGAGAGTGTGACAGAATGGGAGTATGGATGGGGTATATGTGCAGGAGTAGGTGAGAATGAGAGGGCAAAAGAAGGAGTATGTATAGTTGTGAGTTAAAGATGGAAGAAGAGCATAAGAGAGTATGGATCAGTTGGTCAAGGATTGTGTGGGTAAGATTGAAAGTCGGAATACAAATGTGGGCGATTGTGTGTGTGTGTATGCGCAAGATCGTGCAAACAGAGTGAGAGAAGAGTTCTGGACAAATGTGGAAGTGTGCATGGAAAAGTTTGGAAGGAATGAGAGAGTGTTTTTGATCGGTAATATGAATGGTAAAGTAGGGAACGTGAAGGTGGATGGAATAGTTGGTGAGTGGGGTGTGCCTGCTGAGATAGATGAGAATGGCAGTGTGTTAGTGGACATTTTTGCTAGGAGGGGGTTGGTGATAGCCAATACCCTTTTCAGACACAAAATGATCCACAGGTATACATGGCGAGTGATGAGAAGGGTGGGTGGTGAACTGAATGAAAGGAAGGCAATGATTGATTATGTGTGTGTGGATGAAAGGATGCAAAAATGTGTAATGGATGCAAGAGCTTGTAGAGGTTGAGGGAGTGGACTTTCTGACCACTACTTGGTAGTGGCTAGAATCAAGGTCCATTTAGGATGGAGAAATAGAAGAACGGAAGGACAGGAAGAAGGAGTATTTGTAAGGAGAGTGGAAAGGTTACAAGAGGATGAGAAAAAGGCAGAGTATAAGAGAGAAGTGGAGGAACGATTGGGTAAATATGAACTGGAGCAGATGGGGGACGAGGAAGGTGTGTGTAGGATATTTGCAGAAGAAATATGTGCAGCATGTGATGTGGTGTGTGGGATGAAGAGAAGATGGAGGGGTGTGCAAGGAACAGGGTGGTGGAATGAAGAAGTGAGACAGGCTGTGGCACAGAAGAAGAAAGCATACAATGAATGGATGAGAAATAGGGGCGTGGAAGAAGTTGAGAGGCGGAAGAGAGAGTTATATGTAGAAAGAAAGAGAGAGGTGAAAAGATTAGTAAGAGAGAGTAAGAAGAGAGCGGATGATGAATATGGAAGGAACTTGAGTGTAAAGTGGAGGGACTGTAAGAAAATGTTCTGGAAAGAGATGAAAAGAGTAAGACAGGGTGGAAGTGAAGTTAACAGGGGAGTGAAAGCTAAAAATGGTAGATTACTAGTGGAGAAGGGAGAAAAAGTGAGCAGATGGAGAGAACACTTTAAGGAATTGTTGAATATAAAGGATGGAAGTAATGCGAGTATAAGTGGCTGGGGAATGGCTGGGAGAAGGAAGGAGGTGAGAAGACAGGAAGGAATCAGTAGGATAGAAGGTGTGGAAGCAATGAAGAAAGTTAAATTGGGGAAAGCCCCAGGAATTGATGGAGTGTGTGGCGAAATACTCAAGTACGGGGAAGAGATAGTAGTAGAATGGCTGTGGAAAATGTGCAGATTGGCCTGGGAGGAAGGTAGAGTCCCGGAGGATTGGAAGTCAGGTATAATTATTCCCTTGTATAAAGGAAAAGGGGAAAAAGAAGTGTGTGGTAATCATAGGGGCATCTGTCTTCTTAATATAATAGGAAAAGTATATGGTAGGATACTTATTGACAGAGTTAAAGAAAGAACAGAGGAATTAGTTGGAGAAGAACAGGGAGGCTTTAGGAAGGGAAGAGGTTGTGTAGATCAGATATTCATTCTTAGACCTTTAGTGGAAAAGTTTCTAGGGAAGGGAAAGAAGTTGTATGCGGCTTTCATGGATTTGGAGAAAGCATAAGACAGGGTGGATAGACAAGGATTGTGGAAAGTATTAAGAATATATGGAGTAGATGGGAAGTTGTTGAACGCTGTGAAGAGTATGTATGATGGTGCTAAGGCTGCAGTGCGTGTGGATGGTGAACTGAGTGAATTTTTCTCTTTGAAAGTTGGGTTGAAACAGGGATGTGTCATGTCTCCATGGTTGTTCAATCTGTACATGGATGGGGTAATAAAAGAGGTACAAGGTAGGGTAGTGGATGTTGGAGTGGCCCTGGTGAGAGTGGGTAGTGTTTGGAAACTCCCTGTACTGTTGTTTGCAGATGATATTGTGTTGTTGAGTGAAGGCGAAGGAGAGCTGCAAGGCTTGGTGGATGAGTTTGGGAGAGTGTGTAAGAAACGGAATCTAAAGGTGAATGTAGGGAAGGTTAAAGTGATGGTCTTTGAGATAGGTGAAGTCAGTGAATGCACAGCGAGGTTGGATGGTGAGGAATTGGAAAATGTGAGTACGTTTAAGTACTTGGGTAGTGTGATGAGTAAGGATGGAGGTTTGGAGGGTGAAGTGCTTGAAAGGGTATAGCAGGGAAGAAAGGTTGCTGGTTCCTTGAATGCAGTGGTAAGAAGCAGGGACGTGAGCATGGAAGTGAAAAAGTTACTACATGACAGTATTGTGATACCAACTCTAACGTATGGAAGTGAAGCTTGGACGTTGTTGGAAAGACACAAGTCAAGAGTGAGAGCAGTGGAAATGAGTTATTTAAGAGGAGTCTCTGGAGTCACATGGAGAGATAGGTTGACAAATGAGGATATAAAGGAGCGTTGTGGTGTGGATGTGGATGTGATAGGAAGCGTTAGGAGGAATACACTGAGGTGGTTTGACCATGTGGAGAGGATGGAGGGTGAAAGACTGACGAAGAGAGTGTATGTGAGTGAGGTGGAGGGGGGAAGAGGGAGGGGGAGGCCGAGGATGAGATGAAGGGATGGGGTGGAGGGGAATATGAGAGAGGGGTGTGTGAGTTGGAAGCGGGGCAGTGAAATGGCGGAGGACAGGGCGACGTGGAGGCGATTTGATTGTGGCCACCCTGAACGGGATTGAGGCGTCTGGAATAGATAGATAGATAGATAGTTGCAAAAGTCTTTTCCAAAATCTTGTTGAATAGAATAGAGCCAGTAATTGATAAAATTTTAAGAGAAGAACAAGCCGGATTTAGAAAGGGTCGAGGTTGTAATGATCAGATTTTTATTGTAAGACATCTAATGCAACAAGCTAATGAGATGAAAATGCCATTTAGTATGTGTTTTGTGGATTTTAAAAAGGAGTCTGATAGTGTTTCACGTGAAGCTATGTTGAAAATTATGAGACTCTATGGTATACCAGAAAAGTTTGTAAATATTATTAGAAGCCTGCATGAAGGTACTTTTTGTAAGGTAATGGTGGGTGGTTCTTTGAGTGATCCATTTCAAGTTAGGTCAGGAGTGATTTAAGGAGGAGTACTTTCGCCATTGCTGTTTGTTTTGGTTATGGATTATGTTATGTGAAAGGTTGTAAGGAGAACAGATGCAGGAAATAACTGGTAAGAAAATAAGAAGCTGATGGATTTGGATTATGCTGATGATATTGTACTGATTTGCGGAAGTATTTACGAGATGCAGAGGGTGCTTGATTTTCTGGTGGAGGAAGGAGAATAAGTGGGATTGGTAATAAGTTGTGTAAAGACTGAAATTATTAATATGAACGTGGAGAACCAAATCGATTGTGTAACTGAGAATAATGTGGTGAAGAATGTAGAAAACTTTAAATATCTGGGAACGATTGTATCATCTAATGGATCATTAAATAATGAAATTGTGGAGAGGATTAGACAGGCTTGGCGAGCTGTTGGAATGTTGAAATCTGTTTGGAATAATAATATGCTTTCGGTACATACTAAAGTGAAAATTTACAAGTCCATGGTTAGACCAATTTTAATTTATGGGCATGAGTCATGGTACAGTACAATTGCAACAGATCAGAAAGTATTAGGATTTGAGAATAAAATACTGAGAAAGATTCCTGGAATAAAGTGGCAAGACAGAGTTACAAATGAAAGAGTAAGGGATATTACGAGAGTGGAACCAGTTAATGAATATGTGAGATTGTCTCGCTGGAAGTGGGTGGGGCACATATTCAGAAAAGAAGGCAGTTTAATACAGGTGCCAGAGTGGACTGCTAGAGGAAGAAGACGTAGAGGTAGGCCGAGGGAAACCTGGTTGAGGACAATGAAAAGAGAAGCAGGAGAGGAGTGTTGATGGGACATGAAGGAGATGGCAAGAGACAAATATTGGTGGAGAGAGTTCATCGAGGCCCTATGCATCCCGTGGGGTGCCACAGGAAATGATTGATTGATTGGTTGACAAAAAGACCCACCGATATGTCGTAAAAATACCCCCACTAATACCAATACACCAGTCCTGTATGAGAAAGCCGTCGCATGTAATCAAGATGGGCAGTGGTTGTTAGCCCAGAGGTGGTGACATGGGGACGGGGAGGTGTATGGTATGTAGTAGGAGTACTGGGCCTTGGGAACAAGCTGTGAAGCTTATGCCCAGAGTAGGACACACAAATAGATATGAATCGTTTTGTCGACTGATATGTCGTATGAATCATCTCAAGCTGACGATATATTTTCGTCTTAGTGGTCGACCCACTCAGGTTAATCCCATGGTGACAGTGACAAAAAGAAAAAGTCAGGGCCATAGAGGAAACTATTTCATTTACAGAAATACAGCCATATAACTGGGACCAATGGAGATGGCATTCAAAATGCTATATACAACTTATGCCCTCATCACAGGTTTTCTACAAACTGTAAACTGCAGAAAATTTTAACTACGCGCCTGTGTCGCTACCGCATTAGGTGGTGGAGATAGGCAGGGATGTAGGTACTGGGTAAGTAATTTTAAGTAGGCAGGGAAATAGGCAGGAAATGGAGGTAGACTGATAGGGAGGTAGGTAAGTAGGAAAACAGGGAGATAGGTAGAGGACGTACAGTGGGTAGGAAGCAGGTAGGTGGTGATGTTGCCAGGGAGGGAGATAAGTAGGTAGGTACGTAGAAAAAGGGCGGGGAAATTTGTAGGTATGAAAAGAGGTAGGTAGGTAGCTACGTAGGGTGGCAGGTAGGTAAGCAGGGAGGTTTGGTGGGTAGGAATGTAAATAGGTAGGAAGATAGGTAGGAATGGTGGTAGGTACAGCGAAGAGAATTGTTAGAGGATTAATACATTCCAGTGAAAGGATCATATAGCAGAATAGAGTAGTTGCAAAGTCTGAGATGAGCGCATAGCAAAGGATCTGCTGCACATGTTAGGGATCACAACGAGAACTTGTCTTTGGGACACTAGTTTGGCAGCACGGAGGAAATATGTATGCTTGTCAGTCAAAGACTGAGTTGAATTTACGGCAGTGAGAGAGACTGAGTCTGTGAGACCGACCGTGCATGAAAATGAGAGAATGAGTGTGTGAGAGACTGAGGGAAAGTGAGAGCTAATTTTCATCATAATCATCCAGTCATGTAGAGGAAGTCTAACGAAAGACAGACAGAGAGACAGGAAGATAAGAGATAACCCGAAATTCCCTGCGCAAAACCATTTCATCTTCTCACTTAGTGCGCAGAAATGATAAATTATACAGTAATTAAAAGTAGCAACATTGCAACAGCAGTGACCAAAATTAATAACATCAAATATCCCTGTGAGATGCACGCTTTATATTTCTTTGTAAATATAATATTCTTGAAAAGACGATGCAGTTCTAGGAAATCATCAATAATTCAAATAAATTTCAAAGTGGAGGCGATGACGGTGGTTGCCTGGTGCTTCCTAAGAACTTAAAAAAATCGGCAACATTGTCGAGACCGGTTCCAGTGTTCAGAGGAGGCAGTGGAATCATTAATTTTTTTGCTTGATGCTTTTGAGTTTATTCAGCTGCATAGCATGACATTATTTCAAGTTATTCTTCATTAATCCCACATGTGTTTTGCCCGAAAGACTTTGCAGGAGCGGTGAGGTATAACCATGAATCATTTTCAGACCCTAGACTCACTCTTGTTCCGTTTGCAATTTTTTTCATTTTAACCTTAGCTTTGACCTCCCTACAACAAGAGGAATGAAAACCTTGGATGTTAATAGTACAAAATATGCGTCCTCCTTGTCTGGCAGCGCAATCTAGTCGGGTGGGACCTGGAAGTGTACTGAGCGTATTTAGGGAAAGTCAAGTAAAATCAACATGCACTTTAAAAACAGCCAGATCGCCAAACCACGAGAGGGTTAAATAAAACACTGCCTACATATGTTCAATTACTTCCACCATTTCCACCGAAGTCATTAACAGTCCTGCTGTCGATGAGCTCAAAGGCTGCTGGGACTACTAAAAATCAGCCTGTTCTATACGTGTCTGTAGGGAAAGGAATTTCATCCTGTACAGCAGCTCAACCAGGGTTGTTCTTGAATCTCAGGGAAAGGACAGGTAGAATACCCACAGAAATCTTGAGCAGGAACTCAGTTCTTGTTATTCTCGTCTCAAAGCCTTCCACACTGCAGTCTCTCAGTCAGCTCATCAGGCAAAGCCAGCTTCCGCCGTCTACGTCACATTATGTAAAATAATTTTGTAGGGACGATCCTGTACTTCTAAGCACATCCCTGGAAACTTGATGTAAGCAAGCTTCTGCACACAATCCTGTTTCCGGTCTGATACACACTGACACGCGTACATTCATAACCTTCCGGTAGCGTTTTCAACATCCGCACATATTGTAACATTAAATTATCCTCAATCGCCATGCACTACATATATTCATTTATTCCCTCGCCATCAAGCATATTGCATATAATAAAACAGCACAATTTTTGGATCTGGAGAGATCTGAGAGCCAGGTGAAACTCACTGTCGAGGAAATAATTCAAGACTAGCCAAGCTATGCCTGTACATACAGTACATACGCTGTCTGTCATCCTGCTCTCGATGTAACCATGTATAACACCTGTGGACAGATATACTGTTGTCTGTGTTATCCCTCCAGTGTCACTTGAACCCCCAGGCTGGGCTAAACCCAGTATCGTGATGAATTTAGTCGGGAATGTCAATGGTAGCAGATTTTAGTGGTGGTATTATTACAGTGGTGGAGAGTAATAGTGTCTGCTATACTGATACACTGATGAGGGTGGGAAACTAACGATAGATTTAATTGTAAGTTAATATTTTAATTGCAGTTTTCAGTGGTGATGGTACTGTCAACTTTATATGAGTGTGCATTTTGTTAAATTTAACACTTTCCTTTAGAATTTTCCATCTGAAATGTTTTACCTTCTTGGATGATTTTCTTGTCTGCTATCTACTGTCAAAATTAAATGGAGGTGGGGTGAGGTGAGTGAAATGAGTTTCTTTCCTACGATCTCTCTGACTAAATCGTCTACCTGAACGACTTCTTTAGCTATGAAGGGCAGTCAGTGGTATAGCGAGTAAGAATAAACTTATCTAAACATTTAGTAAGGATATGAAGGGCAACAACAACATTAACATGTGTCTTACGTCGAGATCAGAAGGCCACATGTGTTTAGCGGCGTCGATTCGAAATCCAGCCACTCCCCAGTCAATCAGCGCGTTGAGGTAGTTGATTATCTTGTCACGTACAAGCTCTGACGCTTGATTGAGGTCATTCAAGCCATTCAGGCGGCAGTTACGAACCTGGTTTTAGGTTAGATTAGGTTAAGTTAGAGCAACATGTTCACCTCTTCATTTTGTTTGTGCATTTTATTTTATACTTGCTCCATCCAGGCGATTTTATTCATATTGGGAGAAACTTTTCGAATTACGAGTAAAATTCAGTCGTCACTAACTGTTTCGCTGACAGAGATTCTTCCTAAATTGAATAATATCACCTTGTAGTGGCAGGAGTAAAAATAATAATTACGTCACCAGATTCAAGGGGCTATTAGATGCTATCATTCCATTAAGTTCTCCTCCTACAACCTTTGTGCTAAATTTTTACTTTTGTACAAAGGATTTCATAACGCCATATACTGTTCTTCTTGATGCTATTGCCTTCCTCAGTTCCTCTATCCGTTTCGCCCTCTGCTTATCATTGCATCAGAATACCTATAATTCTCTGGCAATTTAGTGATCCTTTATTCACCTGTACAAAACATCCCAAGTTATTGCATTATTCCACAGTCATTATTCTCATGATAATAATCATCAAATAATACATCCCTCAACATTCTCAGAACTTTGAACCCGTGCACACAGCTGCATTTCGCTTATAGAAAGAAATAACTGAATCACTTCATTATCAACATACAGTACATATAAAACAGAAAAAAAAAAAAAAAAACATACTCACCTGCTCAGCACTAAAACAGTTTTCAATGTTTCCACTGGGGGTGCTACACTTGATATCATTAAAATCAAAGGCGGTGTATGGGACTGCAGGATAGAATTTCAACCCAGAATCGAAGAAGGATCCTGCAGTACTGCCTGTTCCAGACGGCCACCACTCAGTCATGTGGTTGAATACTGCATCCACGTAGATTCTGTAAAGGAAGAATCGCCATCATCCTGGGTGTTTTTTTCTACCTAAGGACGGGATCAGGCACAGTCTAGAACACAAGAAGAGAGAAGGTACGAAAGAGGGAGAACTATCATCAGTTCGCCCAGTGAAGTGGGCCAGATACCCGCTCTCACATCATTCAATCCCCCGGAATCATGACCTCGGTTCACAGGTCTGACCCAATACAAATATATTTGTGGCATTTACCTTTATAGATGCGATTCATAGACATCTGAAGTTAAAGTCACTCTGCCCAATAACGAGTTATGAAAAGCTCTAAAATTACAGTCAGCATCAACACCATGTGAAGAGAATGGGGAATGAGAGATGCTGAATGAGAAAATGTATGTAAGTGAGGTAAAAATGAAGGGGGAAGGTGGTGACTGAGGAAGAGATGGAGGGATGAGGTGGAGACGAATGCGTGTGAGAAGTATGTGACATGGAGAGAGGCCGGTCTGTTGGCAGAGGACACTGTGGCAGGAAAGCTATTCATCTGTGGCCCCCTTTTCCGGGGTTGTGACATCTGGTTACAGAGGGAAAGGTGTCCATTAATCTAGTCATGTTTTTCGTGCACTAACAGGGCTGGCCCAGTACAGTGCTTGTCCCTGTGTCACTTGCTTACTCGCTCACTCAATCTTTCACTCACTCACTCACTTACATACTATGTTACTGTACTTCTGGAAAAAGGCAGCCCATGTCTTGTGGGGGTGTATTAGGTATGCCAAATTATGCTTAATATCAGACCTCCACCCGGGGTAGGTTTAGGCAGGGTGGGATTCCGAGAGAGGCTCCTACAGGAGGTGGAGGTCCCCGAGGTCTTACCCAAAGCTGTTTTGCACTGTCACAGTTTTTGTACCAGGGAACATGATATTTTGCACAGCGATGAACTTCACTCGGGGCAGGTTTTAGGCGGGGCCAGACTCCCCTATCTACACTGTCGGGAGGGAGGGTGAGAACGCCATATTTTTAAAACCTAATAATACGAAATTTTGCACGATGGTAGACCTCTACTCAGATCAAATTTTGGCCAGAGCAGAACACTGGAGGATCGCTCCTTCCCTAAGTAATTGTTTTCCTTGCAATATTACAGGGGTGGGAGCAGCTATCAAAGGTGTCCTTTGTCTTATTCAGTTTAGAAAATGGATAATCTGGGTTCAGATGCCAACAGAGGAAAATATGAAATGAGAAAAAAAGATCAAAGTGCTCCGTTAGACTGGACATTCTTTCATTCACTCAACATTTTTATTCTCCTAAATCTTTACTCTATCCAGTGCGATAAATACCTTTGGTGTGCTGCGCAGTCAGATTGACATGGTGGTGAATACTGGTCCGAGTAGGGTTAGGTCATAGTTACTTTTCTTCACGGTTAGGTTAGGTAGGTTAGACTGGGTTTGAATGGATCTCCAATTTGTGTTTTTGAGATCCGCGGATAATAGTGCTACGTCCATGAATCTCCCCAGTGAGAAAGAACTATGCTACCTAAATCCATTTTCGGACCGCGAAGCAGCGTAACAATGACCTAACTATATTTGAATCCATATTTACCAACACAATGCACATTTCCCTACATTTATGGAAAGTCAGCAGATCTTTCTCTCTTCATCCACTGGAGGTGGCAGCATTTTGTTTCCATACCATGTCACACAGATAGCCAAAGTCAGAATGAATTTGTCTGGCATTCGCTGGAAATAATAAAGTTGTGCTTTCCCATCCTTCAGATAACTTCCTGCTCTTCTGGCTTGCCTATTTCTCACTCTCATATCGCATCTTAGAACAATCAGCTTAAACATATTACAACTAAATGTCGATGGCCTAAACCCCCTATAACAAGAATTTATTAACTCTTATCAGTCACAAAACGGACATTGCACTCCTACAAGAAACAAAGCTGACACACACACACACACACACACACACACACACACACACACACACACATAAGACTCCAACCATTGATAGGTCCTCACAGATCCACAGAGATAGAATAGATGCCCATGAAGGATGCCTAATCTACGTTATGACATTTTTTCTCTACAGAGACAACACAGTCAACACATTCGTGTTTACAGAATGAAACAAACGCATTCGGATGTCGAATGCTAATCGCCCGCCAAAGCATGTTGTCTAAGGTACGATCTCCCAAATAAATGATGACTAGCTTTCTTTATGTTTCGGACAAGCTCCCTGGTCTGGGAACGTTCACTTGATTGAGAGTTAGGAGACGGAAACAGTCTTTGCTTGGGTTGCCATATCTGAACAGTCAAAATACCGGACGCCTCTGCTGAAAGCCATGCTTCCCTCCCCCACCACAAACTTTGGGCTTTGGACATTATGAAACCCATATATATATATATATATATATATATATATATATATATATATATATATATATATATATATATGTGTGTGTGTGTGTGTGTGTGTATTAAAATGCGGTATAGTATCACCGAGGGCAACTCAACACCCCAAGAAGGAGCCGCCCACAGAGGAGTATATACAGCGCAACTGGACTCCAGGCGACAGGGACATAAGTTTGCCCGGGCCATGCACCCCTATGATCCGGAGCTCACCCGTCGCCACCATAGCAGGAAAGCGAGACTACCTTCCGGGCGAGCCGACCACCGACAACCACGGAGTGGAGCTATTATTCTAGCTCCAGTCAGCACCCCTGAGACGGCTGGTAGCCGCTCAACCCTCCTACAGGAGACAGCCTGCAGCTGCTCCGGAGGTAATGAGGAGACGGCTGGTAGCCGTTCCTGCCTTCATCAGGAGACGGCTGGTAGCCGTTCCTGCCTTCATCAGGAGACGGCTAGTAGCCACTCCGAAGATGCCCTTGAGTCGGCCTGTAGCCGCTCCCTCCCCCAGGCCATGGCCAGTAGCTAGTCTCTAGCGAAGGCCGGTACCCGCGCCCCTAGAAGGCCATGGCCAGTAGTTGGGCCCTATGACCGGGGACGGCCGGTAGCCGCTCCTCCGTCTGGTGCTGACTCCTGCCCACCAACCTACGACCCAGAGGGAGACCCCAGCCTGGAGGAGTATTGGAGAGGCCCTGTCACTACCACCGGGCTCTTCTCACTACACCCGGTTCCGGTGAGGACCCACCTGATGGACCCTGACAGAGTCTGACGCCGCAGCCCACTCCTGACGGTGTCCCAAACTGCCGGAGGCCACAGCCCCTGGGACCTCCAGACCACCCCCAGGACCCCCGGCTGGGACATCCCTTCACCCCGACGCCGGAGATCTTCGTCCTCCATCAAGTGCCTGAGCGAGAAGTTCAGGAAGCTGTTCGGCCCCAACCCTGAGGGCCAAACTCCCGCCACAAGCCCTGAAAGCGCAGGACCCTTCGCCACCAGCGACCCCGGACGAAAGAGGACGCCCCTACGCGTGATCCCGTGGCCCCTGAATACGAAGGCCCCTGGCAGAGCTCAGCCCCATCAGTAGTGAGGCTGATCCATTCCCACCGCCCCTGTACCTGACCGCCAGTACGACCAGTCCCGGAAGTGAGTGAAAGTGAAAGCACAGTGTTCGTGACATAGTGAAACAAGGGCAGAACAGTGAGTTATCAAAATATGGAAAGTCAGTGAGAAAGCGTCAGTGATAATATAAAAGAGAGGTGGAATAAGTAAGATAACAATGAAACAGTGCACACGGCAAGGCAGTGAAATAAGTGTCTGTCTCAAGTGAACATGCTACCATATATAGTGACTCTGCCTCACTTTAAGATCATACAGAGGCCCTAGTGGAAGAGTAACAATTAACGACACGACAGACAAGCCAGTTAGTCTGACAGCAGTGAAAATAATGCCACAAACTCCACCAGTATACAGAACCTAGACTTTCCCAAAAAGTAGTGTTAAGCTTCACTGCCCTAACTGCCTAAACAGTATCCCGTGCGATACTAACACCTGATATCTAAGCCTTAGAATTATAATTGTTCAGCATAACTGTATTTGTGACATCCACTGTACAGTAGAATTTAGCAATACAGTTGTAAGGTTGTTGCCTTGAGTTTTTGTGTCCTGCCTCTCTCTTATTTGTCTAAGCTCAGGTCTAGAAAGAGAACCCAGCTACACACTAGGCGTTAGAGGGACGGGAAGCCGACCCTAAAACACCTAGCATTTTATTTTATATATATATATATATATATATATATATATATATATATATATATATATATATATATATATATATATATATAAAAATGTGCTATTGTACTGCATCCATCCATCCATGATCCACCATCCCTACATATAAGATGAGAGTGACCACCCTCACTCATGCCTGAGTGGCATTACGTGAGCAATAAACTCTAACCATCCCTTGGATATAAACCTGCACAGGCTCAATCCAATTGGAGCGCCATCTTTAATCTTTTTACAATATATTGGAAAACAGGCAAGTACAGAATTAGCAAGATTATGACTGCAAAATGCAACAACGCCTTAGATGCAAGAGAAGATCATAAGAATAACAAATGCTACACCGTAAAAATGAAAACCAATCCAATAATTGTGTGCATTTACCTTTATTTTATGGCTATAATAGCACTAAGTATGAAGAAAATAAAATGGTGGCTGAACAAAAGGAAAAGGCAGGACATTTTAGGTAGCAACTACCATTAAACCAGACAAGTTGGCAACACTTACCAGCTGACGAAAACAGCGGAAGTCTCTCTCTCTCTCTCTCTCTCTCTCTCTCTCTCGTCAATACAGAGTTTAATAGTATGTTAAATTTTTCGAGAAAAAGTGATGGAAGCTGAAATTCCCGACTTTCGGAGAATTTTTACAATTCCTCCCGGACGAAAATTTTGATACCTAAATGCAGGACACGTCCGGGAAATTCCAGATGTATGGGAACTCTAGTCTTTGCTTGTCCTGCAAACATTATGTATGGTGTAAAAAAAAAAAATAATAATCTTGCGAAAATATCAGTTAAGTTTACCGTTTATATATTTTTAGGTAAATAACAGCAATTAAATAAAAAGCGATATCTGACACGTTTCCATTCGTCGTCAGGATTCATGCTAGTAGTGTTATCAATGTAGCAAGTTTCCTGCTAAATTTAGATGTTTTAAAAGCAATCTAGTCCTGCAGACTTTGATGGAATCTGAGGACAATGATATTAATCAAATGTGGAGAGGGGTAAAAGAGGTTTTGCATGAGAGTGCTAAGGTTACTATTAAGAAAAAGGGAAAAGCGAGAAGGAAAAAGTGGATGTCAGATGAAACATGGAATGCAATTCAGAAATAGAAAGAGGCGAAGTTAAAAAGTGAAGAACAACATGTTGATGGCCAGGTAGTTGAAGTACTTAGAGCAAAGTACTGGAGTTTACATTCTGAAGTAAAAAGACTCGTTAGTCGTGATAAGAGGTGACTATATGATGAAAAGGCGACAGAGACAAAAATTAAATTAAGTAAAAATGACGGTCAGAGCACAAGAGCAGCGTATCAGGCCATAAAGGAGTTAATTGGGACTGAAAAGAGAAGGAAGGAAATACCTGTACGAGATAAAAATGGTAATTTGATGACTAAAGATTTGGATATAAAAGGAAGGTGGAAAGAGCATTTTGAATCTGTTCTAAATAGACCAATCCCAGCTGAAGAGGACATTTTGCCAGCCGAAAGAGATTTGCAGATAGAAACAGGGGATATAACCTTGGAAGAGGTAGCAAGATCTATAAAGGAGTTAAAGAATTTTAAGGCCCCAGGAGAGGATGGAATATTCCCTGAAATGCTTAAGGTGGAAAATGATGAGTTGGTGAATGCGCTTTTGAAACTTTTTAATGTGGCTTGGGATAATGGTGGAATTCCAGAAGAGTGGAAAAATAGAGTGATTATAGAAATACCAAAAAAGGGAGACTTAAGTGTGTGTGGCAATTGGAGGGGGATAACTTTGACACCTGTAGTTGCAAAAGTCTTGTCCAAAATCTTGCTGAACAGAATAGAGCCAGTAATTGATAAAATTTTAAGAGAAGAACAAGCGGGATTTAGAAAGGGCCGATGTTGTAATGATCAGATTTTTATTGTAAGGCATCTAATGTAACAAGCTAATGAGATGTATGTGAGATTCTATGGTATGCCAGAAAAGTTTGTAAATATTATTAGAAGTCTACATGAAGGTACTTTTTGTAAGGTAATGGTGGGTGGTTCTTTGAGTGATCCATTTCAAGTTAGGTCAGGAGTGATTCAAGGAGGGGTTCTTTCGCCATTGTTGTTTGTTTTGGTTATGGATTATGTTATGAAAAAGGTTGTAAGGAGAACAGATGCAGGAACTAACTGGAAAGAAAATAAGAAGCTGATGGATTTGGACTATGCTGATGATATTGTACTGATTTGCGGAAGTATTTACGAGATGCAGAGGGTGCTTGATTGTCTGGTGGAGGAAGGAGAATAAGTGGGATTGGTAATAAATTGTGGAAAGACTGAAATTATTAATATGAACGTGGAGAACCAAATCGATTGTGTAATTGGGAATAATCTGGTGAAGAATGTAGAAAACTTTAAATATCTGGGAACGATTGTATCAACTAATGGATCATTAAACAATGAAATTGAGGAGAGGATTAGACAGGCTTGGCGAGCTGTTGGAATGTTGAAATCTGTTTGGAATAATAATATGCTTTCGGTAGCCTACATACTAAAGTGATAATTTACAAGTCCATGGTTAGACCAATTTTAATTTATGGGCATGAGTCATGGTACAGTACAATTGCAACAGATCAGAAAGTATTAGGATTTGAGAATAAAATACTGAGAAGGATTCTTGGGGTAAAGTGGCAAGACAGAGTTACAAATGCAAGAGTAAGAGATATTACGAGAGTGGAACCAGTTAATGAATATGTGAGACTGTCTCGCTGGAAGTGGCTGGGGTACATATACAGAAAAGAAGGTAGTTTAATACAGGATGTGCCAGAGTGGACTGCTAGAGGAAGAAGACGTAGAGGTAGGCCGAGGGAAACCTGGTTGAGGACAATGAAAAAAGAAGCAGGAGAGGAGTGTTGGTGGGACCTGAAGGAGATGGCAAGAGACAAATATTGGTGGAGAGAGTTCATTGAGGCCCTATGCATCCCGTGGGGTGCCACAAGAAGTGATTGATTGATTGATAAAAGCAATCTAGAGGGTAAAAATTAAAATATCAGGCGTTCTTTTGTAGTCCTGTCTAGCATTTTTTTCTCTTAATTTCCCTCAGTCTGACGGATTTTTGCCACTTTTGAGACCAGTCTAGCGGATTCCTATAGCTTTCCTTTGGCAAAACTGCACGGCAGCCAAGTTACGTCAGTCATCTTCACGCCATGGAGGGTAGTGAAATGTCTCAGCCTTTGTTGCGATCCCTCTCCCCCTTCTTTTTTTATTGCAATTCTTTTCGTCTTTAGTTCTCTTTATTGTCCCACTCTTTCTTTCGACTGTCGCCCTCTCCCTCATTTGTTCATTCATGAAACTGCCCTACATAATATTTTGTTACATGTTGGAATTTCATCGTAAGAATAAAAATGACCAATTCCCCCACCCACCTCCAAATTGCACTGGTTTCACTAACTTCAAGGAATACCTTCAGATTAATTTGCTTCTTGATAGCAACACAGGTGGTTAGGGGATGTTCATGGACACGTGCAATAATTTGTCTGTCTTGGTCTTGAGCTACAAGGGGCTCCATTTGGCAAATTTTCTATATTCTGCCTCTCCCTGTTGCTTATCTATCCGGTAACGGTCCTCTTCTTGATGTTAAGCTGCCGGGATATCTGTCTTGCTGGAATATTTGTTAAATAAAGGCCAATAATCCGCATGCACTGACAGGCTGTAGTATCCTGTTGACGGTCCATGTTGCTTACAGCACTCACGGGTTTTCCCGCGTAAATGAGGCCCTGAGTTCATTACCGGGCTAAGCACCAAAAGTACAAAATGCCAGTAAATTGCTTTAAAGTCTGGCGACTTCAAAACTTTGATATCTCGGTAATCGCTTGTGTTTTTTTGATGTTTTTTTTTTTAATGTATCTTATGGTATTTTCTTTATTGCAATAACCTCTGTTTTGCTCTATCTGTCATTAATCACGATGATATCGTGTGAAAAAGTAAAATTTTGCCCCCCATTGTTTAACCGATCAGCGAAGGAAATATTTTTTTCCTACTAATAACTACAGAAACACATCATGAGATGTCAATAATATATTATCATAATATCCCAGTAGTGTCATACTGTGGAATAAAATCAAAGTTCTATGACATAAGTATTATTATTTTCACAATAATAGCAGTTGAAAGGTCGAAAACTTGGTGCGTGTTTTTCTCGGGGGTTTTTAACCACCAATAAACACGAACCACATCACAAACATCAAGAAAAACAATATATTGCTTATAATATCATAAAAGTAAGACAGCATTCAATGTACAGTATGAGGACACTATTAGAAAACCCCTGTAACCTGAATGATAAAAAAATGAACCCGTACCCTGAATAAAAGAAAAAAAAAAAACTGCCACGAGTACCAGTAACTTCACAAACACAATGGCAATAATAATAATAGTAATAATGGTTAAAAAATATAATATTAATAATAATGAGAAAGCATCAAGTTACTATGCACTACAGCTGCAGGTGGGAGTAGTGTCCGGTGTCAGCTTATTGGCTAGCTGCAATGCAACCCGACTATCTGATTGGCCAGCTTAAAAGGGGGTAAGGAAAGGGGCTGGGATATAGCCTTGTAATGCTCTCACATTCACTTCAACACCAGGGGGAGTCGACATAAGGAACATAGGAAAGGCTGAACTCATTGGAAAAGCGACCAAACAGCTGGCAGAATTCTGGACCCAGTTGCCCACCTTGAGCACTAATGCGGAACCAGACTTTTTTTTTTTGCTGCGTGGTGCAACAGCGCAACACACATGTCTACTTAACCAGGATTTTGACTCCTTTGTAGGTTGTTTCTTAGCACTTTTTTTACTTCCAACTTATAGAGGGATGGTTTAGCTACTTGTTGGTGCATGTAGGTGCTTGGTGGCCATTTTGGCGCTCAGCCCGGTAATGAACTCAGCGCCTCAAATATCATCCCGCATAGAGAATTAAATGTGGATATTAATTTAAATGTTTATTTTTCTATGTTCATTTTTTAAATGTTTATTTTTCTGATTTGATCGCACTCGTGATTTCGATATTACCATTATCTGCAGGTTTTATATTATGGGACATTATTCCTTTAGTATTATTGATTTAAGATGTAAAATAAGTATTACAAGAGTTTCTCCCCATTTTAACCCTGAACCCGTTGAGCGGTAGGCTATGCATTTCACATTCTTTTGTACGGCTAAGCCTAAACTTCAGTATATTGTGGTTTTCTCTTCCACAAAGCAAGATATACATGGTAAAAACAATTATATAATGCTTTTTGGTGTTGTTTACCTAAATACTGCTCTTTCCGGTGTGCAGTATAGGAAATATAACTGGGCCATGGCAGTTGCCAGATACCACTTTCTGAGGGAAAGATACTGTGACTCAGGTTATCACTTCTTTGGGCGTTTGTACAAGCTACCTGCTTAACAAAGTTGACGAAAAACCACAAAACTCTACGGAATTCAGTCACCGCGTTTCACAAGAAGACATCCATATTAAACGAGGGAACAAAAGCATTCGGGGGCCGAATGCTAATTGCCCCCCACAGGCTACCTGCACACCAAGTTTGTAGAAATATCTCTATCCGTCGTTGAGTTATTGGTCAAAATGAAATTTGATACACGGTGGCTGGCATTCAATTGTCTTTGATCAATTTCTCATCAAAAGTTAAACACTGCTGCCCATCCACGTAGTTTCTATTTCCTGAAGATTCGGTGAAAACTCGTCTACAGCTTTCGAGATATTTGGGAACGCGCGCGCGCGCACACACACACACACACACACACACACACACACACACACACACACACACACACACACACATGGTGGCATGGTTGCCAGAGCACTCAACCCCCAATTCAAGTGACCAGAGTTACAGCCCAGCTCAGACTGCGCTGCTTGCATGGGCAAGGTGGGCTCGCACCTGTCAAGTGTAGCTCAGGGTGCGCTGTGGTGGATGACCCACAAGGGTTTGAAACTCAGTGGGGTAAAGATTAGGCGGTATGTCCCATTGTGCCTATGCCTCACTCCCGCCTGGGTGAGGCTTGGTAGTGTGTTGGCGCTCCTCAGGAGCAGCCAGGGACAGTCTGCTGACCCACTTTGGGTAAGATTCTAAATTAAGGACTTGCGTGTTTTCAGCCACTGGCTGCTATGAATAAATAAACCGAAAATTATTAATATTATTATTATTATTATTATTATTACACACACACATACACACACACACACACACACACACACGCACACGCACGATGACAAAAACTATACCGCCTCTCCATGTTAAAGGCGGGTGAGCATGAAGACACGAAAGTCTTAAATTCTGCAGACTTTGCAACGACGTTTCTATCTGTTACTGAGATATTGGCCAAATTTCAATTTGATATATGGCGGCTGGCATTCGGTCTTCTTTGATCAAATCGTAACCAAAAGTAAAAGGCTTCTGCACATCCACGTAGTTGCTATTTCTTGAAGGCTTGGTGAAACTTCGTCCACAACTTTTCAAGATATTTTTGGAACAACCACACAAGAACACACACACACAGTTACTCACCGACAAAAAATATATCACTTAACTGAAGGCCGGCGATAATGAAACAAAAGCATTTGGGGGTCGAATGCTAATCACCACCCAAAATAATTATGTTGGATAAGGTAAGTAACTTACAAACCAAATTTGAAGGAAATTCGCAAAACTTTATGGCATTCAATCACCACGTTTTGCAAATAGCCAGTCCATATTAAAAAAATATATGGCGGCTGGCATTTGGTCATCTTTGATCAAATCCTTACCAAAAGTAATAGGTTTCTGAGCATCTACACAGTTGCTATTTCTGGGCAATTTGGTTATAATTCGTAATCAACTTTATGAGATGTTGAGAACACACACACACACACACACACACACACACACACACACACACACACACACACACACACACACACACACACACTTGTTACTTATTTAAAGCTGTCCTTGTACTACAGAGGACGACAGCTACTATGCTCACTAAGGTGGCGTGTTTCTCAGTTTTTGGTGCCAACATGTGTGACTGTGCAGCCTATTCTGGATCCGCAAACTTTGCCACACTGCTGGCATGTCAAGTCAAGGTTTGCTGGGGGGAACTCTGTTTTGGTTGTGTGTACATTGTCTTTGCTTCTTCGAGATGAATGGTTCCATCGCTGCAGAGGGCCCATCATTGTTGTCTGTCAGAGGCATTTGTTTCAAGATCTTTTGGTATGGTGTTGCATTCCTTCCGGGTTGTCCTTATATGATCTTTATATCTCTTCTTCTGCCCCCCTGGGTTGTGACTTGCTGCAGGGAATTGACCATACAGAACCTGGCAGGGATGGCGGTGCTCAGGCATGCGGAATACGTGTCCGACCCATGTAAGATGTTTTGTGGCCAGCATGGTTTTTATGATGAGTCACTTTGCTCGGAGGATAATTTGTGTATGAGGGAGTTTATTCTCCCATGTGAGTCCTAGGATACGCTTTAAGCGCCGGATGTGAAAAGACTCAAGTTGTTTGATGTGACGCTGGTAAGTGACCCAGGATTCAGCACCGTATATAAGGGTGGAGAGGCATACAGCTTTATATATGGATACCTTCGTCTCAATTCTCAAGTTAGTGTTTTCAGATACTCTGGATCTGAGATGTCCAGAAGAGGCTGAGGCGTGATTCATTCGTGCATGGACTTCTTCATCAATGTTATGTTTATCTGTGAACACACTTCGAAGGCGGGTAAATTTCTCCACCTGTTTTGCATTTTCGTCATGTATCTGAAATGCAAGAGGCTCTGCTGCGTTGTTTTTCTGAGATATCATCTCTGTTTTACTGACATTTTTTCGGTGCCCCACTGCATGGCATATGTTGTAACTGATGGTGAGACGCTGTTGTAGTGCTTCTGGGGTATGTGCAAGGACAGCACAGTCATATGCATATTGCAGCTGTAGGAAATTAGCTATTTCAGTCTTTGTGTTTGAAGACGTCGGAGATCAGAGAAGTTACCAACTAGAAGGAACTGGATTTTTTTATTTCATCATCAGGATTCATTTGTTTGCGACTTAAAAAGGTGGCTGCAGTGAGACAGATGTTGAAAATGACAGGAGCCAGGACACACCCTTGTTTACACTCACACCCACACTGAAGGGTTCGGATTTCCTCCTACCAATGGACACATGAGCATTGGTGTTGTCATGCAGGCTCTTTAGGATATTAAGAAATTTGTTTGGAACTCCACGTTTTGAAAGAGCAGTCCATAAAAGTTCTCTATTGATGATGTCAAATGCTTTTGCAAGATAGATGAATGCAACATACTGTACAGTACAAGTCAAGGTTCTGCTCGTGGCATTTCTCTTGTATCTGTTGGGCAACAAGCAACAAAGATCATATCACAGGTATATACTTCTTTCCTTCTGAAATCCACATTGTGTTTCAGGAAGTGTCGAATCAGTCAAAAGTGTTATCAGTCTGTATAACATTATCTAGGCCAGTACTCTACTAGCATTCACAACACACACACCGTCAAAAACTATATCGCCTCTCCTTGTTAAAGGGAGGCGATAAAAATATATGACGTCATTCGTTCGTCTTTCATCAAATCCTCACCAAATGCAATAAGCTTCTGCACATCCACATAGATGCTATTTCCTGAAGGTTTGGTGAAAATTCGTCCACAACTTTTCGAGATATTTTGGCAACACACACACACACACACACACACACACACACACACACACACACACACACACACACAAATCCTATATCACCTCACCTTGCTGCAGGTGGACGATGATGACAAAACACTAAAAATACAATCACTCGCTTTCAAATATTGCCACGCAGAAGAAATCATTATTTCTAATATTTACATCCCCACCCCCCCGACACCTTCCATGATGTAATTTCAACTCCTCCTCCACACAGACACCTAACTCTATCACGGCTGGGGATTTCAACACACACAAAAACTGACTGATATGGACACAACCAAAATAACTGTGTGAGGTCTCGACATTGCATTATAGCTCAATAAAATGTATATTTTCAATCATACATCAGAGCACACATCCCACAACGAGCACACCACTTCCTTTTGCCCACGGACATCACATTCTGCGTCCCCTCACTTCACTTACCACCAACTGGCAAACAGCACCCGAACTCTCCTCCGATCACCTCCCTACCATTACCTCCTCAATAATGTGCTCTGAACCAGAGCAATCACACATCACCTTCACCAAATACAGAAAATAAGACTTGATGAAATTTATATATATTAAAAAAAATGGAACAACACTTTGGCACACTAAACAACCCAGCTATCATTAAAACTGACTAACACATTAAGAAATTTAACATCATACTTAATGCAGACAAACACCACAATCCACAAGGCAATAAAAAACACTACCACCCGAACTTTACACTAAAGATTGCTTGTTTCATAAAATAACGCAACACACCAACACACATGTCCCCTCTCCCGCATACACAAGACACCATGAAAGGCTTCGACGATTAAACAATTAAATTAACAACGAAATCAGAACATGCAGAACAGAATAATGGATGAACCTTTCGGAACATTGCGTCACCCAAAAAACCCTCTCGGCTCTAGAAAACAATTGTATCACTAAATAACAAACAAGCACCTTCACCTTGAACACTAATCATTCAGAGAACAAGTATACTGTATATACCAGTGTGCCACTATGTTAACATAAGCCACTTTACACCAAGATGCAGAGTCTGAAAAATAATCAATTCTGCATGGAAAATCCTTTCCGTTCGACCACAACGAAAGTCCTTTCATTCCACGGCAGACAAATAATATAATAAAGACAATAAAGAACTCTACACGCATAGGGTCTGATGGCATCAGCAATCTACACCTGAAAAATTTAGGACCACATGGCACCCACGCCTCACAAACATTGGCAACACTCGTATGCACATTGTAGCATTCCTAACATTTGGAAACATGGAACAGTCATCACTATACGAGTACTCAAACTAAGTAAAAACCCAGTACACCATTCTTTATTCAGACCCGTAACATTACTCAAACCACTATTCAGGGTAACTGAACGCCTGATTCTTAACAGTCACCTCATATTCCACGTGCTCTCCTTCTACACGGCTTTAGACCACTACACTCCACTAACGCCTTACCAAGCAACCTCACACAACATGCGTCTGACGGCAACAACTCCCCGAGACCTTCAGAACGTACGCTACTTACAACATGAGACATTAATAAAGCCTTTGCTGCCATCCCCAGGCATGCACTAATCACCAAAATCTGCGACAGAAGCAGGAAAACAACACCAAATGTTGATGTGTCAACTAACTATCAAGCAGACAAGGACACTTTATATTCCAGGGCAAGTCATCAGTAACATGAAACTTTTCCCCAGGACTCCATTCTCTTACCTACACATGCATGATACATGCACACAGTGATTGCCCACAAACAGTACCTCATTATGCATATGATATTACCAAAACTACTATACACCAAATACCTGACACAGCCTGCTCACTGGAACAAGATTATCTAATACTCTTCAGGCATGTGTGGAGGACAACATGCTGACAATTAATCCAGCCAGATCCACCACACAAGCATCACAGCGATGATCGCAAGGTCATATACAGTTTAACATCCCACTTAGCGATAAACCCTGTGCTACATACCCCCTCTACTAAGATCCTTGAATAACATAGGACATTGGACACACCTATAAGAACCACATATTTCTATGACTATCTTTCTATATATAACGTACCTTTGTCTATCTATCTTTTTCTGTCTGTCTACATCTACTGCTGTTTATCTGTGTATCTCTTTCTCTGTGTTTATCTATCTCCATCTATCTATATTCATCTCCATCTACCTATCTATCTAAATCTACATATCTACCTAACAATCTATCTACGTCTATCACTTTCTCTTTCTCTGTCTATCGCTGTTTCATTATGTGTCTTTCTTTGTCAGTCTCTGTCTCTGTGTTTCAGTCTGTCTTTGC
>NC_136974.1:13619094-13739094 GCF_032717465.1 Coenobita brevimanus | reverse complement strand
TTATGTAATTTAAGTTTGTATGGTAAATGATTTAGACTATGTAAGAAAATTCTGGCACGTTTTGGATGTCTCCAAGTTGGCAACTGTTGTAACCGTGTTCTGTCTCTGTAAAACACCAGAACCGTGGAGATATGTAGAAGTTTCTAGAGTAATGTAAGGCTATATAAGGTTGGGGAAGAGACTAGAGTAAGTTCAGTTGGTCTTCAGTTCAGTTTGAGTATAGTGCAGTGTTAGTGAAGTTGGTATATTTTCGGTACTTGTGAAAATAGTGAAGTGTTGTCAAGCTTAAGTGCAATTGCAGTTAGTAAAGTATGTATAGCTCCAGTGCTTGTGACAATAATGAAGTGAAGTTGGAAAGCATTCAGTGTAATTATCTGGAAAATAAAGACAGCGAACTTAAGAAGCCAGTGTTTATTTACAGTGCCTCAGCTGATCTTGTGTACTGAACACCTAAAGGCTGATCATAGGAAGAACAACTCACTGGGCAATGTCCTTCCTGTACTGAACTACTGCTGCTGGAGCCTTGGCAATGTGGGATGTGGATGTAACACTTATATCAGGAGTGGGATAATTTAAGTGCTGCAGTGAATCTAACCTTCGCCATGGAAACAGAAGGTGTGCAGACAAGGTCTCGAGCGGGGCAGGAGGAGGAAATGTCCCTGGCGACAATTGTGAAGCAATTACAGGCACTGAATGAAGGACAGAAAGAAATCAAAGAACAATTACAGGCACAAAGTATACCATTGAAGACACAGAGGGAACAAGTAGATGCACAACATGGAGAACACAATGAACGATATGAACAACTTCAAGAGGCATCAGAGGAGCAACAGAGGGAATTACAACTGAGGATGCAAGGACAGTTAGATGCTTTCATGGAGGAAATGAAGGAAAAACAGCAACCGCTTAAGGAGGAAGTAGATGCCAAGCTAGAGCAGCAGCAGCATGAAAGGGCAGTACAGCTTGCGACTAGCCTGAAGGGTGCTGCAATGGAAATTCTGAGTCAGATGTGGAGGATGCAGATTTACAACCAGTGCTAGAGTGGCTGCAGTGGAGTACAGTGCGACCATCTTGGGAAGAAGTTTCCAGGTTAAGCCATGCGACCAAGAGCTACTGGAGTCAGTGGGACATTCTTCATTTGAACAACGGACTACTGGAGCACAAGTGGGAGACACCCAATGGCCTCAGCAAGTATTGGCAACTGGTGGTTCAGAAGACGATGAGGTCCAAGATCTTGGATGAGTCCCATAACCAGATCACTAGTGGGCACCTGGGAGTGAAGAAAACTCTATGCCAGAGGCGACAGAGGTTCTACTAGACTGGCATGCATCAGGATGTTGAAGAGTTGTGTTGGAACTGTGATGTATGCTGTGCCATGAAGGGACCCAATAAACGTGGTTGTGCCCCTTTCCAGCTGTGTCAAGTGAGTGCACCGATGGAATGAGTCACAGTGGACATTGCTGGACCTCTGCCGCTCAATGAAGGAGGAAACCGGTATATATGTGTTGCCATGGACTACTTCACAAAATGGCCAGAATCCTACACCATCCCCGATCAAGAGGCTGCTACTGTTGCTCAGTTGGAAGTTGACCAGTTCTTCTGTCATTTGGGGATTCCACAAGAGCTACATTCAGACCAAGGTAGAAATTCCGAGTCTGCTGTGTTCCGTGAATGCTGCAGGCTATTGGAGATCAAGAAGACCAGGACGACCCCACTAAGGCCACAGTCAGATGGGATGGTGAAGAAATTCATCTGGACCCTAGGACAAGAACTGCCCAAGTATTGTGTAGAGGGACAGACAATATGTGACCAGAAATTACCTACATTGTTGATGGGATATCGGTCTGCATCCCATGAGTCTACAGGCTACACACCTGCAAAACTGATGTTGGGCCACAAGTTATGCTTACCTGTTTACTTGTTAGTGGGAAGGTCACCTGGTGAAGGGCCTACAGGCACATCCAGCTATGTAAAGCATCTTCAGGAAAGGCTGGCTGCGGTACATCATCAAGTGCGAGGAGCCCTTAAGTTTTCGTGAGAGGTGATGAAGTGCAAGTATGATGCCAAGACAAGTGAGGTGAGCTTCAACGATGGTGACAGTTTGGTTATACAATCCTCAGCAAAAGAAGGGACAGTCACCAAAGGTGCAGAGCCCATGAGACAGGCCTTACACTGTGTTGAACCCCCTATCATACGTAATGTTTCAGATTCGGGGAGGCAGGAAGTCTCGCCCAAAAGTGGTACACGTGAATCATCTGTGGCAGTACAATGGGCTAGGACAGTACAGTTGGGACATCTCCAAGGATTCGTGCTCTCCCACAGCCGAGGATGTTGAAGAGGACCAAGGAACTGAAGTGCAAGAGGATGGTGACAGTTTCCCAAGAGAAGAAGTGAATTAGGAAGAGGACCAAGACCTTCCTGGAGTAGTGGACTGTGTAGAGGAACAAGGACGTCGTTGGAAGTGGCATAGCACAAGACCTGATAAGTTGAAGGATTTTTTTGTATATAGTTAGATTAAGGTTTATGTTTTATAGTGTATTGAGTAGTTTCGTTGGGTCGACAACAAACTAGGGTGGGGGTAGTGTAAAAGAATCAGGATTTGGTAGTTAAGTAATCTCGAAGTTTCTCACTGATTCCCAATGTTTACGGTACTTCTGGTACAAGTCAAAGTTGCCAGTTTGCCTGATGTTTGTGAGCATACAGTAGTTGTTTAAGTTATGCATCAATTTTTGTGCTCCTTTTCTTCATAATGTTTTATTTATGTGATTGTTCAATTATGTAATTTAATTTAAGTTTGTATGGTAAATGATTTAGAGTGTTATGTAATGTAAGAAAACTCTGGCATGATTTGGATGTCTCTGAGTTGGTAACTGTTGTAACTGTGCTCTCTCACTGGAATACACTGGAACCGTGGAGAAATGGAGAAATTTCTAGAGTAATGTAAGACTTTATAAGGATGGGAAGGAGACTATAAGTTCAGTCGGTTTTCAGTTCAGTTTGAGTGTAGTGCAGTGTCAGTGAAGTTTGTCTATTTTCGGTACTTGTGAAAACAGTGAAATGCTGTTGGCAAACAGTGAAGTGTTATTGAAGTGTGTATATCATTGGTACTTGTGAAAATAGTGAAGTGTTGTCAAGCATTAATCCTCTTGGGCACGCATAAGTTTTATAAGTTTTGTCGACACAATTTTACTCCAACTCCCACCCCTCCAGCCCACCCACGCGCCGTTGAAAACACGTACAGTATTCTCGCCTTATTTTCGCCACCCAAACCTCTATATATTGCCACGAAACCTACATGTCTTATTCACTGATGTTGTTCTAGCCGATAAGCGAAAAAAAAAAAAAAAAACGAATAAAAGTATATTAAGCCAACGTGAATAAACATTTCTGAATGTCAAAATCACTTCCCAACATCCTAAGTCGAATGTTTTCCATCATACAGAAAAATGTTATTAGAAGTTTTGATAGAGAATTTTATCATATTTCTTATGGGAAAGTCCGGTTATGATAAGATTTGTAGTTTTCGAGAAAATAGCCAAAAACTGAAAGCCATTTTTTGAGAGAGAGAAAAAAAAGGGAGCTTTTCTGCAAAAGTTTTCTCACATACATTATGCTTTTATTTCATAAGCTTGTGAAGAATTTCATGAGCTTTCTCATGGGCCACGTCGATTTTTGATAGGCCTCATAGTTACCAAGTAAATCGCATAAAACTACTGGGTACTTACGGCTGTGCTGCACTTTTGTCATATGCTCACAATAACCTTTATATTCCCGCCTATGTAACAACGACTTTTCATCAGAGATACGTACATTGTTACGTCCTTTACATACGTAGAATTCACTGATCTTTATCATGGTTCTTACAGGAAATTGATACATCTAATAGTTATCGAGTAAATGGATGACAAACATAGAATACTCCTCCTCGCCCAGAAGCAGGATAAAAACACTCCCTTTCCCTGCCTCACCTACATCTACATATTTTTGTTTGTTAATTTTTTTAATTTTCTTTTTTTACTCAAAGTATACATGTAAAATATCATCAGCTTTTTTTTTACAGTACTCAGAAACTCAACATGACCACCAGTCTTTTTGCTAGGTAGTGATACTGAAGCTGAACTTTCTTCCATCTCATATGTGTATATGTAAAAACTAGCACTTATTTGTGTAAAAAATACAAAAATATAGAAATAGGTCAATATACAAATAAACAAAATACGGATAACTCACTTCCTCCAGAGGTGTTGAGATGTTGGCAGAACTTTGAGGGGTTTGAGGACGAGGAGTTATGTAGTTCTTACCAAATTGTTCTTACCTAATTGTATCTTTACAGGAATGAGTCAAGCTCGTACTGTCCCGTGTCTTAAACCATATTTATTGTACATATCCTTAAATTTGTGAATTGTTTTGGCACACACTGTTTCATTCGGTAGTGCATTCCATTGATCAATTGCTCTGTTTGGGAAACTGAATTTCCTTACGTCTTTATCACCTCTCTTCTTATGCAGTTTTTTGCAGTGTCCTCTTGCTGATGCTTTCCCATATGTTAAGTAATCATTTATGTCTATTTTCTCCTTCCCTGATATGCATTTATATAGCATTATCATGTCACCTCTTTTCCTTCGCTCCTGTAGTGTTGGTAGATTCAGTTTATTTAGTCTTTCTTCGTAGCTTAGATCCCTTAAGTTTGGTATCTATCTTGTAGCGACCCTTTGAACTTTCTCAATCTTGTCTATGTGCTTTTTGGGATGAGGACTCCAGACTACTGATGCATACTCCAGGGTTGGTCTAATGAATGATGTTATTATCCTTCTTAGCATGTCTTCATTTAAGTATGTGAATGCTATTCTCATATTTGCAAGCAGTGTATACTGTACATGTTCCGTACCTTCTTGCTGATGTGGTCAGCCGGAGATAGTCTGTTATTGATAATCACACCTAGGTCCTCCTCTCTTTCTGATGTGTATAGGGTTTTATTTCCTAACGTATAATCCCAATCAGGTCTTTTTCCACTTTTACCAAACTTGATTACATGATACTTGTCCACATTGAATTCCATTTGCCATGTACTACTCCATTCATGAAGTTTATTTAATTCTTCTTGTAGCTCTTTACAAGAGTCTGTGTTAATAAGTCTCCTTTGTATTTTTGCATCATCTGCAAACATATTCAGATAGCTTTCATTTCCAGTGTTACTGTTTATATCATTTTTATACACTAAAAACATGATTGGTGCCAGCACTGAACCTTGTGGTACTCCACTAGTCACTTCTTTCCATGATGAGTAGTTTCCCCTTAGTACTGTTCTCATTTCTCTTTTTATGAGAAAATCATGCATCCAACAAAACAGTTTGCCTCGAATTCCTCCTTGATGGTACAGTTTCCATAAGAGTCTTTGGTGTGGTACTGTGTCAAATGCTTTCTTGAAATCTAAATAGATACTGTCCACCCATCCTTCTCTTTCCTGTATTGTGTTTGTTACTCTGTCATAGTAGCTCAACAGATTAGTAACACATGATTTTCCTTTTCTGTGTGTGTGTGTGTGGGGGGGGTGTATTTTGTTCTCTCCTTCTTGCACTACACATGCAATGCGCAATGCACACAATAGATTTCTCCAAGAACATTCGCTGCACGACATACATATATATGTGTGGCATATTTCTTGTCTCTGATCCTTGTACTAGGTTTTTGCTAAGTCGGGCAATGCATGCAATATTTCTCGGGGAACACTCAGTGCACTATTTTATTTGTATGTTTCACACTAGACCATACGCAATATTGCACTGTCTGAGATTGGTACAATACCTTTTCACTGAGGTCTGTGATTGTATGGCGTATTTGTTGTCTCTGATACTTGTGCTAGGTTTGAGGTAAGTCAGTCAATGCACGCAATATTTCTTGACGAATATTCACCGCACTGTTTTATATGTATATTTCACACTGAACCATATGCAATATAAAACACTATCACATGATTCCATCCCAACCTCCTCTATTATTCTGTTTCTGACTCTATGGTGTATGTGACCGCTTGTTTCCTTAGCGACTATGGCATATCTCTATGGCATACATAATGCCTGCTATGGTAGGTCAGTTATTTCACTAATCCAGGCACTATATGTTTCACAAAATATAAGTACTGGCTTCATTATAAAGACAAAATACTCACATCATTTACGGGCAGGGTGTAGCAGAGTGGAAACCCCGTTATAACTAACAACACTCCTGCCTCTAAGCCTAATGGCTGATAATGGACCCCAGTGTTTTACAAACAATATATTTATGTTCCATAGACACAATCACTTCACATTATAGTAAAAAACACTGTACAATCACAATATTTCAATAATGGCTTCTGCCTTGGGTGGGAGGGGGACCATGGTGGATTTAAAGGGACGACGGACAGCAACGCTACCATTCAGCCTGCCTGGTCATGAGATACTGAGGTTTTTCTGCTGCACATTGCCTCATCAGAGCAGTCACAGTGTTGCCAAGTGTTTACCCAGGAAGAGAGATGCACCCACTAGAACACACCAAAATTTGATGCAAATCAGCCAAAAACATTCCTTTTGATGGCATTTTTTCTGCTTAACAACGCGATTCGCATGTTCATGCATTTATATACCAAACCACAAAGAACGCGATTCACGTCAACATGCCTCAGAGGGTTAAACACAATTGCAGTTAGTAAAGTTTGTGTAGCTCCAGTGCTTGTGAGAATAGTGAAGTGAAGTTGAAAAGCATTCAGTGTAATTATTTAGAAAATAAAGACAGTGAGCGTAAGAAGCCAGTGTTTATTTACAACGCCTCAGCTGATCTTGCGTACTGTACACCTAAAGGCTGACCATAGGAAGCCCAACTCACTGCGCAACATCCTTTCTGTACTGAACTACTGCTGTTGGAGCCTGTGGCAGTGTAGGATGGGGACGTAACAGTATGTAACCTGGGTGAGATCAGTGTTGCAGAGACTTTCCACTCTTTGAATCAGCTATCAGATATGTGGACTGTACTGTAGGCATTCACAGGACGAAGGTTTGAATCCTGATTTTTTTTTTTTTAAGAGTTTAAAGTCTAAAAGTTTACACTGTCATTCCCTCAAAGGAAGAAAAAGTCATTTTCAAGATTCATTAATTTTGAGATGTCCAGACACACTGACTTTTGTAAACTGGTCCTATTACATACACCCGATTAACCCGCTCCGTGCCAGTGCCATTTTAAAATGGTCTGACATAATTGTGTGCTCAGTGCCAGTGCCATTTTAAAATGGTCTCGATTTCAAAAATTCATTGTGAATGCAATTTTCAAGCTAGGTGCAAAAAAATTGGTGTGCTTGTAGGGCAACCCTTCCTCTATCTGCCCTCAGGCAGCCTGGCCCATACACCTACCCCCTCCCACCCCATGCTCGCTCTGCCTCACTTTGCTTGTGTCAGTCATACAGTGCAGTGATGTTTCACCGCTGTCTCTCTGACGAGGAGATTCAGGACCTCCTGAGGGTTCCCTACACTGGGGAAAGTGATTTGGAGGATGACAACATGCATGATAAGGACTACATCCAGCCTAAGGAGGAAAGTAGTAGTGATGACAAAATTCCCTCACCTAGAAAATCCAGGTATGTGGGCTACACTAGGGCAACACGTGGTAGGAGGCCACCTGCACGTCATTTTGCACGTCATGATGATGATGAGGAAAGGGAGGCGGAAGGTAGTCTTGCAGTTGAGGGGTGGTTGGGGAGGCAAAGGATTTCACCATGTGAGGAGGAAAGTATGGGGAGGAAGCGTGGAAGATTTTGGAGTGTTCCATTGTTGGGTGAGAGTGACTCATCTTGCCTGCGCTCTCCCTTGCCCCCACGTGACCCAGCTCAGCCCAGCACTTCAGGACAAAGTCTTCCCGCCTTCCCCACACCCAGCACCTCACTTGAAACTCTTCCCCCATTCCCCACACTTCCCCATGCTTCCCCACAGCCTGGGGAACATGGAGGCGATGATGATGATGGGGAAACGACGTGGGAGTGGGAGGACGGTAGTGACTTTGTCCCCCACATTCACCCGTTCACCCACGAAAATGAAGCCGGATGTAGTGTCCCTGAACTTCACCATACCTCCAGTAGGCTTGACTTTTTCAGTAACTACTTTCCTGTGGAGTTTGTTTTGAAGATTGAGGCCCTGACCAACGCCTTTGCTGCATTTGAACGTGGGGGAACAACACAGACAGACACAGCCGATTGTTTGAACCTGAAGTGACCCTGGGTGAAATGTATGTGTTCCTAGCACTTGTGCTTTTGATGGGGATATTGAAAAAAAATCAGCTTCCCTTGTATTGGACTGTGGATCTAGTAATGGTGACACCATTGTTTGGCAAGGTGATGGGAAGGAATCGTTTTCAGTACATCCTGAGCCGCCTTCATTTTTTTGACACCCTTGACCCTGCTAACGCAAACAACATGGACAGGATAAGGAGGATACATCTGGTTTTTGATTACGTTTGAGAGAAATTCTGTACCTCCTTCTCTCCATATCGAGACCTTGTCATAGACGTGAGTCTAGTGCTATGGAGAGGTAATATTGCTTATTGTCAGTATATCCCCAGCAAAAGACACAGGTTTGGCTTCAAAGTCTTTGTGATGTGCGACTGTAAGACTGGGTATGTGCAGGACATAGTCCTGTACACAGGTGTTCAGACGGACATCACAGAAGAGAGAAGTTTGGGACTCTCAAGGGCTGTGGTAAAAACAGTGATCGAGGAATACCTTCATCATGGGCAAGTCTTATACCTCAATAATTGGTACACAAGCCCCCTTCTTGCCAGGTATCTTCACCTGCAGGAAACTGGTCTGTGCGGCACTGTAAAGAAGAATCGTCGGCACATGGTGAAGGTGGGGAGGAAGCTTCAGAAAAACGAGGTTGTTTTTTACAAATCACATAATATCCTCGCAACAGCATGGCACCACAACCGCGGAGTATTCCTCCTCTAGTATGTTCATCGGTCCCTTGTACACTGCACAGACAGTGTGGATTACAGGGCAGAAGTGCGGCGCCACGTATGGAAACCAGAACCTGTCTTGGCGTACAATGTGAATATGCGACAGGTGGATCAATCAGACGCCATGATTTCCAGTGTTGACCGTGACAGGCCCACGATGAAGTGGTATAAAAAAATTATTCTTCCATCTCCTCGACATCACTGTCCTCAATGCTCACTATCTCCACGCACATACCACTGGCATCAAGGAGACCTTCGAGGGCTATATTCGCAAGCTGGTGCGGGAAATAGTGGGAGAATATGGGGAAGATACTGCTCGCCACTGCCACACCGCTGCCACACCTCTCCGCCTCACCTCTAGACACTTCCCCAAAATCGTCCCTCCAAGTGGAACACGTCAGAATCCCCAATGGAGGTGTCACATGTGTGCAAACAGCACTGTAAGGCCACGTACTCAGCGGAAGAACTCAAGGCATATGTGTGCAGAGTGTGATGTAGGACTGTGTGTATATCCATGCTTCGAGGAGTACCACACTCTCACTAACTATTGACAAACAATAGTGTGGTAATGACGAGCAATAAAAAGATGCTCAAAAAGTGTTGTAAATACGAAAGAAGACGCTCAGAAAGTGTTGTAAGTACTGCATACAGTGATGACATATTGTAAATATTTTCTCGTAAGTGTAAGGACTGAACGTTGTGGAGTAAAGTTTTACGTATGTTCTTGTCAGTGTTAGACGATGTATTCACAGTGAGATGATCAAAAATATTCTGGTAATGTCTGTGTATACTGAAGGCATGTTGTAAATAATTTACTTTAAGTGAAAGGGCTGTACATTGTGAAGTCAAGTTATGCATATTTTCTCTAACTGTAAGACAATGCATTCACAGTGATACGTATAGTGTTGCATAAGTAAGTGATTTTTTGCCCCCCAAAACGCGATTTCTTTATTAAATTAGATTTTTTTTTTTGTGGGTGTGAAGTGGACAGAAAAGTGTTAAGACCATTCCTATACCTTCCCTGAGTCACGTTGGCGAGAATACCTGAGTTTACCTTGCATAGAAAACGGGTTTTCTCTCACCGCCACTGGAGATTCCCCACTCGCTCACATCTGCGGGCGGCCGAAGGGACTACAATAAACGCACTTTCAGCCTCCGGTGAGTTATGTTTTTATGGTCATATTCGTTTTTTTTCCATATCAAAATCTATCATTTTAGCATTAAAAAAAAAAAAAAAAAATTGGCTATCACAGGGGTGACACTTAGGGCTTGAAGTGGCCGGCTCGCGGCGGGTTAAGGTACAGTTAAAGCTCCCATCATTGGCCCATTACAAATCCTGTATTGTACTGATACATCCCGCAGTGCTAATGGATAACTGATATAAGTTGGACCAACTTCGGAAGCCAGAGTTTACATCATTGCACAAACATATTAAAGGTCGAAGTGCCAGCACAGGAACAATACTGGCCCATGCATTTTAAGTTTGATGGGTCATGCACAGCTGTTCAACAATTTGACAGATGATGATCTTAAGGGCTAATGTAATGGTGATCACTGAAAATACTTTTTTTTTTTTTTTTTAATGGTCTTACTGAGTTATTATCTTGAAGAGTAAGCACATCTCTATGAATTAACTATTTAAGATCTATGCACTGCATTCTGCTGCTGGTCAGATTGATTTTCACAAGTGGCGCAAAGGCTATTTCTTTTCCTTGTAATATTATTTTTGTAAAGTTATGAACGAAGTCACGAGTGAGTAGTGAGGGTCACAGTGACTGAGTGTCACTGTGGAAAATTAATGTCATAAATAGATTATCAATACAGTAATTCACTACATTACCAATCGCTTTACCCTATTTGTGCACTTTGTATTGAAAATTGTGAAACTAGATTGCAGTTGCCATACTGAGATAGCAGAAACTGCACATTCCAAGTTTATTGCAGAATTGCGGTAGTGGAAGGTAAGGGTCAGAGGTTGTGGAATTGCGATTACGGAGTTGAATTTTAGACTGCGGTGCCCAGCTCTGACCAAGACATATTCCGATCAGCAAAATCTAAATTACTGAAGACAACAATGAAAAGTGACTGACCAAATTCCTTTCAGGCAGACAGGCCAAGGCGCTCAACTAAAATCAAAGTTCCAGTTTCAGAATAGGCTACTATCCACCTGTGCCTCATAGGACTCAGGCCTTTAACCCACTGTGTCCCAACTGATTTTTCACCACTGACCCCCCCCCATCCCAGCAGATTTTCGAAAAGTTTTATTTGTTTAGCTAAAACTTCTTTTTATGAGAAACATTGGTAAATACCAAAAAAAAAGTGCTCACCTGAGCTTAGAAGTGGCCTAAACAGGTGACCCTTTAACCCCTAATGCGCGGACAATGGACAGCCGACCTCCCCCCCCCGGATGGCGGCGTTGTATCGCGGTCTGAGTACCTGTAGGAAAATATTAGCCAAAAATCAGAGATTAATCCTAGAACATTATACTTGGTATGGCAGATAGTACTTACATTTAACTTTCTCCAGAGACAGGTGTTGAGCCTTCGTGGACTACCCAAGGACTTGTGGAGACTTGCAAAGTTGGGTAACAAAATCTTCACTTTCACACCTCCAGCAACCCGGTTTCTCCTCTACCACAGCCTCATTCTGTCACAGTAAACTTTATACTACAATGTACAGGTAGTTTGGAATCTGTATTTGTACAACAAGCACTGAAAATAAGGCTAAAATCAACGAAGCATACGGCCGACATGCAGCGCGGCGGTGGTCTTCCCGTCACTTAACAAACATTTCCATTTTCACAGGTAAAAACACGTATACTACATTATTTTCAATCATATTATTTCCCAAAAGATCACAGCAGCGCACTTTTTATTCTGCCTTACGCCTGTCGCTTTATTCTCGTTCCTGTCGGCCGCTCGCACTGACTTGGAAGAGCTAGAACTCGTCATAATGTCACTTTGAAAGCCTACAGTAAACTGATGCTAAACAGGGGCAAACCGTGCGAAAAAAAACTAGTGTGACAACTGGGGAAACAAGCGTTTCCTATTAGCATAAACTGCTTGTGAGAGGAGAGCGCAGATTTACAGTTCTGAGCAGTCAGAGCGCTGCCATGCATCACAGCCAGGCTGGCCGGGCCGTGGTGGGGGGGGAGGGGGGAAAAATGCGATACTTGGCAACAATGGAGGTCAGTAGTACAAAGGTAAAGTATGCTAATTGTAGCTAAAGGGTGGTGGTACTGGTAGACAATACCAGCTGGAACATCCTTGCCCGCATTTATTCAAAATTAACTTGAATCGCAAACGCGACTCCGCCGTTATGTCCCTTTTTGGCGAGCGTCACAAACGCGACGCCCCGCGTTTTAGGAGTTAAACACTTGGTATCGTGTTCCCTGGAGCCACACTGCAGGTGTTGCATTTCTGTGGTAGCGATACCTATTGCAAACCACTCAGAATAGGTAGATATTTGTTCATCTGGTACGAATTTATATGTAGTAGAAGAATATATTGGTTTTCACACAATAATGTAGGTGATATAAGCTTTTGTTTCACTCACTGAACACATCAACATACCACACCTTCCTTGGCAACATTACCTCCTCATCACTTCTGCTCGTTTCTTCCTCTGGCATCACGTAATCTTTGTCCTCCAAATCATCATTGATTGGGGAATCGCTCTCACCATGAATTTCGTATCATGGCGTGACATGTCTTTACTGGCCAGGTCACTGGTAACAGGTGAGTTGCCGAGACATGGCGTGTGAGGGGGGAGAGGTCACGAGAGATAAGGCAGTGTCCCCACTTGGCGGTGGGTAGAGGAAGGTGTCTCACATATACGCACCAAAAATCACATGCGAAGTTTGACAAATGTGTAAATGATGGACCTCGCAATTGCAAAACGTATGGGTACATCAGTGGGATTCAGCATGACAAAACGTTGTGACGTACCCATACATCAACGGGACCTGGCAGGTTAATTCTCAGTTTCTAACTTTTTCCTCCAGAGACTCACCAACTCCCCCTTCTTCAGCAATAGTATTGTTTTGTGTCAATGATGTGGCAATAACTTTACAACACTCAACAGTTGTGCAACAAGCAGATTAACTGTAATTATAGTCACTAGATCGCTCCCTTAGACAAAACAGAATGACTGTTTCACCAACAAAGTCAGCTATCACCCTCCCCAATCCAGACAAACACGAATCTCTCACACCCTCAGCTCTCCTTTAACCAGTCACTAGAAAGACACACCAATTACTGGATACTAACATGATCTTTGCACAACAGACAAACAGTATCAGTGCAAAAGCAACTGGTAAGCTCAGTGCCATGTACACTCACAGGCACTACCTTCGAGCAGAAGAAGGAATATCTGAAAACAGTTTATGATTGTTTGAAGGAATGATAGTGAATTACACGAGCAGAAACTGAGCTCCATTTTTGTTGCTACAAGCATGGAAAAGCTTAAACACACACAAACACACACACACACACACACACACACACACACACACACACACACACACACACACACACACACACACACACACTGAATATGTTTGCAGATGATGCAAAATACAAAGAAGAATTACTAACACAGACTCTTGTAAAGAGCTACAAGAAGAATTAAATAAACTTCGTGAATGGAGTAATAAGCAAATGGAATTCAATGTTGACAAGTGTCATGTAATCAAGTTTGGTAAAAGTGGAAGAAGACCTGATTGGGATTATACGTTAGGAAATAAAACCCTATACACATCAGAAAGAGAGGAGGACCTAGGTGTGATTATCAATAACAGACTATCTCCGGCTGACCACATCAGCGAGAAGGTACGGAACATGTATACACTGCTTGCAAATAGGAGAATAGCATTCACATACATAAATGAAGACATGCTAAGAAGGATAATAACATCATTCATTAGACCAACCCTGGAATATGCATCAGTAGTCTGGAGTCCTCATCTCAAAAAACACATAGACAAGATTGACAAAGTTCAAAGGGCCGCTACAAGATGGATACCAAGTTAAAGGGACCTAAGCTACGAAGAAAGACTAAATAGATTGAATCTACCAACACTACAGGAGAGAAGGAAAAGAGGTGACATAATAATGCTATATAAGTGCATATCAGGGAAGGAGAAAATAGACATAAATGATTACTTAACGTATGGAGAAGCATCAGCAAGAGGACACTGCAAAAAACTGCATAAGAAGAGAGGTGATAATGACGTAAGGAAATTCAGTTTCCCAAAGAGAGCAATTGATCAATGGAATGCATACCGAATGAAATAGTGTGTGCCAAAACAATTCACAAATTTAAGGATATGTACGATAAATATGGTTTAAGACACGGGACAGTACGAGCTTGACTCATTCCTGTAAAGATACAATTAGGTAAGAAGAATTAGGTAGGTAAGAACAGAACAGAGCCCTAAGAATAACACAAGGATGCACACAGATCACAAACGCAGATCACTTGTATCAAAAAACAAAAATACTTCCACTGGAAGACCACATGACAATGAGAGGTGCTCAGTTTACGACTCCAGCTCAAGACCGATTCCACCCATGTGAGCTTATGTTGCGTCACCCTCCCACCATAAGAAATCGAAAGGCGGACAGCCTCCCAACAGATCACAGAATACTATAATTACATCTCTACTCCTCCTCCTCCTCCATCCACTATTACGCCTCACCAGCACATGCAGAAACGATTACCCACCACAGTCATCCAAAACCCCCATCCAAGTAACATCATTCATGAACCACCACCGGATATTCACTCTTTATGATACCTTATCCAGGGAGACACCAGTACCCATAACCAGGATAAGATGTTTCCATTATCCTGCCCTGGTACAGTACCTGTGAAGTGTGCTTTGTGAGCACGTAGCAAGCAAGCGAGCAGTTGCACAGCACATGCGCAAGTCATCGTAACTTCATCTTGGTGTAAACTTTCAACTTTTCTGGTGAGGCAGTTGAAGAATAACAGAAGAATAATTGAGCTAAAATATTTACTTTCTCATGTATTCTCTCTCTCTCTCTCTCTCTCACACACACACACACACACACACACACACACACACACACACACACACACACACACACACACACACACACACACACACACACACACACACACACACACACACACACACACACACACACACACACACACACACACACACACGCACGCACGCACGCGCGCGCGCATGCAATCAACAACAAGAAACCTTTTTTTAATTGATTTCATAGTGGAACATGTCAATTGAAGCCCTGGGTACATTCCCTTGGAAAATCGGAATTCCAAGGGGTTTCTTTGGTCTCATGAAAATGTATGTAGCTTGAAACAAAATTTATTGAATGTATCTACAACCTGCTGAAAGAATTTGCTCTCTGCCTCACATAGGTAGAAAAGTTATTAGCCTCTGAAAACCATCGCAGTCGGGCCATGACGTGTCGGGCAGGGCCAAGTCGTGTCTGGCCGCTCATTTCTCAGCTGATCGCTTCGCTACGTTGCTCGCTCAGGTCGCTGCGCTCGCTTGCTTGTAACCATGGCAAAACACACTTCAAAGACAACTGACTAGGCCCACACAACACAACACACTGTCATGCACCATACTATCACAACACAGACAATCCTTCAACATAAAATTCAACAGAACACTTTGAGCTCCCAGATGAAGTGGTTGGTGGCTGGTTTCTTGGAGTCCACTGAGTTCACGTTCAGGTGAATCTGAGGCTGCAGCAACAACAGCAGCAACTTAAACAGAAAAAAACTACAGAAACCAGATTAGGCATGATTAAAATCAAACGATTATAATGACATGATTTTAATCGATTTTTTATCAAAGGAAAAAAGAAACTAATTATAATAAAAATATTTTTGAAAGTCAAATAGTACAAAAATTTTGATATTTTATTCTAACTGTGTGTACTGTCATACTGTTCGTAATAAAAAATATGTTTCCATATGAAAATACCTGTAGATTAAGCCACAACACAGGAGCAGTTCATTACTTGTTCCCATCTCATGAGACACTAAAACTTGACTTGCACAGTTGCAACGGAGTTGCTCCAGGGCTTGACAATCGATGAAAAATGCAGATTTACTTGGTAAATTTACTTTTTTGTCGCTCTCTGTCCATGTATGACTCTGGTGAAGTAATTATTTTCATTCAGCTTCATTATTACCTCACTGGTGTTGGAGAAGGACACCTTCACACGGTGCCAGCGATAAAACTGGGCGGCTTCGCTACCTGATTATTCGGTATAAATGTCTCTGTCCCCGAAAGGAGGAGGATACACAACAGAAGAAGGGTTACTTGAACATGCAGTCCACCGGGTTCAAGTTCAGATAAACCTGAGACCACAACATCACCTCACTAAATCAGATATACAGTAGCTATTATTTACTAATGCGTCTCCTGAACTTAGTTATTATTTGACAATTCTTCTTACAGCCATGCCACCCAGTGACGTACATTAGCTGGGCTAGTTTACCATTTTTCCTCTGACTATAATAAAAAAAATAACATTTTATAAAAAAAAAAGATCGATGTCTAATAAAGAATAGCTTTCTACTTTCTGACAACAACAGCAACAATACAACTAATGAGGGGGATGACTAAGTCTACCCTGCAGCGATTATAGCAGGAGTTAGGAACTCCATTGAAACTGGCCCCTGGCAAAATACCTAAGCACTGCGTTAGGTACTGTTCAGTCTTGAGGAGTGTACTGGTGAGGCTTCCTATTTGAAAACTGTAGTTAAGGGAGGAAGAATTGCATGTTGGGTCATTCATTCAGTCTAGTTAACTATATATTTTTTTCTATTGAAACTGAGTTACCAACGGACTATTATTCATGTTTAGGGACTTTTCGAACTGCAGGGGTTAGATTTAGGATATATTAACGTCGTCAGTACAAGACATCCTTTAAACTGAATAAAAATCATTAGATGGTAGCCTGAGTAAAATACAAATTCAGTACGTCATTCGGTAATGTATATATTTCTTATATTATTCTTTGCTACCACCTGGCAACTTCTCTTAAGCTTAGGGGGGATCTCTAGTACTGAATGAGTTGATGAAAGCAATACCTAACTTCTCCACTTCAGAAAGTCTATACAGAAGTTAATAAAATACACTGATGGTATGCATATAAATAATTAATTATGACATCGAACTGAATTGGTTATTGGAAAAGATAAAAGATTCAGGCTCACGACGGTACCCTAATCTTCCTGCGTCGACTGAACAGAAAGTTCCGAACAGCTGTCCTCTTGAAGTAGAGGAGGGTGGCAGTTTTCCTGCACCAAGACAGTGCGTAGCTCCAACGACGCATTACCCATTTCATTCTTTCCACTTCCAAACGATTGTACTTAGCTTAGGAAATTAATGTAATGTGAAGCTAATGGAGACTGTTTCTAGCCGTGCACAACAAAGATTCTGTTAAAGCTGAAGGAAATCTTCTGATGGTAGAAAGAATAATCTAAAAAGAATGTCATCAGATTCGAGGAGTTAATATTTACTTGCAAGGGATCCCCAGGGTGTTTGTGCAAGCAACTAGGGCGTGGTGGGCACGCAGGCATCCAGAAACCAGCAGTGACGTATCTCTCGGTATACAGACAGGATTTTGTCGAATCACTTGGGTAGGTTGGGTGGAAAGTGGGTTGAGGTGGTGGAGCTTGGGGTAGTACGGTTAGGAGAGCGGTAAGGCTGATGTTGAGTTGAGGTTTGAAATTGTGACTGATAACGAATTTGAGGTTTAGGGAAATATGGCCTTAATTTGAGGTTAACCCTTTTACCGAGTATGTTCTCGCAGCTACCTGAAGAATTCGCTCAGCTTAGGAAAGACCTCTAATATTGAAGGAATCAGTAATTCTAGGAGCTTACATATAACATAAGGTGGTAAATCAGATGGGAGAAAGACATGTAGGGGCAGAGGCACAGGCCTCACAAAGGAAGATGTTTCTTGGCAAGACTCTAACTGGCAGAGAACAGGTACCGTACTCATTAGTTGTCTGAGTTTAAGGTGTGTATGAGACTGTTTGTTTAAACTGTTATTTTCATTTATACACCTACGATATACTTCAGAGCGAAACTGGAGTGATTGTAAAGTGAACAAATACGACCAATCAGAATTATTTCTGATAGTAATTCACTGCAATGGAGGCTTGTCCACCATAAAGACCAGTAAGGATCCCTTACGAATACTCAGCATAAGTGATGTCTCTCCGAATAATGTGCAAATGTTTAAGTCTAAGAAAGTAATGGAAATGAGTTACTTGAGAGGAGCATGTGGAGTTATATGGAGAGAGAATGACAAATGAGGAAATGACGATAGGTTGTGGCGTGGATGTGAATGTAACAGAAAGCGTTTGGAGAAATACACTGTGGTGATTTGGAGAAAGCATATGACAGGGTGGATAGAAAAGGATTGTGGAAAGTATTAAGAATATATGGAGCAGATGGGAAGTTGCTGAATGCTGTGAAGAGTATTTATGATGGTGCTAAGGCTGCAGTGCGTGTGGATGGTGAACTGAGTGAATTTTTCCCTTTGAAGGTTGGGTTGAAACAGGGATGTGTCATGTCTCCATGGTTGTTCAATCTGTACATGGATAGGGTAATAAAAGAGGTACAGGGTAGGGTAGTGGATGTTGGAGTGGCCCTGGTGAGAGAGGGTAGTGTTTGGAAACTCCCTGTACTGTTGTTTGCAGATGATACTGTGTTGTTGAATGAAGACGAAGGAGAGCTGCAAGGCTTGGTGGATGAGTCTGGGAGAGTGTGTAAGAAACGGAATCTAAAGGTGAATGTAGGGAAGAGTAAAGTGATGGTCTCTGAGAGAGGTGAAGTCAGTGAATAAACAGCGAGGTTGGATGGTGAGGAATTGGAAAATGTGAGTACGTTTAAGTACTTGGGTAGTGTGATGAGTAAGGATGGAGGTCTGGAGGGTGAAGTGCTTGAAAGGGTACAGCAGGGAAGAAAGGTTGCTGGTTCTTTGAAAGCAGTGATAAGAAGCAGGGAAGTGAGCATGGATGTGAAAAAGTTACTACATGGCAGTATTGTGATACCAACTCTAACGTATGGAAATGAAGCTTGGACGTTGCTGGAAGGACACAAGTCAAGAGTGAGAGCAGTGAAAATGAGTTATTTAAGAGGAGCCTGTGGAGTCACATGGAGAGACAGGCTGACAAATGAGAATATAGAGGAGCGTTGTGGTGTGGATGTGGATGTGATAGAAGGCGTTAGGAGGAATACACTAAGGTGGTTTGGCCATGTGGAGAGGATGGAGGGTGAAAGACCGACGAAGAGAGTGTATGTGAGTGAGGTGGAGGGGGGAAGAGGTAGGGGGAGGCCGAGGATGAGATGGAGGGATGGGGTGGAGAGGTATATGAGAGAGGGGTGTGTGAGTTGGGAGCCGGGAAGTGAAATGGCGAGGGACAAGGCGACGTGGAGGAGATTTGTTTGTGGCCACCCCGAACGGGATTGAGGCGTCTGGCAATAGATAGGAGACTGTATGTGAGGGAGGGGGAGGGGGTAGAGGGAGGGGGAGACCGAGAATGAGATGAAGGGATGGAGCAGAGATATATATGAGAGAGGAGGGGGTAAACTGGGGGAGGGCGGGGAACAGGGAAACATGTATTTGTTTGTGGCCACGCCTTATGTCTGGCCATAGACATACAGAGATAGAATTCTTCACAAGACACCAACTCCATCTCAACATGGTTCCATGTGCCGATGGGTTACCTACCTTGCTGGGCAACCGTTCAGGGTTCGCTGCATTGACGACAAAAGAAATTCCTGACCATTGCCTCCAAACCTATGGAAGATTTGGGATGTTTGTGTGAAAGCTGTGAAAATGATTCGTGATCGTGCTTTGAATCATCGACTGCTTCAGTTGTTTGGCGAGGAACGGAGTCATGAACACACAGACATGAGGTGGCTTCCGCTTGGTATCATGTGTTTGAATAGTGGGATGAAATTTTACGGTTTCTCCATGGACTGGGACACAGCCTGGATGATTATTTTGATTCCCTAAGTTTCTTCAAATGCTTGCATATTTGGCCAATTCATTCACAGCTCTCAGGGAACTCAGTCGCCCTCTGGAGGGAAGATGACTCACTTTGCAACTGAAAGTGAGAACCTGGTTTCATTCAATGAAGGACTTGCTTTTCGAAATTTTAGTAAATTTTCCATCACTTGGAGGAATAGTCACGGTAGATGCTTTCTTGGAACCTGATATTGTTTCAAATATTGTTGTGCATCTGCATATGCTGCAAACTTTATTCAGTGGCTGCTTTTTGTGCCCTCCGGATGAATTAGGAAGACATTGATGGTGACAGTGACATATAGGAAGATCTCATCATTTGAGAATCAGTCATGCAATCTAAATGGAGTTAACAACAATATGCATCTGCAGATGCTGCAAACTTCGTTCAGTGGCTGCTTTTTGTGTGGGAAGCCGCAAGTCTGTGATAACGCCTTCCGGATAAATTAGTAAAACACTGATGGTGACAGTGACATATAGGAAGATCTCATCATTTGAGAATCAATCATGCAATCCAAATGGAGTTTACCGACAGCCATCTCGAGTAGTACTGGACTTCTTAGCTGGAAATCCATCCTTTCTAACAAGAAAGGTTCTCGCTGTGCTGGTGCCATTGGAGACCGCTTATCTTAGTAAAACTGGATTATCGTGCCTGTTTCATATAAAAACTACAAGCAGAAATCGGTTGGATACTCAGCACGACATGCAGGTATCACTCGCACGAAGAAGCCAAGGTTCAGTGCCACACTAGAGGAAAAAAAATAAATAAATCAATAGTCACTGAGTTTGCGCGGCATGCATTATCTCTTAACATACCACGCAATGAATATATGAATGAATCATCGTTTATAATGAATCACTTAGTTGCCAGTTAAGTAAAACTGCTGATAAATATTAAAAGCCATGATGGATATATTATTCGATACCTGTGAGAAAAGCACCGTTCTTTCATAAAACTGGGGTAGGGGTGTGAGAACTGTCTGGTAATTTGAAAGGGGTGCGAACAGGGGAAAAAAAATATGAATCACCGGTGTAAATTAATATGGATTATCTATAGGATGTGTTCATGTTTGTCTTAAAAAAAAAAAAATCTTTTTCAATAAATGTTATTTTTTAATTTGACAGTCACAATAATTCTTTACTCCTTCAGTGACTCAACCGTACCTGCAAATTCCTTCGTAGACATCAGAAGCTCTATTCAAATGTACTCTATTAGATTTCTAATATTGTTATTATTACTGTTAATATTGACCGAAGGTTGATGACAGTCGTATTTGTTTTGTTAAGCGGTAACAAGGGAAATTATTTCTGATAACTTCAGTGCAAATGGGTCTGCCTCAATGAAAACCCTATGTAGGCACTAGAATCGCCCTTCTTGCGCACTGGTATCAGTAATTAGCACCATTTTCTCATGACTTAGTTTTAGTGATTGGAATCTTAGATTTATGCAAATTACAAAAGTTGCTCAACGGTGGCGAAATGATGTCACCCGAAACTGATATCTGTGACCTCTGAGGATTACAAATTCACACACACACACACACACACACACACACACACACACAAAGAAAACTTGAGGGTATGAGGGTATGATCAGTTTCCAAGTTCATGTAAATTTCACTTGAGTGACATAATTTTAGTCTGACATATGACCACACCTGACCCCGACGTTGTTACAGCGGGCGACCATCTCTCTAAAGGCGGCCTCGTCCCCAGACCTACTGGCGATTTTGTAGGAGACGGGTTGGTAGCGCTCCCACCACGGCCGCGGCGTGTCTCCCATCACCACCACGTGGTCAGTTGGCGGCGACACCTGTAACGTCAGGGAAAATCAGGTAAACAGAGGTCAGAGGGGTAGCCTGTCGAAATCATTTGTTTCAATACAAAGTGTCGAATTGCATATTCTTTGTGCTACTCTCGTTGCAAGAAATGTACAGTACACATTTTTTTTTTTTTTGGCCTATCGACTATTGGAGCCAAAGCTCTTGGTCATTAAGGCCACACACACACACACACACACACACACACACACACACACACACACATATATATATATATATATATATATATATATATATATATATATATATATATATATATATATATATATATATATATATATATATATTTACACACACTTCCATGTATATATACAGACACACTTTCATGCACACGTACTGTACATATGTATACAATAAATTTTTTTATTTTTTTTTTATTTTCTTGGGGGGGTTTATATTTTTTAGACCTTATATTACTTGTAAAGAAAACCCTAATCTAAAGACCCTAAAACTAATCACCTAACATATAAATCGCTGACCTATACTAAATCCTAAAGGGACAAATAGCTAAACCTACACTGATGGTAAAAATACCTCGACCAAGAGAACACCATTGTCTCCAGATATGTAATGCCTTTCTACATTACATACCTACATTCATCACCTGGTGACTGTCAGTCAAGGTACAACCTAATATAGGGGACATCAATATATGAAAGAGAACCAAACGAGTCAGGAACATTTCCATATACGTCAGCTGTCGGCCTTAATTAGGACAACTTAAACAAGATGGTATAATGTATTTACATAATATGTACAAAAAGTGTTGGACCTCGCCCAACAGACCACCATCGACTGCAAGTGCCCAATACCTTTCTATATTGCACACTTGCACTCATCAGCTGGTGACTGTTAGGCGAGGAACGGGGTTTAGTGTAGGGGACATCAATATTAGAAATAGATCATATATTTCAAATACGTCAATTGTCTACCCTAATTAATAGTACAATATTTACATATTTACAGTTGATAAAAACCATAACCATATAGTAAAAAAGTCACATCACTCTGATCAGTCCAGTCTCTCTCAAGAAAGCCATCAATTTATCAGTCATAACAGTATCCCCATCACCCAGGATGGTGGAAAGGGTGAAGGGGACGTCTTCTGCGCCGCAGTAATTTATAAGTGAAGCACGTTCACGAATAAATCGCCGACAACCCAGGATTATGTGACTGATAGATAACACCGCATCACAGATGTCACAGTGCGGTGGGAAGCGTCTTCCCATATACGGTTTCATATGAGTTAAAATGGTGGCATTAAGTCGTAATCTTGTCAATACTTTTTTCTCAAGGCGACTATTATGGTTGGCAGTGTCCCAGTCGCCCAGGTTCGGCTTACACGTTCGAATATTTAATGTGGTCCACTGACCTTGCCACAGAAGATTTATTGATTTCTTTCCGAGAAAGAAACTCAACCATAGATCAAGAGGAACGCCCCAGGTCTCCTCGAGCTATATAGTCGACTTTGCGAGTAAGTCAGCCTGCTCATTGCCGTAGATACAATGACCAGGCACCCAGATCAGCGTGAATGACTTGTTGCATGAATGCAACTTATTAACGATGCTGCCCTGGATCTCGTGAGAGACCGTAGTGCAAGATGCAATTGCCTGAAGGGCTGATTTTGAATCTGAAAATATGACAAACACAGATGTATGAGTCGGCAACCGATAGCTGAGGGCACATTCAGTCGACCACACACTTGCACCCACACATTCACTCGACTTGGAGCCGTCAGTGTATAAGTGGTGGGACCCCAAGTGATGAACGATGATGTTACGAAACAATTGGTGGACCTCCGCCTCCGGCGCCTTGGTCTTAGGTGCTAGGAGCCATGTTACATCAACAATAAGGCCGGGTGGCTCCCAAGGCACTATATTATTAAACACCAACTTGTCACAGTCACTGAGGTCCACACCAAGCTCCTGAGTCAGTAAGTGGAGGCGAACAGCAAGTGGCCGACGCACCCCCTGCATAAGATGGTGGTATTGACGCAGGGGTGTACAGGCCACATTGCCGATATTACTTTTTCTATACGTTCTTAGTCCATAGGATAGGGCCAGGTGGTCACGGCGAATAAGGAGGGGAGGCACATTCGCCTCCACTTCCATTCGAGCTACACGTGTACACTGGACGGCTCCAAGACACATTTGCAAACATATATTCTGTAACACATCCAACCTCCTCAATGTGGCATCGGATGTCGAGCTATACACCTGTGCGCCACAATCTAGCTTCAATCTTTTAAGGGACTTATACACCATTAATAAAGATTTTCTGTCAGCTCCCCATGTAGTATCCGCTAGGTACTTTAGGACATTTACTGGTTTATTGCAATGAGCAAGCAAATTATTAACATGAATTTTAAAGTTCAAACGACGATCAAAACGTATGCCCAAAAACTTTACAGAATTTCGAAACGGTACCACCTGATTATCCAAGGTTAAGCACAAATTAGGTATGTTACGAGTCGTTAAAACTACAGCGGCACACTTAGGGACGGAAAACTTAAATCCCCACTGCAAGGCCCATTGTTGGATGGAGTCAAGGGCTGCTTGAATCCGCCCAGCCGAAAATTGTTCATTATGGGAAGAGTGCCATATTGCACAATAGTCAGCGTTGAGCGGGTATTTAAGATTCCTGGGGATGGGAGCTGATGACAGAATATCAATGATCATAATACTAAATAAAGTGGAAGTAAGCACATTTCCCTGCGCCACCCCGTTTGCTTGATAAATATATCCGATGTTTCGTTACAGGGCAATTTGAAAGAGAAAGTCCTGTCCCTTAGGAAATTTGAAATAAAAAGAGACAAATTTCCTCTTAATCCATAAGCATAGAGCTTCCTTAGTATACCGTGTCGCCATGTCATGTCATAGGCTTTATGGATGTCCAAGAACACTCCTATCACGAATTCTTTATTGGCAAATGCCTCTGAAATACAATGCTCCATATTCATTAAACGATCTAGTGAAATTCTGTATTTACGGAAGCCACACCGTTTATCATTTAACAAATTCTTCGACTCTAAAACAAAAAGAAGCTTATTGTTAACCATTCGTTCCATGACCTTACATAGACAAGAAGTCAACACAATAGGACGAAATGAAGTGGGATTCATAAGACGACCAGCCTGTTTGGGTATCGGTATGACGTGCGCAAAGTGCCATGAGTTTGGGAATGTTCGAGACACCCAAATCTCATTGTATAATGCTAACATCTTAATCAGGTTGTCCTGATTAAGATGCTGGATCATACCGTAGGTGATGGTGTCTGTCCGGGGCTGGTGTCTTTAGGGGATTTAAGGGCAAGGAGCAGTTCATCTAGTGTAAACTCTTGGTTGTAAGGGAAGTCTACGTCTTCCGTGGCAAAGTCTAATATCTGTAGCTCAGCTGTGCGTTTACAATGTTGGAAACGCGGATCATAATTGGCTGAGCTACTTATATGAGAAAAACTCCTGGCGAGGATGTTAGCAACATCCACGGGATCGTCATAGATGTTATTATTAACCTGCAGGGTGGTCACAGGGAAGTATGGGCCTTTATTGTGTAATATTCTTACAGTGGACCAGACTTTTCTTAATGGTGTAGTACGAGTCACCGTGAACACAAAGGACCACCAGGAGTCACGTTTCATCCTTGTTATTATTCTCCTTGCCTCAGCCCGAGCCAATTTGTAGGCAACAAAATTCTCCTCAGTAGGCTGACTGTCAAAAATCCTGTGTCTCCTATTGCATATCCTTAATGCTTGTCAGCAAACTGGTGTCCACCACTGTGCCCTATGCTTCGCATGAACTGTAGAAGTCTTGGGAATAGCAGCCTCAGCCTCATGTGATATGGAAGTGGTTAAATTATCGACCTTAACATCTATAGTCTACCCAGATATATCTAAACTAGCGATCCTTGAGAAGGATCCCCAATCTGCTTTCCTATAGCTAAATTTTGGGGGTGGAGGGTCCGAAACGATGTCGTGTGTATAAGAACGACAGATGGGTAAATGATCACCTCCCAAGGAGTCGTCATAAGGGTCCCATGAGAAATCTTGATGTATACCAGGGGAGGCCAGGGATAAGTCAATGGCCGAAAAGTTACCAGTACAATCGTCTACACGAGTCGCTCTACCATCGTTCAGCAGACAGAGGTTGGACTGTAGTATTAGGTCGGCTACTTTCTCACCACGACCATCGATCCTCAAGCTACCCCATTGGTAGTAATGGGCGTTAAAGTCGCCCAACACTAACTTATTCCCAGAAAGATATTCAAATAGTGAATTTAAAGCATCCCCATCAATGAGGCCATGTGGAGGACAGTATAGAGAGCAAATAGACAGATACGTGTTATTAAATTTTACTCTACATGCGACAGCTTCCAGAGCAGAATTTAGAATCACTTCCGTTTGTGGGTGTGATTTGTGTGTGTATATGGCAACTCTGTGACCTTCATATCTTCTATACGAGTGGTAATGTTTGAACTGCGGAGGATCAGGATGATCCTCCATGCATGTCACCTGTAAACAAACAACATCTGGCCTGTGTATGGAAAGCAAGATTGCTATATTTTGTAATTTATTCCCAACACCTCTACAGTTCCACTGTAATATAGTGAATGCAGCAGTTTAAGATTTACGAGGGTGGCCAATGCTCTTAGTTTTTTTATGCCACCTGCCAACAGGTGAGCGACTACTGGGGGACCTATCCCGGTGCTTGCTGATGGAAACCTCCTTATTTTCGTCAATAACGAGGGTCCCAGATTCCACCGAGGAAGAGCTACCCTTTCTCTCCCTCGCTGGGCCAGGAGCAGGAAGAACATGAGGTCTTGACTTGGTAAGGGTGGTCATATTACTCTTATTAGAGTTGTCAGGCTTCTGTTTAGGCTTGGCTGACTGAACAGCAGCAGCAGCCTGAGAGTAGGAAGTTGCAACAAGGGTGTCAGTTTGAGAGGTGGATTGGACAGGAGGCTGAGATGGAGAGGTAGAGTGCGTGGTAAGAGGAACTGGTTCAAGGTCAGTCTGTGTTGCTGCAGAGCACATCATGGGAGGGGTCATTACTGCCGAAACGTAGGACCTATTCGGCATGGGAGTTGCATGCAACTCCCTCACCTTTTTCCTAGCTTCGTAAAAGGAGACACCCTCAGTTGCCTTCACTGCACAGATCTCCTTCTCCTCCTTCCACTTGGGACAATCCTTAGAGGAAGTGGAGTGAGCACCCTTACAGTGAAAGCAACAGATAGTCTCTGATGTGCAGTGCTCAGCATCGTGACCCTGTGTTGCACATTTGCCACACACTGACTGTGAAACCCGACAAGTCTTAGCACCATGCCCATATAACTGACACTTCAGACAATGGAGTGGGTTGGGGATATATGGCCTTACATTAACAATTTCGTAGCCAACTTTGACATGTGCCGGGAGTGAAACTTTGCCGAAAGTCAAAACAATAGTGGCCACCTTCGTCCTCATGCCTTCGGAATATCTAGTAATGAACCGGGTATCGATTACGTCCTGCTGAGCAAGTTCCCGTATGATCTCGTCCTCTTCCATAACCATGAGATCCCTGTAGGTGATGACACCTTTGCAGGAATTCATGGCGTGCAGGATCCTTGGCTCGACATCATATTCTTGGAACTTACACAGTTTCACCAAGTCTTTTACCTGGGAGGAGTTGACAGTTTTTACCAGGAGGTCTCCATTTGCAAGTTTTTTTTACCTGTTCCACCTCCCCAGCACAGTAATCAATCACTTTCTTGATAAGGAAAGGATTGAGTCTGCTCAAGGAAGTGGAACAGAGAGCATGGAGAGTGACTGTGCATTATGTACAGGGATGTCAAGAGCTGTTCGAGTCTGTCTGGTTGTCATCAGTCCGTGGATCAGTCGGGGGTTGGTCAGGACCGCCTCCCCCCCTGAAGGGGCGGGGGAGGCAGTAGGGGCGTCTGACATAGTTACCACTTCCACCAAATAGGGGGAAGTGGGAAGAAGGTGAGAAGACAAGCAATGGACGAATAACCCAGGGAAAAACACCTAAGTCTGATGTTGCCCTCTCAAACCATTCCAGGGAGGCCCGACCGTGTCTATTCACGCCCCAGTGCATTCAGTGCGGGGGGAACTCCGTGGGCGAGTAAGCAAAGGTAAACTCAGGAACAGATACAAACACCTATTGTATCTCTAAACAGGGAAGGGAGGAGAATCACTACTAGCTAGCCTAACTGTGAAAAAACGCCTTAGTGGCGAAAAAACAAAAAACTACTGCCGGTGGGGCAGCCCTATAGCTAGAGGAGAGCTCAGATGAAAGACGTCTTTACTCCCCGCAACCATGCATAAAAGTCCGTACACAATTTTTTATTTTTTTTTGCCTATCGACCATTGGTGCCGAAGCTCCTGGTCATTAAGGCAGTTGAATACAGTATATATATGTATATACAGTGAGACTTATATATACAAACATATATATACATACAGTACATACATACTTTCATGCACACGTATATATATATATATATATATATATATATATATATATATATATATATATATATATAATTTTTATTTTCTAATTTGTATTTTTATTTATTATTATTATTTTTTATATTTTTATATTTTTTACCTTATATTATAACCAAAAATGCCTAATCTAAAGAACCTAAAACTAACCACCTAACTGACAAATCGCTAACCTATACTAAATACTAAAGAGACAAATAACTAACCCTACACTAATGGTAAAAAGACCTCGTAAGGAACTTCACACTTGTCTTTCACACCAGTGCTGCCGGACCTGCGACTGACATTTCATCGCCATATCCAACGGGAATAACAACAACTATAAAACTTGGTCTTGTTGGAATGATAGATAAACCTAGATGCAGAAAAACACAAGATCATCAGTGGCATATGCAAACCCTCATAAGAGGATAGTATTCGTGTTGCTGTAATTTGTGAACCACTCTCCCCCCCAAAAAAAAGTTATTAATGAACACTTTTCATTGCTTTATGATGTAATTGTAAAAGTTCATAACCATAAATGGTTCCTGATGAAAAGAAAGGAGCTGGAAGCTTTTTTCCTCTAACATCTGGTTTACTTATAATCAACTGAATATACAAGTGTAGCAAGATTATCGTAACCCCTCACTGCGTCACTTCCACATTTTCTAGGTCAAGGATCTCCTAAAAAGAGTACGATTTTAAATATTCCATTAAATATGGAAGAACACGAGCTCTCAAATGAAATGAAAATGTTGCTGGTGCTTTATCCTGTAGCACATATGATGTAGGTAGTGGAAGTTGGAGTGGCCCTGGTGAGAGAGGATAGTGTTTGGAAACTCCCTGTACTGTTGTTTGCAGATGATACTGTGTTGTTGAGTGAAGACGAAGGGGAGCTGCAAGGCTTGGTGGATGAGTTTGAGAGAGTGTGTAAGAAACGGAATCTAAAGGTGAATATAGGGAAGAGTAAAGTGATGGTCTTTGAGAGAGGTGAAGTTAGTGAATGTACAGCGAGGTTGGATGGTGAGGAATTGGAAAATGTGAGTACGTTTAAGTACTTGGGTAGTGTGATGAGTAAGGATGGAGGTTTGGAGGGTGAAGTGCTTGAAAGGGTACAGCAGGGAAGAAAGGTTGCTGGTTCTTTGAAAGCAGTGATAAGGAACAGGGAAGTGAGCATGGAAGTGAAAAAGTTACTACATGACAGTATTGTGATACCAACTCTAACGTACGGAAGTGAAGCTTGAATATTGTTGGAAGGACACAAGTCAAGAGTGAGGGCAGTGGAAATGAGTTATTTAAGAGGAGCCTGTGGAGTCACGTGGAGAGACAGGCTGACGAATGAGGATATAAAAGAGCGTTGTGGTGTGGATGTGGATGTGATAGGAAGCGTTATGAGGAATACACTGAGGTGGTTTGGCCATGTGGAGAGGATGGAGGGTGAAAGACTGACGAAGAGAGTGTATGTGAGTGAGGTGGAGGGGGGAAGAGGGAGGGGGAGGCCGAGGATAAGATGGAGGGATGGGGTGGAGAGGTAGATGAGAGAGGGGTGTGTGAATTGGGAGCAGGGCAGTGAAATGGCGGGGGACAGGGTGACTTGGAGGCGATTTGTTTGTGGCCACCCCAAACGGGATTGAGGCGTCTGGCAATAGATAGATAGATAGACATATGATGTTATTCATTTATTTATTTATTCGTTTTTAACCAATGATATGGTTCGACTGAACGCCTACCATTCACTAACTCAGTAATATTATAATGCTGACTTTCGGTGACGCTGCAGTGAATGACAATCTAAAATGATTTCCTGTAAGCCAGGAAACTGTTTACTAAGCTGTGTGGTGACAACCAAATGACGCTTGAAAATTTAGCAGGTTAGGGCGTTTGAACCGATTCGAGCCTGTAGGGATGACGAATTTATTGCTCACAGTGCGACTTGCCATCCTTGCCTTAAATGTCGGATAGGAATAGATCAGCATCGGGCCCCTACACTCCTGATTATTGAGAAAAAAGAAAAAAAAAGAAAGAATAGTAAATAAATGGACGAGAGATGGATTCATGTCTCTCTAATATGCATGTGCTCCCCCCGGTAATGCGCAAGATTATAATGCCGAAACTAATAACAGGATATTATCTGTTTAGGACCCCTAAAAGGAGACCAAAATGACTGGCCGGGTAGAGGAATGGGAGATTAAAAACTGGACAGTCCGGCTAAAAGCCGGGCGTCTGACATAACCAGAAAGAGTTAGTGAATTTAGAAAGGAATAACACTGAATGAGTGAGAATGAAAATAAGTGAAAGATGGAGAGTAAGTGCGGGGGTAAACGAAAGTGGGTATAAAAGTTTTAAAAAGTGAGTGGACCTTGTCAAAAAAGAAAACGAATGAGTGATCGAGTGAATATGAGATTTTTTTTTGTATAAAAAAGTAGGACATCAAGGCTTAGACCCTGCAAAACTTTTTCTTTCCAAATAAAACTAAAGAGAGAGAGAGAGAGAGAGAGAGAGAGAGAGAGAGAGAGAGAGAGACAGAGAGAGAGAGACAGAGAGAGAGACAGAGACAGACAGACAGTGACAGACAGAGAATCAGAAGAGTGTTTCAGAAGCCACGCTGCAGGCAAACATACTTGAAAGACTGTCAGTATCGGTTAATTCTTGCATTAGAGATCTCGATAAAAAATAAACGTGAGAATGTTTAGCTAGAAGAGTACTGCGTGCTCGTCGGAATGTGCAAGGAATGTTAGTCGAGAGATCAAAAACGCATTAACCAGAAGAGAGAGAGAGAGAGAGAGAGAGAGAGAGAGAGAGAGAGAGAGAGAGAGAGGGAGGGAGGGAGGGAGGGAGAGAGAGAGAGAGAGAAATGAAGCATTGCAGCGTAGAGGAGGGGGGGGGGAGAAGGCTAAAAGGAATCTGTATCAGTAAGAGGAGGAAAGCTGATGAGACGAAAAGTTTATGATTTCAGGCTTTTTAGATGTGTTGTAGTAATGAGTTCCCTACCTGTGACAACCGTATGTCATCAATGGGCAACTGAGGCTCCTTTACAACGCCAGGAATTGAGTGGGGTCAAAGCAGGCAAAGAGTAAGGAAACGATAACCATCCTCTTTGAATTTGTTTTTGATAGATATGCAATGTTATCGATGAACGTAGCCGAGGGGTTTGATTAGATGGAGAGATTGTCGGTGTGCTGTAGTTTAGGCTTCCACTCTATCACTAGTGGATTGTAACGTGGGCTGCTGCTAGTAAAATTGTGCATCGTCAAATAGAGTGAATAGGTACGTCTCTCTCTTTCTCACCTTCCCCCGTTATGTATCGTAAGCGAGGTGATTTACAGAACACTTTTGGGATACGCAGTTTATTGTACACAGTTATATCGAAATGTGATTGACAGTGTAGCGTAGCGTGATGGCAAACCTCCTAGCTGACCCTATCTCCTGCCTTCTGCCCTCGATCGTATTCTCGGTCTTTCTGTTTCTCTCTGGCTCTCTCTAACCCCCTCTACATGGCTTCCGGCTAAAGTGTGTGGGCGTACGTGTGTGTGTGTGTGTGTGTGTGTGTGTGCAGACAGAGTTTCACGTAGGGCAGGACTGTCCACTCTCCCAACATATTCGTGACACTTATCAGTTTACAACCCTTAGTGATTTATTTATGGGTAGAATTGATAATGCATCCGTGTGCCCAATAATTAACTCAAACCTAAGTCTGTATTCTGCCCCAAATTACTAGCTCTCCCTGTGTAGGCATTTTAATTATTTTACTCTTTGAAGCGTGTGGCGTGTGGATATACTATCTTTTTATTATTCCAGTTATTACCAGGCAATTTTTCTTCAGCTTGTGTAGCATTTGTGTAATTTAAGACCCATATACATCCTTTCTGGGATGATAGGGTCGTTTACGTGTAGACGAGTAAAACCTGTGAGCGAGTTGCTTGCTTCAGGGGTTAATATTCCTATTAAATAAAAAATCAGATGATATTTGATGAAAACGTTATCTGTGACAGTGGAACCATTTTATGTCTGTCTACGTTGCCATAGACGGTCTTGATACTTTTTGTTGAGTAATATTTGTTTATGGAATGTGTACCAATATAAACACTGTATAAAGTTAAGGATAATCCTAAAAGAATCAGATTAATTAGTGTTGGACCTCAAATCATTGTAATTACCTCAATTATCAGTATTAATGTATTGTTGTGGTTAATAAAATATCTATCTATCTATCTGTGTGTGTGTGTGTGTGTGTGTGTGTGTGTGTGTGTGTGTGTGTGTGTGTGTCGTATTTTCGGCACCTAACCAGAGGTGTTTGGCATTCTTGATTAGTCGAGGCTAGCGGATGTGTAGTTGTCTCTTCCAGGAGAACTTCAAACATAACTACCTGTTTTACATAGTTACCTATAGCTAAATAGTTACACAGAGGAGTAGACTGTAGCACCAGTCAAGCAGGGCGGTACTCCCAAGATGGATGGAAAGTTGATGACAGAGAAAGTTGGAGCTCCCGTTTCATCGGCCCTCAGGACTAGCTACTGACCATCCCCCTTTGCTGAATTTTTCAGTGTTTCAGTAACACAGAGAGTAGGCCAGCATGCTCTCCAATACAAGTTTCTCTCTCAACACCAAACTACATGCACAGTACCCACTACACATCCTTTTCAAAATTAACAAAGAAAAAGAAAAATGGCGTACTACAACCCCCAGTCCCCAGGGGGGGGACCATAAATGCCCTCACCATCCGCCCCTCTCCCGGTGACGACTCTTTGAGCTGCCTAGATCCACTGTCTGACTCACTTCTTCATTTCTGCAACATTCGTGGCCTTTCCTCTAACTTTCTGTCTGTCGAACACCATCTCTCCTTCTCTAAACCTCACCTTCTCTACCTTACTGAGACTCAGCTGTCTGAGGCAACTGACAGCATATCCTTGTCTGTATCCTCCTACCTTCTCCACACTCATTTCAAAGCCAAAGGTGGATGTTGTGTATATGTACGCAATGACCTATCTTGCTCTCGTGTTCCTGAACTAGATTCTTCTGAATTCTCTACTCACTGGCTTTGGCTCTCCTGTCATTCGCTGACTAAATATATCTGCGCAGTTTACGTATCTTCTAATTCTACAGACTATCAAAAATTCTTTGACTATCTTACTTCTTCCATGGAACACATTCTATCCATTTCTCCTTTCTCTGAATTCTCCGTTCTAGGAGATTTCAATGTTCACCACCACCTTTGGCTCTCCTCTCCTTTCACTGATCCACCTGGTGAACAAGCCTACATCTTTTCTGTCCTTAATGACTTACAGCAGCTTGTACAGAACCCTACCTGTATCCCTGACCACTTTGGAGAGAGCTCTAACATACTTGATCTCTTCCTTAAAACTAATCCTTCTGCTTACACTGTTAATCTTTTCTATCCGTTGGGCTCCTCCGATCATAACCTTGTTACCTTAACCTGTCCTATTGCTCTGGTGCGACATGTGGACCCTCCAACGTCGTCTGTGGCACTTTGGACTGCAGACTGGGAGGCTCTTAGGCAGTACTTCTTTGATTTTCCCTGGAATGATAATTGTTTCCATGGCCAGGAGCCATCTGAATGTGCCTTGTGCATTACAGAGGATATTCTCTCAGGCATGGAAGCATACAGTACATTCTTTTTTTTTTTTTTTTTCTTTTTTTTTTTTAACGCCAGGTATCCCCCCGAAGGGCTAAGGCGTTTCCCCTGACTTTGGATTGGAGCATGTAGCATTTTATGACCAGAAGCCCTTCCTGATGTCTACCAATGACCATTGGGTGGATTAGATCCTCTGACCCTTCGGTCAGAGCGGAGCACTCTAACCCACTGAGCCATGGCTGCACATTCCCTTCTCATATCCTTTGACTAATGCAAGAAAGACTTGGTTTAATCATGCTTGTTCTCATGCTGTCCGCAACAAGGAGTGGGCCTTTTAAAGGTACTGGAGCCAACCAACCCCTGAATCACATATTTTTTATGTTTCTGCCTGGAATCGTGCTAAGTCTGTTCTTCGCTCTGCTAAAAATAATTTCATCTGAACTAAATGCTCTCAACTCTCCCACTTGAATTCTTCCTGCTCCTTCTGGCACCTTGCCAAAAACCTTTCTAACATCTTTACCTCATCATCCTTCAAAAACCTTTCAAATAACTTTATTTCATCATCCTTCCCTCCTCTTTTCTACTCTGATGGTTCTGTAGCTATTTCTTCTACTGAAAAAGCAGATCTCTTCGCTCAGACTTTCTCCTCCAATTCCACTTTAGACGATTCTGGTGCTGTTCCTCCATCACTTCCCTTCTTTGACCTCCTCATGGCTGATATTAAAATTTCTTCAGCTGATGTATTTTCTGCCATCACTGGCATCAATATTAACAAGACATATGGGCCTGATGGAGTCCCTCCTGTTGTCCTCAAGAACTGTACTTCTGTGCTTACACCCTGTCTGGGTAAACTCTTTCACCTTTGTCTATCAACTTGTACCTTCCTTCTTGCTGGAAGTTTGCTCTCATTCACCCAGTCTTAAAGATGGGTGACCATTCCCAACCCTCTAATTATCGTCCAATTGCTTTAACATCCTGCGTCTCAAAAATTTTCGAGTGTATTCTTAACAGATAAATTTTAAAGCATCTTTACTATCACAACCTTCTTTCTGATTGTCAGTATGAGTTCCATCAGGGACGCTTCACTGGCAATCTTCTCACCCATCTTTCAGACTCCTGGTCATCCTCCTTTCGGGACTTTGGCTAAAGCTTTGCCATTGCACTTGACATCTTAAAGGCTTTTGATCGAGTGGCATAAATCTTTAATTTCCAAACTGCCCTCTTACGGTGTCTATCCTTCTATCTTTGCCTTCACCTATAGCTTCCTTCCTGGTCGTTGTATAGCTGCTGTTGTAGACGGCTATTGTTCTTCTCCTAGATCTATCAACAGTGGTGTTCCTCAGGGCTCAGTCCTATCACCAACTCTTCCTTTTATTCATCAATGACCTTCTTAGCTGTACATCTAATCCTATCCACTCGTATGCTGATGATTCCACCCTATCCTATCCACTCGTATGCTGATGATTCCACCCTATCCTATCCACTCGTATGCTGATGATTCCACCCTTCACCTTTCCATTCGGTTTCCACAACGTTCATCTCAGCAGTTACTTCAAAAACAAGGGATGACGCTATGGCACACCTAATGTCTGACTTGGCTCGTATCTCTGACTGGGTAAAAATAATCTAGTTATTTTTAATGCATCAAAGACTCAGTTTTTACACGCATCAAACCATCAAAATCTTCCACAGGTGTACCCATTAATGTTTAACCCGTCACGTCCCGACCGGTTTTGCACCTCTGATACCCCCCAATCCCGAGCTATTTTGGAAAAAAAAATTTTGGCTAAAACCTCCGTTTTTGGTGAGAAACATCGAAAATTTATAGAGAAATCACAAACTTGAGGTTTAAAATACTCGATACAGGTAGCAGTACCTCCTTACCATACTGGTTTTTCTATCAGGCTCGCTCCAAAGAATACAAGTTCTATGGGAGGGTAACTATTCCACATCACTCATGAATGGTATTTATTTATTTATTTGGTACGAATTGATATGTAGTACGAGAGTATATTGGTTTTCAAACAGTAATATAGGCATTGTATGCATTGTTTCACTCACTAACTCATCAACATACCTGACCTTTTTTGGCAACATTACCTGATCATCATTTCTGACTGGTTCTTCCTCTAATGCTATGTAAACTTTGTCCTCCACATTGTCATCGATTGAGGAATCACTCTGGCCCTGAATGTCTTTATTGGCCAGGTCACTGGTACAGTAACAGGTGAATTGCCGAGACAATGGCATGCGGTGGGGGGGAGGTTATGCGGTGTAAGGCATTGTCCCTGCCTGGCATCTTGTAGAGGAATAGAGGAAGGTGTCCCGTGTATGTGTACCCAAAATCATGCACGAAAACTGAAAATTGTGCAAATTATGAACCTTGCAATTGCTCGACGTACCAGTACGTCATCAGGACTGGCAGTTACATAATGTTGCAATCTACCCATATGTTGACGGGACTGGGCGGGTTAATAATATCCAGCTCAATCCTGCATTATCCTTGAACATGCTTGGGATTTTATTCACTCGGGACTTATCTTGGAGAGATCGTATTACGTCTCTTGTAAAATCTGCTTCTAAGAGATTAGGTGTGCTAAACCGACTCCGTGCCTTCTTTACCCCTGCACAGTTGTTGACTTTATACACGGGTTTTATTCGCCCCTGTTAAGAGTATAACTCTCATGTGTGGGGAGGCTTCCCACATACAGCTCTTCTCAATAGGGTGGAGTCAAAAGCTTTTCGTCTCATCAACTCTCCTCCTCTTACTGGCTCCCTTCAACCTCTGTCTCTTTGCCGCACTGTTGCCTCTTTATCTCTTTTCTATTGTTAACTCAATGGTCACTGCTCCTCTGAACTGTCTGCCTGCATCCCTCCACCTCAATGACGGGTGCCTAGCACCCGTCTAGCAACAAATTCTCATCCCTTTTCTGTCCAGTTTTCTAATGCAAGAGTTAACTGTTACTCCCAGTCCTTCATATATGCAACAAGTCAACTCTGGAACTCTCTCCCTCTGTCTGTATTTCTACTTCCTATGATCTCCAGTCTTTCAAACGCTGTGTCTCTAGGCATCTCAAAATGAATGGATCTAGAATTTGGCTCTCTTTTGTATTTTTTCTTTTTCTTGGAAGGAACGTTCTGCGGGCTTAGCCTTTGGTTCCTTCTTCCTTGCATAAAAAATTATATAGTATTGTCATAACATATTATGCCTACAATGTGATCTTTCCGAGAGTATAAAATACAAGTATAGAAAATAATATTTTATAAAATGTATGAAAATGTAAGGATGGTAGTGTGCTGAACACCACTGAAAAAGAGAGGCAGGACCAAGGAAACCACTGGACAGGAAACAAATATATTAGAAAAAATAAATGTTGAGAATAAAAGACTGTTATTAATGTAAAGAATAAGGACACTAAATGTCAAGGAAGTTTTAACAGGTAGATGTGAACAGAGTTTGCTTTGTGAGATGTGTAGAAGAGAAAAAGAAAATTACATATCGTTCATTACGAGGCATATGAAAGTATAATGAGATCAGTAACCCGAAAGGAAACTGTAAGATAATGATAAAGATATGAATCAGAGACTGCAGCAGAAATTGTAAGAATAATACTGAAGAAACAGAAACATAATGCTAAGTATGAGAAATGACCTTATAAATAAGGCATTAAAATACTACCGGTATGTACTATATACCTAGGCTATTTTCCCCTAGGGGGGTAGCCGAAACGGGACGACACACTCACCAAACTACTCATCCACACACACACATTTACTCGTATCTTAGCCTCTACGGGTAGAAGGAACTGCTCCTCACCGCACCACACAGCACGATGGTCAACTGAACAGTACAATCCAGCTACAACTGTAGCAGGGCCTAACAGCAGAGCTGGTTTACCCTTGCCACATCATAATGGACTCATCTCCTTCCCAGCACCTGACCTGATCAGCTGATCAGACTAGATGCAGGAGAACATCCCGTTGGGGCCGCATCACCATTTACTACATTCACAATTTCTTTCCATTCATCCCTATCACGTGCAGCCACTCTTCTTTGCTCTGCATACATCCCTCTCGCATCTAGGGTTCTCTTCACACTGTCCATCCATAGTATTCGTGGACTTCCTTTCAACCTTACACCTCTCACCTCAGATCCAGTTAACTTTTTCACCAATCACTCTTCATCCATTCTCTCTATATACCCAAACCACTGCAACACTCTCTGCTCAACTCGATCAGCCATCTGTCTCATAACTCCAGGTCTTCGCACTTCATCCTTTCGCACTCGATCCATATGCATCACTACATACATACTTCCCAGACACCTCATCTCCATTACATTCAAACACTTCCTCTCTGCTACACCCATATTCCTCCCATATAACGCAGTCTGTACTACTGCACCCTCATACAGCCTTCTCTTTACATCCATTCCAAGCAAACGACATCTAAACACTTTTTTCATTCCTCCCAGCACCTTTCGTACTTCATTCATTCCAAACTTTACCTTTACATCTATTCTTCCATCCACAGCAACATGTGACCCTAAATACTTAAAATACTCTACCTCCTTAGGCAACTCATCATTCAAAACTATATTCATCTTCCTACCATCTACCAACCTCGTACACTTCATCACTTTACTCTTATTCTCATTCACTCTCAATTTCCTCCTTTCACACACCCTTCCAAACTCCTCTATCAGCTGTCTCAATCTCTCTTCTGAAACGCCACCAGTGCAGTATCATGTGCAAACAGCAGCTGACTCAGATTCCATTCCCTACCATCAGCATTTCCAGACTCAAACCTCTACTTTACACTCTCGCATCACCTCCCTTCCAACACCATTGATATACATATTAAACAACCAAGGCGACATCACACATCCCTGCCACAGCCCCACTCGCACAGGACACCAGTCATTCGCTGTATTTCCCATTCTTACACATGCACTGCCATTTACATACAAACTTTTCACTCCTTTTAACAACCAGAGATGGTTGTTGTGTATATGTATGTAATGACTTATCTTGCTTTCGTGTTCCTGAACTTGATGCTTCTGAATTCTCAACTCTCTGGCTTCGGCATTTCTCTCATTCTGTGACTAGATATATCTGTGCTGTTTATTTATCTCCTAATTCTACTGACTATGAAAAATTCTTTGACTATCTTACTTCTAACATAGAACACATCTATCTTACTTCTAACATAGAACACATCCTATCCTTTTCTCCATTCTCTGAAACCTCCATTCTAGGAGATTTCATTGTTCACCACCACCTTTGGCTCTCTTCTCCTTTCACTGATCCACCTGGTGACCAAGCCTACGTCTTTTCTATCATTAATGACTTATTGCAGCTTATACAGAATCCTACCTTTATCCCTGACTGCCTTGGAAAGTTCCAACATACTTGACCTCTTCCTTACAAATACTTCTGCTTACACTGTTCATCTTCCCCCTCCGTTGGGCTTCCCAAATTACAACCTTATTACATTAACCTGTCCTATCGCTCCAGTATGCCTGTGGACCCTCCAATGAAATGTCGGTTGTGGCATTTTGGAGCTGCATATTGGAAGGCCCTCAGGTAGTACTTCCTTGATTTACCCTGGAATGATTAATGCTTCCATGGCCAGGAGCCATCTGAGTGCACCTCGCACATTACTGAGGATATTCTATCAGGCATGGAGGCATACATTCATTTCTCATATCCTTTGACTAATCCGAGAAAGCCTTGATTTAATCACGCTTGTTCTAATGCTGTCCACAACAAGGAGAGGGCCTATAAAAAGTACCAGAGCCAGCCCACCCCTGAATCACATCTTTTTTTTTATGTTTTTGTCCGGAATCGTGCTTAGTTTGTTTTTCACTCTGCTAAAAATGATTTCTTCCATACTAAATGCTCTCAACTCTCCAACTCGAATTCTTCCCTCTCCTTCTGGCACCTTGCCAAAAACCTTTCTAACAACTTTACCTCATCATCCTTCCCTCCTCTTTTCTACTCTGATGGCTCTGTAGCTATTTCTTCTACTAATAAAGCAGATCTCTTTGCTCAGACTTTCTCCTCCACTTCCACCTTAGACGATTTTGGTGCTGTTCCTTCATCACTTTTCTCCTCTGACTGCCTCATGGCTGACATTAAAATTTCGCCAGCTGATGTATATTCTTCCATCACTGGCTTCAATACTCACAAAGCAGATGGGCCTGATGGAGTCCCTCCTGTTGTTCTCAAGAAATGTGTTTCTGTGCTTACACCCTGCCTAGGTAAACTCTTCTGCTTTTGTCCATCAACTTGTACCTTTCCTTCTTGCTGGAAGTGTGCTTTCATTCAGCTTCAATACTCACAAAGCAGATGGGCCTGATGGAGTCCCTCCTGTTGTTCTCAAGAAATGTGTTTCTGTGCTTACACCCTGCCTAGGTAAACTCTTCTGCTTTTGTCTATCAACTTGTACCTTTCCTTCTTGCTGGAAGTGTGCTTTCATTCAGCCAGTCCCAACGAAGGATGACCATTCCCAACCCTCTAACTATCGCCCAGTTGCCTTAACATCCTGTGTCTCAAAACTTTTCGAGTCTATTCTTAACAGATAAATTTTAAAGTATCTTTGCTATCACAACCTTCTTTCTGATCGTCAGTATGGGTTCCGTCAAGGACGTTCCTCTGGCGATCTTCTCACCTTCCTTTCAGACTCCTGGTCATCCTTCTTTCGGGACTTTGGCAAGAGCTTTGCCATTGCACTTGACATCTCAAAGGCTTTCGATCGAGTCTGACATAAATCTTTAATTTATAAATTGCCCCCTTGCGGTTTCTATCCTTCTATCTGTGCCTTCATCAATAGCTTCCTTTCTGGTTGTTCTATAGCTGTTGTTGTGGACGGCCACCTTTCTTCTCCTATCATCAGTGGTGTTCCTCAAGGCTCTGTCCTGTCTCCAACTCTTTTCATTTTATTCATCAATGACCTAAGCTATACATCTAATCCTATACCCTCATACGCTGATGATTCCACCCTTCACCTTTCCATTCGGTTCCCGAAACGTCCACCTCAGCAGTTACTTCAACAAACAAGGGACGAGGCTATAGCACACTTAATGTCTGGATTAGCTCATATCTATGACTGGGGTAAAAATAATCTTGTTGTTTTTACTGCATGAAGGACTCAGTTCTTACACCTATCAACCCAACAAAATCTTCCACAGGAATACCCACTAATGTTTAATAATATCCAGCTCAATCCTGCATCATCCTTAAACATACTTGGGGTTTCATTCTCTCGGGACTTATGTTGAAAAGATTATATTACATCTCTTGTAAAACCTGTTTCCAAGAGATTAGGTGTGCTAAACCAACTCCATACCTTCTTTACCCCTGCACAGTTGTTGACTTTATACACGAGTTTTATTCACCCCTGCGTAGAGTACAACTCTCATGTGTGGGGAGGCTCCCCACATACACCTTTTCTCAATAGGGAGGAGTCAAATGCTTATCATCTCATTAACTTAGCTCTCCTCCTCTTACTGGCTCCCTTCAACCTCTGTCTCTTCCTCGCACTGTTGCATCTTTATCTCTTTTCTATCGCTACTTTAATGGTCACTGCTCCTCTGAACTGTCTGCATGCATTCCTTCACCTCTACGACGGGCGCGTAGCACCCGTCTAGCAACAAACTCTCATCCCTTTTCTGTCCAACTCTCTAATGCAAGAGTTAACCGTTACTCCCAGTCCTTCATTTATGCAACAGGTCAACTACTCTGGAACTGTCTCCCTCTGTCTGTATTTCCTGCTGCCTATGATCTCCAGTCTTTCAAACGCAGTGTGTCCAGGCATCTCGAAATGAATGGATCTTGAATTTGGCTCCCTCTTGTATTTTGTTTTTCTCTTGGAGGGAACTGTTATTGCGGGCTCATGGTCTTTGGTTCCTTCTGCCTCGCATAAAAAAAAAAAAAAAAAAAAAACTGCAGCTTTCCCTGCTCCTGTCTCCTTTACTGCCTCCTGCACATTAAAATAATAAGCAAAAAAAAAAAAAAAAGAAAAAAGAAAAAGAAAAAAGAAGCATCTCTTGTGATACAAAACGCCTTTATAGGAGAGGGCGCCAATGACAACAATAGCAACAACATACTTTTCCCTAATAAATAATTTCAAGGTTTTTAATCAAGATATACTCCCTTTTTTTGTGTGTGTGGCCCCTGTCTCATCTGAAGCGTGAACCCGGTGGACTGCAGGCCCAAGCTCCCCTTCTCCCGCTGCACATGATCCTCTTTTCAGGGAACAGGGAAGTAAATTTGGAACGTTTTTATAATCAGGTAGCCTAGCTACTTAGTCATATCCATGTCATCACATGAAAGTGTCACTCTCTAGCACCAAGTTAAAGAAAGTTGACAGTAATAAACAAGTAAAGAGACTTGTAAAAAACAAAGAATAATGGAAAATAATGATCTTGGAAGAAAAATTAATGTAAACTGCTTTTAATAAATAGGAAAGTATTTCTGAAAGAGGTTGGAAAATATATCAGGGAAAAGAAAGCGAAATTATAAGGGATGAGTGGAAAACACTAACAGATAGGAATTACGTAAGGAGTAAAGGTATTTTGAAAGCTGGTGAGAGGGATTGATGAGAAAAGAGTGTTAATAAACATGATTTGGTTTTGGTGGTTCACAGAGAAGGAATGTGGCGCTGAAAAATGAGGCACTGGCAGATGTGAAAAATGCTGTTAAAGAAACGAGTGCAGATATCAGTGTTTAACCCTCCAGAGCTCGAGGTTACCGCACATTGGATCTGGTGGGGAGAGCACTTAGTGCACTAAACAGAGTGGAAGGAGGCGTTTGTTGGAAATCTTCAAGAAAGCTTGGATGAGTGGAACAGCAACAGTGCAGTGGAAGAACGCTGTGCCTGTGCTTTTGTACAAATGCAGAGATAGTCGAAGTAGGTCTATCCATCCGTCTATCTCTTGCCAGACTCCTTAATCCGGTAAGGGATGACCACAAACAAATCGCCTCCTTGTCGCCCTGTCCCCCGCCATTTCATTGCCCTGCTTCCATATCACACACTCCTCCCTCATATACCTCTCCACTTCATCCCTCCATCTCATCCTTTGCCTCCCCTTTCCTCTCCCCCCCCCCCTCCATCTCACTCACATACATTTCCTCGTCAGTCCTTCGTTCTCCATCCTCTCCGTTTGGCCAAACCACCTCAGTGTTTCTCTTAACTCATCCTACCACATTCACATCCACACTACAACGCTCCTTCATTTCCTCATTTGTCACTCTGTCTCTCCATGGGACTCCACATGCGCCTCTCATATAACTCATTTTCATTGCTGTCGCTCTTGACTTGTGTCCATCGAACAAGGTCCAAGCTTCACTTCCATACGTTAGAGTTGGCATCACAGTACTGTCATGCAGTAACTTTTGAACTTCAATGCTGACTTCCCTGTTCCTTATCACTGCCTTCAAAGAACCAGCAACCTTTCTTCCTTGTTGTACCCTTAGAGCACTTCACCCTCTAAACTTCCATCCTTATTCATCACACTACCCAAGTATAAAGTCACTCTCATTTTCCATTCCCACCTCATCCAACCTCGCTGTATTGTACATTCAGTGACTTCAGTTCTCTTGAAAACAATAACTTTACTCTTCCCTACATTCACCTTTAGGTCATGTTTCTTACACACTCTCTAAGACTCATTCGCCAAGCCTTGCAGCTCCCCTTCATCTTCAATTAACGACACAGTATCATCTACTAACAACAGTGCAGAGAGTTTCCACACACTGCCCTCTCTCGTTAGGGCTGCTCCAACGTCCACTGCCTTACCTTCCGTCTCTTTTATAACCCAATCCATGTACACACTGAACAACCATGGAGACATGACACATCCCTGTTTCAATCCAACCCTCAAATAGAAAATTCACCCAGTTCACTGTTCACACGCACTGCAGCCTTAACACCCTTATACATACTCTTCACAACATTCAACAACTTCCCATTTACTCTATACATTTTTTATACTTTCCACAATCCTTGTCTGTCCACAATGTCAAATGCTTACTTCAAATCCATGAAGGCCACATACAACTTCCACCCCTTCTCTAGAAGCTATTCTACTAAGGACCTAAGAATGAATATCTGATATACACAACCTCTTCCTTTCCTAAAACCTCCCTATTCTTCTCCAACTAATTCTTCTGTTATTTCCCTAACTCTGTCAATAAGTATCCTACCATTTACGTTTCCTATTACACTAAGAAGAAGACCAATGCCCCTATGATTAGCACATACTTCTTTTTCCCCTTTTCCTTTGAACAGGGGAATAACTATAACTGACTTCCAATCCTCGTAGACTTTATCTTTCTCCCAGGCCAATCTGCACATCTGCCATATCCATTCTATTACTATCTCTCCCCCATGCTTCAGCATTTCACCACACACTCCATCAGTTCCTGTAGTTTTCCCCATTTTGACTTTTTTCATTGCTTCCACAACTTCCATCCTACTGATTTCTTCCTCCCTTCTCACATCCCTCTTTCTCCCAGCCATTTCCCAGCCACTTATACTCGCATTACTTTCATTCTTTATGTTCAACAATTCCTTAAAGCGTTCTCTCCATCTGCTCACCTTTTCTCCTTTCTCCACTAGTACTCTACCATTTTTATCTTTCACTCCCCGACTAACTTCTTTAACACCCTGTCTAACTCTTTTGATCTTTTTCCAGAACATTTTCTTACATTCCCTCCACTTTACACTCAGATTCCTTCCAAATGCCTCATCCACTCTCTTCTTACCCTCACGTACTAATTTTTTCACCTCTCTCTTCCTCTCTACATATAAATCTCTCTTCCGTCTCTCAACTTCCTCCACACCCCTGTTTCTCTTCCACTCACTATATGCTTTTTTCTTTTGTGTCACAGCCTGTCTCACTTCTTCATTCCACCATCTGTTCCTTGCACCCCCTTTCGTCCTCTCTTCACCCCACAGACCACCTCACATGCTGCACAGATTTCTTTTGTGAATATCTTGGATACACCTTCTACGTCCCCCGTCTGCTCCAAATCATATTTATCCAATCGCTCCTCCACATGTTCATTATTTTCTTGCTTTTTCCCATCCTCTTGTAACCCTGCTACTCTCCTTGTATGAACTACTTCCTCCTATCCTACCCTTCTCCTATTCCTCTATTTCATTTGAACCTTGACTTTCTCCACCACCAAGTGGTCGTCAGAAAGTCCACTCCCCCAACCTCTATATGTTCTTGCATCCATTACACGCCTTCTCATTCTATAATCCACACACACAATCAGTCATTGCCTTCCGTTCACTCAGTGGCAGTAATGGAAAAAAAAAATCTGTCCAGTGTTTCTTGGAAAGGCACAAAAGAAGCAGAAAAATAAAGATGGTAAGGAATAAGTCAGAATGCCTTGTGAGTAGAGAAAAGGGAGCTTTTATGAGTGGTAGGGGATGTGTGGATCAAATACTATATTTGCCGTGGGACGCATAGCGGAGAAAGCATGTGTAAGAACATGTGGATATGACTGTGAACCCAGCACTGCCTGCGACAGTTTGTACCGAGAAACACCAAATGCCGAACAAGGGTCCAGGTTATTCGACATTTCAAAGCTGGCTTCTTCAGGAATAACACGCACAGAGGATTCAGTTACCGCCTCAGTGAGGTTGCACAGTTACCTCCACTTCTAACGAGTACAGCGAGTGGTGTGTTTGGTAAAATGTGGCACCATTGTGTTCGTCTACATCGTAGTAATAGTAAGTGAATAGAGAGACCGGGCAGAGCTTCCCCTCTGCTACAGTATCTAGTACCCACAGAAACAATGTTCTATCAAGTCATACTCTGTCTGCAAATACAAGTGTTTGCCAAGAAGGTATAGTGGAAGGTAGAGAGAAAAACAAACAATAATGCCATTGGCTCCCATTGTTTCTCTGACAAGAGGTGCCTTTGAGGAGGGGTGGAACGCGAGGGAGGGGGCACAGTTGCTGGGGGCACACGTTTCAAAACTCCGTCGTGTTTCGTTAAGATGCAGACTGTGATTATACAGATATTCTAAGGTGATCTGTAACTCCGTATGCAGTAACTTGTATTGGATGAATGTTGAAGTCTTAATGTTCGTCATACAGCGTGTCAAATAACTGTAGTTGAGCATCAGTGTTAGAAGGTGAGATTTCCAGAGTCTCGAAGCGTGGTTCACCTTAGTCTAGTGAGTGTGAGACTCAACTGCTGTAACATTTTTGTGGCTGAACCAGGGTGGCCACAAATGATTTATGATTATGCATGTGACACAACGGTAATACCATGTTGTGCGTCATTCAGACTGTTTTATTTGCGGAAGAGCAATAATTATATTAGCAAACCATGGTATAAGTAGATGTCCTGTTTGCATAGGATTATTGCTACTTTGAGTGTTGGACAGCTGTTGGCTTGTTGTGCAGTCATCCTACTGATGGATCAAGCGGAGGTAATGAGCTACTGTATTTGCTTAATGAATGCATATCTGGTATTATAATGATTGAAATAACGGTGTTACCGGTCTCCAGTCCACAAATGATGTCCTCTGTTTTGAGTGCTATTTCATTAGTTTGGATGGTTGTAACAGAACATCCACAAACATTGATTATTGCTTATTATACTCTCATTAAAACACTCATTAATTAATTTTCATACAAGTATTACACATTCATGCTCTCCTTAGCTCATGACACATTATCTTATTTAATCGTGTGTCTACACTCACACACTGGTCATCCAGGGGGATGAACTAACACATTAAATGACCCAACTCCCACTTGCCCACCTCCTCCCTCGCTCGTACTCCACACCAGTCCGCTTCCACACACATCTTACCACCAAGCAAGGTGGTCAAGCCTCCCCCACCCCCCTTTCAGTTGATGCAACGTTTCCTTCCTTTCCTAATACCCCGTCCCACTGACCAACCTCTCCTCAAGTCCCCCTTACCTATCAAATATTCTGTTCTGTTTCTAACTACTTAGGAAATATCATTTTCAATGTTCGGCTGGACACAAGTCAAGAGTGAGAGCAATGGAAATGAGTTATTTGAGAGACGCCTGTGGAGTCACATGGAGAGACAGACTGACAAATGAGATGTATAGAAGGGTTGTGGTGTGGATGTGGATGTGATATGAAGCGTTAGCAGAAATACATTGAGGTGGCTTGGCCATGTGGAGAGGATGGAGTGTGAGAAACTGACGAGGAGAGTGTATGTGAGTGAGGTGGAATGGGAAAGCGGGAGGGGGAGGCCAAGGGTGAGATGGAGGGATGGAGTGGAGAGGTATAGGAAAGAGGGAGGGGTGTGAGTTGGGAGCAAGGCATTGAAATAGCGGGGGACAGGGCAACGTGGAGGCGATTTGTTTGTTCCCATCCCGTATGGGATTAAGGCGTCTGGCAACAGATAGATAGAAAGAATGTTCAGCGTCTTGGACACGGCGTGACGGATATCTGTAATATCAAAATCTATTGTCGAACTTGATGTTATTATGAATCTCGTATGATGGCACTAAACAACCATACTATGACGACATTTCGCTTCCTATCTACAGTCACCACCACCACAGTGCCTGATACACATTACAAATCATCATAAATTAGGTCCTGCTTCACTTTGTCCTACGATTGATATACTGTGTGTGTCAATTGTCTCTCATGAAATTGCAAGGATAGCATTTGGCCAGTATTTGCTATTAAAGAAGCATTTCGGTGGTGTGGTATTGCTCGAAAAATTGCATAGTCTAACCTTGTTTGTGCAAGGATCCAGAAATGCAACTGGCCAATCAGAGCCATGTTAACACAGTAGATGGCGTCTGCAACGTTTGTGTGATAAATGAACATATAAAGAACTGCAACACTGGCCACTATATGCATGTCTGTCGGTTGTCTGCCATTATAACACAAGGTTTTAGTATGTGGTCACGGCTACACAAAATATATCGGTGGCGTGGTCTTGCTGGGATCGTGAAAAATTGTGTATAGCATGGAAGGTGACAAAGTAAGCACTTTTCACCGCTATGTCAAGCGAGGTATGAGTCTGGGGCCGATCAGTCTGGAGGTGGTTAGTCCAGGTATCAGTCTGTCCGTCAGAACTATCTATCCTCTTGAAAGGGGGAAGAATCAGCAGGGACATCCGCCATAATAGCCAACTCCCCCTCGCAGGGGAAGTGGGAAGAAAGAGAGAAGACGAGCAAGGGACAATACACCTAGGAAACAAACAACTATGGCTGAGATTACTCTCTCAACCCATTCCAGGGAGGCCCAACCGTGTTTTCAATCGCCCAGAGCGATCAGTGGGCGGGGACCCTCCCTGGGCAAGAGGCAAAGACAATCTTACTGCAAAGGTACAGACAATTACTGTACCAAAGTAGCAGGGAAGGGAGGAAAGTGAGAAACTAGCTAATCCTAACAGTCGCCAGAAGGGTTGTAAAAAAAGAAAAAAAATGATGATGGTGGGGCAGCCCTAAAAAGCTAGGGGAGAGGGTACTCGATAACACTTCTGCACTCTCTGCCACCAAGCATCTGCACACAGGATACAGTCGCGCCTTTTAATTAAACCATGGAGTGAGGTGGCAACGACAGCAACAATAACAAATGACAAGCAACCTAAACAATCAGCCTGGCTTCTCGGTAGTCAGTAGTTATGATAAAGAAATAGCTAAAGAACCACTTATTTTGATTCATATTGTTTCAGGCAGATATATGAGCTAATTCATAACTTCCTTGTTTAACAGTGTCACTTATATTCCTCAAGAATTTTGCATCATTCTAATCTGCATTTTACCACGGTACTATTTAAATTAGAGTTTTCAGTATATTTATGTTCCTTGATTCTCTTCTCTAACCTTCGAAATGTCCCACCAGTATAACTTTGTCACAATTCAAACATGGAATCCGGTACGCACCTGCATCATTTACAGTTTTCCTGTTTACTTACCTTCCTTATCAAATTCTGACCGCCAAGCCACTTGTTGTTCTGATCGTCAAGTCACTTGTTGTTACTATATCAATCACAGCTATTTTCATATAAGTAGAGATTACTATTAGCTGCACATGGCGCAGGTCAAACTATTGTACTCTCTGGTTTCAGTCTATTTCTTACTCTATTGTGTATATTCAGTGGTTTTCTCCTTATCTCAAGAATAAATTGCAGTGGATATTTTTAAGTCTGTCAAAAACTTAACCCATTTCCGCCCAGTGTCCTCAATTGGGGACGGAAAGGGGCATTTTCAAAAATTAATAAAGAAGGGAACCCCGGGGTAGGGACCTATGAGCTTCGCGATTATGAGCTGACAAGCGGGTTGCAGTACGCTTAGTATCCATCAAGCAAAATTCCTTGCACAGGGACTCTGGGAGCTAATGGGTTAAAATATAGTTTCACTTCCTGCATACATTCCTCAAAACATATTCTCAGAGCCCAAAGATGAAAGTCAATAAGAATTCCCCATTTAGTTCATTCGTCCATGCTAGAATGAAGGTGTACAAAATAATTTTTGTTTATCTGTTTTCTAAACATTTTAATCTTTAGTGTGTTCTCTTTCCTGATTAAGAGGGTGTTTAGAAATGACAATCTGTCTCAAATAATATTTAATGAAAGTCTACGCAGAACTCTGTCACTAACATGTCATATTCATCATCCAGACCTCCTTTCCCACCCTAGGGCAGGGTATTGAGCAGCAAAGTACGGACAGCCCAAGTTTGCTCAGTGCAATGGGCCACGCTTCCATTCACTCATCATTCAGGCCCTCGGAATTCTGGCTCTATCTGATATGCCAAAAACATTCACTACATTCTGTAGTTTCACGTAAAAGTATCCAACAGAGTCAATCCGGACGCTGTCACGTCAGAAAGGGGTATCAAATCCCTGATGATGTACTTCTTCTCACACCATTCATCCAGCCAGCTCGATGTCATGTCAATCCCCTAGCCTTACCGACTTCCATACCTCTCTTCCTCACACACTCATCCACCATATCCCTTCACCTTCTTCTTGGCGTACTTCGCCTCTTTCCTCCTTCAAATTAGCTCAGATATACCCTTTTCACCACTCTATTATTATGCATTCTCTCTACATGACCATTAAATCTCAGTACACTCTCTTCGATTCAGGTGTCCACAGACTTTCTCACTCCACATCTTTCATGGGTCACATTATTTTGTATCCTATCCACTCTCTGTACTCCACATACATTCCTCAGCAGTCTCATCTCCACTGCATTCACTCTTGAATTTTCATTTTCATGTAGAACCATAGTCTCACATTCATATTTTAAAGCTGTCACTAACACCTCTTCATGTAAGCCTCGTGCAGCTGCAACACTCAATTCTCTGTTTCTTATTAAGGCCTTCTTAGCACCTGCTACTTTCCTTCCTTTCCACTTTTTTTTTTTTTTTTGCACATTTTCTTATCTTTTCTATCACTGTACCCAGGTATTTGAACTCTCACCGATTCCAGTCTCTCTCTGTTCACTGTAACATCACATGTATCATCACACTGGGAGTCATCTTCTCTCTCAGTAACCAAGACTTTACTCCTTTCTACATTTACTATGTCGAGGCACGACGCTCACAGACATCAGCAAAACTCTGCAATAGTCTACCAAGTTCTTGTCCGGTATTTGCAAGTAGTACTGCACCATCAGCATACAACAGTTTGAGATATTCCATCCATCACCATTCAATACCAACGCCATCCCTCTTTCCATCATTTGTGTTTTTACTTCTCTCATCATCCCGTTCATATATTTGTTGAACAACCATGGGAACATCACACACTTGTCGCACGCCTACACAGATCGTGAACCATTCACTTAGACGCCCATTTACCTCTACACATGCTTTACTACCATCATAAAATCACTTGACGGCACCTAGCAGCTTACCATCTACACCGGACATGCTCAAAACCTTCCACAATCCATCCCTCTCTACCTTGTCGTATGCTTTTTCCAGATCCATGAATGTCATAAACACCTTATAGTCCTTCTCACAAGCCTTCTTCACTATCTGTCTTACTGCAAATATTTGATCCACACATCCTTTTCCACTCCTTAAGCCACCCTGTTCATCACTCACTACGACTTCTGATATCTCCCTTACTTTGTTATAATTCTCCCATATACCTTCCCTACCACACTTAATAAACTAATGCCACGGTAATTCTTGCACTCACTTCACTCACCTTTATTTTTGTACAGGGGTACAATCACAGCCTTTTTCCACTCTGCAGGCACAGTTTCACTCATCCATGCCTTCTTACATATCTCCTACAAGCACATTATTCCCCTCATTCCACTATACATAATCATCTCTGCATACACCTCATCAACCCAAGCTGCATTCCCATTTTTCAGCTGCTTCACAGCGTTCTTCACCTGTGCTAGTGTCATGTTTCCAGGCACTGCATTCCTTCTCTGCACACCCCCAAAACCAATCGTGTTTACAGCGGCTCTGCTTTCTCTATTCCCATGTATCAGGCTTTAAAAGTATTCTTTCCATCTGGTTCTTACTTCATCCCCATGGGTTAATAATCTACCACTTGCATCCTTCACACTTTCACATTTCTTTCTACTGTCACATCTACATTTGTGCACCTCTTTTCAGAAAAACTTCCTATTTTCTGAGTAGTTTTCATTCATTTCGCTTCCTAGATTATCATTTACTTTCTTTTTTTCCTCTCTTCAGTAGTCTCTTTATGTGCTTCTTGCTATCAATATATTCAGTTCTTAATTTACTTGAATGTCTTGTAACCACTCTAGCCACTTCTTCCTCTTTTCCTCCACTGTTCTCTTAACCTCTTCATCCTACCATGCCGTAACTTTCCCCTTTGTTGTTACTCTTGCCGCACCGCACACCGCTTTAGCATTCCTAACTAAACAGTCCCTATATGCATTCCACAGGGTGTTCAGATCCATTTAATTCCAATTCACTAATTCTAATTCCTCCTCTACTTTGGTCCTGTATCCATCTGCCATTTCTTTGGTCCTCAGCTTCTCGATTTTCAGTCATTCTCCCTGACTGCTCCTCTCTCTCCTGGTCCACCTTACTCCTCTCAGCTTGATGTTGCATACCACAAACATATGATCTGACTGACCACATCGTCCTCTCACGGCCCTCGTATCAGCAACCTTTCTCAGCATCGGCCTCTCTGCGAACACGTAATCAATCGGGCTCCTTTCAACACGATCCCCGTTCTCTCAATACCATGTATGTTTATGTACATCTTTGTGTTTGAAATACGAGTTACAAATGCGCAACCTCCTTTCATATTTCACACCTGAACCATATAATTTTCCCAGGAACTACATTGTAAAAACTACTGTTTTCTAAAAGCTCTAAAAATAGTTTTGCTAAGACGGGGTTACGGGAGGGGGGGGGGACCCATGACCATTCCGACCATTTATCTGTAAAACTATCATTAAAAACAAAATGGTAGTTAGAAATACGTGGCACAGCCAGTTCAGAAAGTCTGATCTATATAGAAATAGCACGTCATCGTCTGTTAAAATGTTCCTTAAGATATTCATTGCTTTATCGATGGGGATATTGATGAACGGTGATGTAACTAGCCATTTGTTTATTTCTCACACTTACATTGTGCATTTTGTTTATTAGATCTCCCGAATGTTTTAGGATAATACCACTGACACTACCAACCTTGTTAGATAATCATCTAACCAAAACACCAGCTAATTTGTATAACAATTTATCCACGGCAGAAACAACTGGACGTAGAGGTATACTGGGCTTGAGTAGTTTCGTTAAATCATTAACGAAAACAGGAGAATGAATCTTAGGTAATAAATGGAGCAGTTTCTTTCCTTCGGAAGATCTTCCTAAAATACTCCGAGCTCATTTGTTAGTACTGTTCATTGCACTGTCGAAATCTAGTTCATTAACGATCTCATAAGTATTCATATCTGTAACTCAACCACTTGTCTTTGTCTTAAAATCCGATTTGTCAAGTAAAACCACCCCTCCACCTTCATTTGCACTGGAGCTGTATATATTTCTCTCTCTAGAAAGTCGTCTCAGTGCATCCAAATATCTCTTTGGAATGATGGGAATTTGATCTTCGTTCAAGGCTGCACATTGTATGGCATGTGTTAGCCGTTGATCAAACTCACTGTCCGCGTATTTTAAGTTTTACACTAAGATTAATTTTCTGCTTGGTGTCTTTTCGCCAGTATTAAATTTTAAAGTAGGACACTGCTTCTATCTCACAATCACATAAGTTTCTATTGGCGATGTTAGTTCTTATATCACTTTCACCTGCGTGTTTCCAGTCCCTTTTAGCAAAAAACACACTCTGTTTTCTGTCTATGCTTAATTTCTGGCGTCCGATGAGAGCTGAGACAACTATTCGAAAACGTCGACCTTCATGTGTGTGTTGGCTTTACAGACCCTTATCTCCAGACATCGTGCCCCACTGATGCAGTTTGTGTGGCAAATACTTCATGGTTGTCCCTCTATTATTTTTTTTTACAACTGGTGGGAAAGGATGCCAAGAATTCACTAGCCATCTCTGTGCACTCCTCGGGGCCACCTTTTCCTCGATGCATCTTGCCAATAAAGCAATAATACTATGCGAATAAGCGTTGTCTAAGTGTGTATATCCAAGTTTGACTTCCTCTAATTTTGACGTGCCATACATCAAAAGACGCGGAACGACGAACTGACAACGATGATGTAAATTATAAATGGGTATGGCCAGTTGGGCGCAAGCCACGCTCATTTTTGTGCCCGATTTTTCTCCAGAATAAGAACCCCCTACATGTCATGGAATAAGCTGAAATTTCGTGTGGGAATGCCCGGCATGTCAGTGCAGATTCATGTCAAGTTTTGTGTCAGTGCGTGTCTCGGGGGCCGCGTTGAAGGTATCGTTGTATAACCCATCCCTATTTTTAACGTTAGTCTTCGGCCACGCCATGCACGTTAAGTGAAATTCCCGTATCGAGATGAACGAATGAAAAAATGTGCCTGTTATTGTTTTTTGCACACGCAGAAATCCCATCCTTAATGGTCCACGACCAGTCACACTATGTGACAATGACTTCAGTCATGAATGCGTTCTTTGCTGACAACCGTAGGATTGTTATCTGTGTTTCGCCAGTTGTTTTTTTACGCCCCATCAAAAATGCAGGTACTGGGGTGTTCGTAGGGAACCTCAATCTCAGAAGGAAGAGGACAACGAGCATTGACGTGAGCAGTACCTTTATTCAAACGTTTCTACATTTAAAATGTCATCATCAGTGATCTAAAAATGGGAAACAAAAAATCAAGTCAAAACACTTGCACAATATTGTGTTTTTAGTGTTCTGACTTGATTTTTTGTTTCCCATTATTAGATCACTGATGATGACAGTTTAAATGTCGAAACGTTTGAATAAAGATGCTGCTCACGTCAACGCTCGTTGTCCTCTTCCTTCTGATCACAAATGCATTTGGGCGCAGTTATTTCTCGCCATAATACAGAGTTTCATTAAGGATCCGTACTGTATTCACCAATGAAATACTTTTGTCCATCCCGCCTCACCTTCATTATCTTATCGTGCTAGCATACATAATAATTATTTAAGAGTTAAAATCGACGAGGGGGAAGCCTGAGTGACATCGGGCCACTAAGCGCTTGTCTCTTCTATTTCTCAGACTATGGGATCTTTTAAGCTGCTTCGTGTCTGTCGTCCTTATGTTAATGGGCTCGATTGGGGTCAGGGAAAAAACAATCGATATACATAATAGAACAGGTATTAGACTGAAACCAGAGGGATGAATTATTTTACCTACGTCATATGTAGCTAATAATAATCTCTAGTAGCTGGATAGACATCGTACCATGTGACTTGACGGTCGGTAATTTGGTATGGAAGGTAAACAAAGAGTGTAAAACTGTAAACGACACAGGTGTCTACCGAATTCCACGTTTGAATTGTGACAAGGTATACAGTATATTGGTGAGACAATTCAGGGACCGGAGAAGAGAATCAAGGAGCATCAATATAGTATGAAAAACTTTCATTTCAATGGTGCCATGGTAAAACACAAGTTAGGCACAGGTCAGGGAATGTATTGGAATGATGCAAAATTTTTGAGGCATATAAATGATACTGTTAAACAAGGATGTTATGAATCAGCTTATATATCAGACTGTAACAATATGAATCAAAATAAGGGGTTCTTTATCCATTCCTTCATCATAACTAGTGACTACCGGCAAGCTAGGCTGATTGTTTAGGTTGATTGTCATTTGTCATTGTTGCTGTCACTTCCACCTCACTGTACAGTTACCTCCACTTCTAACGAGTAGAAAGGGACAGTGGGAATCTCGTTAATCCTTTCATTATGAAGCAGGTGATTGGCGGCTGTGCTGGGGAGATGGAACTAGTTAAAAAACTTGTTGGAGACCTTTTAGTAAAAACTCTTAACTCCTAGGTTCAGGACTTGCGTAAAGTGAGAAAGTTTCACTTTTACGATGTCGAGCCAAGGATCCCGCATTCCACGAATTCCTGCAAAGGTAACACCACCTGCAGGGACCTCATGGTTATGGAAGAGGACGAGATCATATGTGAACTTGCTCAGCAGGACGTAATTGATGCTCCGTTTATCACTAGATTCTTGGAGGTCAAGAGAACGAAGACTAGCATTATTATCTTTACCTTTGGCAAAATTACTCCTCTAGCCCCTGCCAAAGTTGGCTACGAAATTTTAACATCAGGCCACATATCCCTAACTCCCTCCGTTGTTCAAGATGTCAGATATGTTGACATGGTGACAAGACTTGTCAGACTTTTCAGTCAGCGTGTGGCGAGTGTGCAGCTCAGGGCCATTATGCTGAACACGACACATTCGAGACTGTATGTTGCTTTCATTGCAAGGTTAATCACTCCACTTTCTCGAGGGAATGCCCAAAGTGGAAGGATGAGAAGGAGGTCAGCACAGTAAGCATATCTTATTACGATGCTAGGATGGATGTGAGGGAGTTGTATTACACTCTCAAGCCTAATGTCTCCTATGCATCTACAGTTGTGTTCCATCCTGTGATGTGCATGGTGGAGATGCAAACTGATCCTGTACCCAGCACTCTTGTCACACTCGCTCTCGCTCTCCCCTCCTCTCTTCCTCCTGTACGGTTCAACTCTCTACTTGATATCCCTACAGCTACTTCATACTCTCAGGCTGCTGCTTCCTCTCGGCCAGTACAGCATAAGCCGGTCTGACAAGTCTAGTAGTCTGGAGGAATTTCACTGAATCTCGTTCCGAGACATATACAAAGTTTTATCACATTTTTTGATACATTGGACCCTACTGATGAAAATAAAATAATACACCCAGTTGGCACACTTAAGCATTTTGTTACATAGGCTGAAATCCAAAATGGTTGCCTGAAAAAATTAAAAATTACAATATTTGATTACTATTGTCACTAGTTTCACTAACATTACATTATTTAATTGTAGAATTATTCAAGAAATTCTAGGCATAACAAAGTATATTGTATATGTGTAAACTGTGAAAAGAAAAATTACTCAGTTAATTATAATTCCTTAAAAAAAGCACCAGATGTGATTACCATACCCTGTTAGACTATCACCAGGTATTACCTCAATATTTCATTTTCTTAACAAACTATACGGGAAAGGATGGAGAATCAGATCTTTGTCAGTAAACTTTTAAAAATATTTAACATGTCTATTCCAACAAACATATTTAACACACCGCATGCCAGTGCCGTTTTAAAACGGTCAGACATAATGCCGCAGCCAGTGCCAGTGCCGTTTTAAAATGGTCTAAAATAAATAACTTCACTGTGACCACATTTTTGAAGATTCGCAGATAATAATTGGTAGGCATGTAAGGTAACTGTTCTTCTACCATCCCCCAGACTGTCAAGGCCATACACTCACTTGCTCCCCCCCTCACGCTCACTCTGCCTTACTCTGCCTGTGTGCCTCACCCAGTGCAGTATATAGTGAAGGCATTTTGTAAATATTTTCATGTAAGTTGTAAATATTTTCTTGTAAGTGTAAGGACCATATAGTGAAGTCAAGTTGTAAATACATTCTTGTAAGTGCCAGGCCTGTATATAATGAAATCAGGTTGTACCTATCTTCAAGTAAGTGTAAGATAATGCATTCACAGTGAGAAAGACACGCAACTTGTGATAGATGCTGAAGTAATAAGTGATCAGAAAAGTGTACTGAAGATTGCAATACCTTCCCAGCATAAATACCTGAGTATACCTTACATAGAAAACAGCTTTCCCTCACGTACTTGGTGAGCGTGAGAGAGCAGCTATACCTGTACATGAGTATGCGAGACTAAATAAACTCATTTCCAAGCCTCACTGAGTATTTTAATGGCGAAATTCGTTGTTTCCACATCAAAATTTATCATTTTAGTAAAAAAAGAAAAGTCGAAAAATGGCCAGCACTAGGGTGACCCAAAGGGCTAAAAATAGCAGGCACGTGGCAGGTTAAACCATAATCTTTTTCACAACCAAAATGTTCATATTCCTTATATCAGAATGTTAGACCAATTACGTCCTTCAAAATTGCGCAAAATGCTTTACATCAAAAATATGATTCTTATAAATATAAAAACACTGATACTCTAAACACATTTACAATTAATATAATAAGTGTCTGTCATTTCCGTGTCCATACTTTCCTCCAGACGTTCCTCTTCTTGAACTGACACTCTTGATTTACTTTGAGGATTGTGGCAGTCAGTTCCACTGCAAGCACAAAACAGTGAGCAAGAAGGTTGTACTGCAGCTCAACTGCAACAAGCAGTCGAACATGGGGTGCGGGACTGACACCCGCACTTGATTAGTTTTAGGATATCAAGTGGTGCAGAAGAAACATCAGGTGAAAAGCCAACTGGAACCAACATGTTTGAATCAGGATCCCTGGTCCACCCATAATAAAAAGGGTTCATTTCTGGTGGCTCTGGATCAAGGGAGCTTCTCCAAATTACTGCCTGTAAATGGGTTCTGCAAACATGTTCTTCAAATGCTTCTGTTGTTAGTGGTAAAGCTTTTAGCTCTGGTTCTGTGGTGAGCCGAAGATTGCCTATCTTTGATTGCCACACAGTATATCTTAAAGATGTCATGTTGTTTTCATTTGGAAAGCCATAACATGCTGCAATATTTTGTGGCTTCAGCAGTAACATCAGTTAGCTGTTCTTATTGCTACCCTAATCTAGTGTCTTCCCACTCTTTATTGCCTTTAACATTGCTCCTTTACCAATAACCCATTAACATGAAACACTGTAACATCCTGTAAGAACATGGGCAGGTAACAGACTGTTGAGAACATCTTGATTTTGCTCAACTGTTGCATTGATATCTGCACTTGATCGTGAAGGACTTGTTCCTGCCACTACCATATTGCAGGCAAGAATTTCTTGCTTATAGAAGTGGCATAGCAGGACAAATATGTCTGTGTCATCAGCAACAATTCTGATGCTGTCTTCCTGACCTTGCCAAAGGGACAGATTGAGGTATCAAAAGTAATATCAGCTTCCTCATGTATAGTGCGGAAGTCAAGCCTGCGTCTTCTGATTCCATTACAAAGCTCTACTGTTATTGGTTCCTTACCTGTAATCACAAGGTGTTTGTCACTGTGTGGCAGTAGATCAGTGTGCTCACACAGATACTCACAAATAAGATTAATCACCTGGGATTTATTGTGCGTAACAGATAAGCAGACCTTCTGTGGTGGCAGAGTCGTTGCCAATGACAGTCTGTGGCATCTACACGCTTCCTTTTCAGCTCTAGCTGCTCGTGTTGCCTCTTTTATTCTTCCACTGTGATATCTGTCAAAGACCAGATGTGTGTTTGCTGCTAAAAGACGATGACATATGTACAGCACAAACTTTAGTATATAATCTTCTATGACACCTTTGCTTGGCCATTTGACAACCTAGAGAATTGCACACTCATCAAGTAATATAGCATCAGCTGGGACGGTTCTGCAATCAGATACTTCCACTTGGATTTTGGCTTCAGAAGGTGACAGCCTCATATCACCTGTCTTTTCCTGGAATATTGAGGGTGGAAATGCAGCCAACTCATAAGAGAGAACATCTCTCATGATGATGTTCCTAGAGGCTTGAAGACAAAGCACTCTTGAATAGATCAATATGGTATCATACACAGATATATCGTCCACTTTATTTTTTTTTCTTGAAGTTGACATGAGCACAACTGGTCTTGTGAGTGGCTTGTGAAAACTCTGTGGCCATCCTTCCTCAAATGTTTTCATCATAGCTCTCCCAGTTCAATAACCCCTGTCAACATTGACATGCTCTGCACATATCCTACCTGCAACCACATTAATAAGTCCAGGTGGATGGCACTCTCCTTTCAGTGGATCTATGTAATTTTGAAGCTTCTCCCGAATTTACGCTCTGTCTACTTCATCACTTGAAGGATCTTCTTCCTTATGGAGAAAATTAAAAACTGAAAGAGATAGCTAAACATGTTTTATTAGCATCATCATTCATGCACGTGCCCATATGGGATTTCGGCCTCCATTCTGAAACGCTCAAGTGTGCCAGCTGGGTGCACTTTTTCATTTTGATGGTTACATCCCAAAGTATCAGAAAATGCAATAAAACTTTGTATATGTCTCGGAACGAGGTTCACCCGAAAATGACCACTCTGCCACCACACTACAGTAAGATTAACCTGACCATCCTTACCAAACAGTAACGTCCTCATATGATTAGTGCTCCTGCTCCTGCGAGGGAGAAAAGTGTCAGCCTTCACTGGGGGAGTCTGGGAGCCTTGTTATTGATGATAAAATGAACACCTCCATCACCAGGCACTGGGAAAAGTCTCTTAGTCATCACTCATCTCTGGCCGGGTAGCAAAAAAAGACTGACACTGCCCCCCTTCATAAATCTTAAACTATCGCATTCACTGCATTGCAGTGAAATTGTTGGACTCTTGGATATAAATTACACAACACAGCAATCCTGCTATCAGTACACAGGCAAGACGTAATTACCCTTCCCCGCCCCGGAGGACCTCGAGGATGTGTATTGTTTTCACTCGGTTTGTTTGTTCGTTTGTTTGTCTGTCTGTTAATAACTTTACGCAAAAACTATGGGTGCGATTTTGACTTAAAATTACAGGGATGATGGGCTATGACCTTTTGATCACTTTACTAAATTTTGGGCCAAATTGGGCGAAGGCCCAGGCTGTAGACCCCCCAATAAAAAAAAAAAAAAAAAAAAAAAAAAACGGGGATGAGTGAAAATTCTTTTTCGCCATAACTCCTTTCAAATTCATTATATCGACATGAAACCAAATCCTACAGGTGCATCTTTCAAATCTGCAACCAATAACACGCCTCGTTACATCAGGGGGGGTCACCCCCAGTTAGCGGTAGAGGGGTCAGTGTCAGGTGGGTCGGGCATAAAATTTCAAATGAGCATAAAATCGTCAATTTTCACCCGATTTACTCTAAATTAGAAATGTGACATCTTTGACTAGATATCCTGTTGTGTGTATACGTCAGTATTAAAATCACTGTCGGGGACGGGTTTGCTGTGCCTTTACACCGCGTTTTGCTCATTTACAAGAGATGCGCTTGGTGGATTACCTTGATCCTCCACAGTTCAAACACTACCGTTCGCATAGAAGATATGATGGTCACGGAGCTGCCATATACACCCATAAATCACACCCACAAACAGAAGTGGTCCTAAATTCTTCTGTGGAAGCTGACACCTTTAAAGAATAATTTAATAACATGTATTGGTCTATTTCCTCCCTCTCCTGTCCATCATATAGGCCCATTGATAATGATGTTTTAAATTCATTTTTTGAAAACCTCCCTGGAAAAAGTCAGTTTTGGACGACTCTATCGCCCATCACTATCAGTAGAGAAGCTTGAGGATTGATGGTCGTGGGGAGCAAGTAGCTGACCTAATAGTACAATCGAATTCTGTCTTCTAAACGATGGTAGAGTGACAACGTGTAGATGATCATACTGGTAATTTTTCGGCCACCAACTTGTCTATGGCCTCTCCAATTATATTCGTACATCAGGATTTCTCGTGGGACCCTTATGACAACTTCTTAGGAAGTGTTCACTTACCCATGTGTCTTTCCTATACATGTGACATTGTTTCGAACCCTCCAGCTCCAAAATTTAAATATAAGAAAGCAGATTGGGGATTCTTCTCAAGGATCGCTAATTTGTGCCTAGGGAGACCATAGATGTAAAAGTCGAACATTTAAGTAATTCCATATTGCATGCACCTGAGGCTGTTATTCCCAACACATCTATAGTTATAGAGCTCATTGGTGGACACCAGACTGTCGACAAGCATTAAGGAAACGCAGAAGGAGGTACAGGATATTTCACAGTCAACCTACTCGCGCTGGGGAAAAATGTATTGTATACCTACAAACAGGCACGGGCTGAGGCAAGGAGAATAATTAGAAGGATTAATCATGGCTCTTGGCAGTCTTTTGTGTTCATGGTGAATCGTTTTACTCCACTAAGCAAAGTGTGGTCCACTATTAAAATATTATGGCAAAAAATAAAAGCCCTTATATCCCTGTGCCCCCTCTGCAGGTGAACAATAACATCTATGACGATCTTATGGACGTAGCTAACATCCTCGCCAGGAATTTTTCTCATATAAGTAACTCAGTTAATAATTATGACCAGCATTAACAACATCATAAACGCATGGCTGAGCTACAAATATTAGACTTCGGCACAGAAGACGTAGACTCCCCAAACAACCAAGACTTTACGATAGGTGAACTGCTCATTGCCCCGAAATCCTGTAAACACTCCAGTCCTGGACTGGATAGTCAAATACCATATGATCCAACATCTTAATCAGGACAATCTGATTAAGTTGTTGGCATTGTATAATGAGCTTTGGGCGTCCCGAACGATCCCAAACTCATGGCACTTTGTGCTCATCATACCGATACCCAAAGAGACTGGTCGTCTTATAAATCCCACTTCATTTCTTCCTATGGTGTTAATTTCTTGTCTATATAAGCGCATGGAACGAATCGTTAATAAATGGCTTCTTTTTGTTTGAAAATCGAAGAATTTGTTAAGTGACTGACAATGTGGCTTCCGTAAATACAGAAGTTCAGTAGACCTTTTAATGAATTTGGAGCATTGCATTTCCGAGGCATATGCCAATAAACAATTCATGATAGAGATGGTCTTGGACATCCATAAAGCCTATGACATGACGTGGTGACATGGTATACTAACAAAGCTCAATATTTATGGTTTAAGAGGTAATTTGCCTATCTTTACTTTCAGTTTTTTAAAGGACTGATGTGGTGGGTGAGGGCACTCACCACCCAGTCACTCGTTGTAGTGCTGCTTTAGGTGTCTGCCCTTTCCCTCTCCTCCTTCCTTCCTTCCTCCTCTGTCTTTCTTTCCTTCATTCTTTCCTCTTCCTTCTGCCTATGGGTGACTTTACACTCCCTCTTCTTTCAAATGGTTTCCTGTACGCCAGGAAATCATTTTCTACGTTGGGTGGTAACGATATAACCAAATTATGACACCTGGTGGTTTAGCGAGTAATTACGGTGATTCTGTCGGATTGAGCCGGTACAGGTTTATATCCAAGGAATGGTTGGGGTTTATTGCTCACGTAATGCCACTCAGGGATGTGTGAGCTTGGTCATTCTCATCTTAAATGTCAGAACCAACTTGCCTAGCCCCGTGCTCTTATGCATCTCATAGGAAAACATAAGATTGGATCACGGATAGAAGGATAAAGGACCGAACTTTCTCCGTCAATTTGCCCCGTAATGTAACATCAGATATCTTTATCCATGGAAACGGGGTGCCTCAGGGAAGTGTGCTTAGTCCCACTTTGTTTAGTATTATGATCAATGAAATGCTGCCCTCAGCTCCCATCCCGAGAAATCTTAAATACTGATTCTGTGCTGATGATTGTGCAATATGGCACTCTTCCCGTAATTCACAATTTTTGGCTGGGCGGATTCAAGTAGCCCTTAATTCCGTCCACCAGTGGATCTTGCAGTAGGAATTAAGTTTTCCATCCCCAAGTGTGCCACTGTAGTTTTTAGAACCTGAAATGTCCCTGATTTGCGTCTGACTTTGGATAATCAGGGGTACCTTTTCATAATTCTTTCTAATATTTGGGTCTCTGTTTCGAATAAAGATTAAAAATTAAATTTCATGTTAATGATTTACTTGGTCATTGTGATAAACCATAGACTGTCCTTAAGTACCTAGTGGGTACTACTTGGGGAACCAACTGAAAATATTTATTAATGATGTACTGCACAAGTCCCGTACTTAGATCTAAGCTGGACTATGGTTCACAGGTGTATGAGTCGGCATCCAATGCCACATTGAGAAGGGTGGATGTGTTACCGAATAAATGTTGGCAAATGTATCTTGGAGCCTTGAGGAGTACACGTGTAGCTCGTACTGAAGTTGAGGCAAATGTACCTCCCCTCCGTATTCACCATGACCACCTGCTGCTGTCTTACAGCCTGAGACAATAAAGAAAAGTGATATCGTCAATGTGGGTTGTGTCTCCACGCATCAATACCACAATCTTATGCAGTGGGTTCGTCAGCCACTTGCTGTTCGTCTCCACATACTGATTCAGGAGTTTGGTGTGGACTCAATGACTGACAAGTTGGTGCATAAAAATATAGCACCTTGGGAGCCACCCAACTTTATCTTTGATGTTACATGGCTCCCAGCACTGATGACCAAGGCGCCGGCAAGATCTAAAGACAAACAGGTCAGAGCACTACTACCTCAAATTGAGACAACTTGGTGCATTAAGTCACACGGCTGCCTCCCACTCAGTTCACCTGGGCAGACGGGCTCAGTCATATCCTGGCATTCCCCGAGTCAAGATATCCCCAGCGACAAACCAAGAAGCAAGGAGCTCCACATTACTTCCCGTTTGGGGGAAGTCATTCAACCTAAATCTATTTTCTGAGACAATATGGATACTTGTGTCACTAAAGGATGGATATATATATATATAAGTAATCCCTCCAATATCCGATGTAATAGAGCCATAGGCAGGTCCGGATAGTGGTCCTGTCTGGATATTGGGCCCCAGCTTATGGACTTGTACTTCTGGGGGCGGATTCTGAAAGCTCAAAAATCCACGCAAATCCACCATCTTTGGGCGTAAGAGCAACTTTTCACTTAAGTGCATATTCTGGAGCCTTAGAAAACGAGCGCAAACCCTATGCGGCGTTGTCAATTCTCCTCGTAGAGTTGCGCCATGTGAGGGGCAGCCCTAAGTACATCGTAAGCCTTATAACTCTCCTATTTTTACAAATGTTGTAGCTCAAACATCCCTCAAATCCTGAGAAATAAATCATGCATCAATTAATCCTTAAGTGCATACAACTGTTGCGATTTTTCAAAAAATAATAAGTACAAGTGGCAGGAGACCGTCGTAGACGATGCCAGAATACTATAACGGAGCAAGTACTATTTCGACATATGTGGTAAAACTAGCATTGTCGGCCAATATTGCCTTTACTACAAACAAATTATAGCCTATTGATACAATGTTCACAAAAATTCGATTAAACAAGCCACTGTTAAGAAGAAACTCATCTAAAATATGGTGATAGCCTACATGACACAATGTTGAAAAAATAATGAATCCATCCATCCATCCATTGCCAGACGCCATGTATCCCAAACGGGGTGGTCAAGGGCTTAGAGTTAATTGTTTTACAGGGAGGGGCACCAATCCTCCACCAACCCCACTTGACACGTAGGGATGCCAACAGCATCTGGTGTTCCCAGGCGGTCACCCATCCAAGTACTAACCAGACCCAACGTTGCTTAACTTCGCTGATCGGACGGGAAGCAGTGTACTTATTTCTTCCTCAGAGAAGTTCACTGCCCTTCTGTACATAATATTTTGGTGGTCTTCCACTGCTTCAATACTGTCTTGGAAATTATGACTGGCAGTGTGGAAACATCGTCGTCTACCACTATGACGTCACACTCCGGTGTACTGTGATTGGTTACTCAGGTTTAAATAGAGAAACCTTCCGCTCCTTGATTGGCCAACACTTGCCCTGGTGCAACCTGGTGTTGGTCTTAAGATTGTCGTACAACACTCTCCAGAATACCACTTATCAAAACCTCGTATGCACATCGCAAAAGTTCTCGCGGATTTTCTCGTAACCCAGACACCTTTCAGAATCCGCCCCCTGGACTCTAACTCAGAGAAACACCTATACAACTCCCTCTGGACATGCATGGCACCTATTTAAGACCCAAATCACACCAATAAGGCACATAAAAGACTGAAATAAATGCAAAAGAAGCATAAAATGAGGGTTTTGAGGTAGGTTCATACAATATTCAACATTCTGGGTACTTACAAGTGCCTGGCTCCTGGACTGGTACTTATGGACCCTAACCTAGCCTAACTCAGAAAAACACCTTCCTACTGCACAGGCATAGCTCCTAACACCCTATTCACACCAATAAAGGACATTAAAGAGTGAAATGAGGTGTTTGAGGTAAGTGTAGTATGGAAAAAAGTACAGTATGAAACATTCTGCCTACTTACAGCAAGTCCATGGCCAACTCGATGAATAACCGCCTCCTCTCGGACTCTGACAGTAAGAAGGATTTCCTGAAGCACTTGCAGTACACTGTTCATGAAGTCTTGCACTGAACTTAGTCAATCGCACTCAGAAGTCCGTTCTCTTCACAGTGCGCACTCTTGTCTAACTTATGCTCCATTGTAACTTACTAAGTGTTGCACTCTGCACTTTAAGGTTTCCCACTCTTCTACCCATTTTCTAAAGCAAAAACAAGCAAGTCTATTTACGTTAAATGTTCCAAAATTGTATTCTCACTCACAACTGTAAATCCTTAACACAACACACTGTTTTTTTCACTGCACAGCACTGTAAATTCCCGTGTGGTCTAGTGGAGAAGTTCTTGCTGTTTAATCACCGTCAGAGTCCGAAAGTATCACTGGCAGGTGACCTAGGGGTGCGTCACTGGGTCGTGGTGATGGTGTACCCACTGCAGACGACTCTGAAGACAGATGCAAACTCACATCGTGCAGTGACTCCACCGTGGCTGATGTGTTGGGCTGTGGCTCGGAGCATGAGGGCCTGTCTTGGGGAGGCAACAGAGTGGAGCCAGGGCTGGGCACAGTGGGGGTCACAGGCCTGAAAAAACTGTCAATCGTTGATTGACGCAAGGACCGACGATTCTGACGATTGATGATGCGCTGCCTGAAAGCACGCACTTCCTCCACAAGTCCCAAGGGCCCCATCCCCCTGTCGCAGTCCGGGTGTTCCAGGTAGCCGAGAACGAACTCTAGGTGTTCCCGGAGTGCGCTCAGCTTGGGGATGGCTGGAGTAGTGTTATGCTGAGAGGAGTCCGCATCATCGTCGCCGTCCTCGTCGGAATTTTCCAGCTGGGTACTGACACCTGCAACTGAAGATACGATCTCGATATCAGACAATGTCTGATACCCAGGATCGCCCTCGTCGTCATCCAACCACTCATGCACATCGTCCTTATCAACATCGTCGCCATGCGTACGTAGCTGTGCATGGAAGTCATCCAAGTCAAAACCCAGAAAATCGTACTCCACATCCGTTCCGAGAAGCAGACGAGACCAACCATTTTCTAGAGTCTTGACAGGGACTTCCTTCCATGCACTGGCCCAGTTGTAGATTGCAGACTTAATGTAGCAGCAAAGGTTTTCCAAAGTCCGCTGGCCTCGCGTGTCCCGTCTCTCCCTGCGCCCGTCCTCGTCCTCGAGAACAACCATCACCTCGTCCAGGAACTTCTTCCGGTATAGGAGCTTTGTTGCCACGATCATTCCTTGGTCCATTGGTTGGATGAGAGCAGTCGTATTAGGTGGCAGAAACATGCACCTAATCCGACCATTCTCAGCCACCAAATCCTTGTCACACGGGTGGGCAGGTGCATTGTCGAGGAGGAGGGCCTTTACCTGGTCGCGCGGGATTCCCAGTGTCTTCGTCTGGTAATGTATGACCTCCTTGACGAAGTGGTGATGGAACCAGTCTTTGAAGATCTGGGCTGTAAACCATGCCTTCAAAGAATGGTACCAGACGACAGGAAGGACATCCATCACCCCAAGAAGACACCGAGGCTACTTTGCACTGCCAACAATAACGGGCTTAAGCCGGTGCATGCTGTTGGCATTGCCACAACACAAAGCAGATATCCGTTCCTTGGAGAGCTTGCGGCCAGGTACACGCTTCTCCGTCTCCTCGGCTAGAGTGTTCGTTGGCAAAGAGCGATAGAATAAACCAGTTTCGTCAGCATTGTAGACTTGACCGAGAGCGAGGCCCTCCCTGTCGATCAAGCACTTCACCTTGTGCCGAAACTCGTCAACTCCATCCTCGTTAGCGTCCAAAGCTTCGCCATGAGCTTTAAGCTTGGTAAGGCCATGCCGTAACTTGAACGCGAAGAGCCAACCCTCGGATGCCTTGAAATCTAGGGCATCGTGAAGCCCGGCGAACTTCTCAGCAGCAGCCTTCAGCTCTGTTCCATGTACCATCACACCAGTAGCACGTTGCTGTCAATACCAAATCAACGCGGAGCAGTCAATTTCAGCAAACTTGGGAGTAAACATCACCTTCCTCTCCACGCTGCGTTTGCTTCTCGACGAGAAGTCAACTGTGTACTGCATGAGTTTGTCTCAGGATCTCTTGATATCGAACAAAGTAGATCGGGCCAGGTTGAACTCGCAGAGGATGCGGGAAGACCACCCCGCATCTACTTTCTCCAACATCTCCCGTTTCTTCTCCAGAGTCAGCACCACTCTCTTCCTCTTCTCAGGTGGCGGGGCCATCATCACACACACTAAGAGGCCTGAGAGCAGCAGGAGTGCCTGCAGCAGGTAAGGAATGACCACAAAAGCAAGCACGTGGGCAGCCATGATGACGAGCGTGCACTCACGACGAGAGACATTCGGACGTCGGAGGAATGAAGCGCCACAACAAAGCTGTCCCCCGCCGCATGCGCCGAGTTCAAATTACGGGCGGGAAAATTTCGTTTTTTTTCAAATTTTTTGCAGTTCTCGGACCATTTTGGGAATATTGGATCCCGTGATGATTATGTCTAGTTAGTGGGGATGTTCGGATATTGGGCGTTCGGATATTAGAGGGATTACTATATATATATATATATATATATATATATATATATAATATACTGTATATATATATATATATATATATATATATACATATATATATATATATACCAGTACATGTATGTATGTATGAGTCTGTGTGAGTGTACGACTCCAACGTGACACACCTTAATCTGTACGTGACCTCGACACTTAATCCTTCCCTACATCTTGCTCCATGCTTTACAACATCTTCTAGCACCATTCTACATCATACCAAGATACCTTCATCTTGGATCATGCCTTACCACACTCCACCACATCTAGAATCTAGCACCATAGGACAATAACACACACACACACACACACACACACACACACACACAAGGAAAGTGATGATGCAACAGTTGTGAGAGAACATTTCAGTATGGAACACACAACTAAATCCGATCCAAATGAGAGCGAGAAGGACTCCTTACAGCAACAACTATGCTATCTGCTGTGCTTTTCACCTCTCTAGATATTGATGAGCCATATAAAAGTCTATCTATCTATCTGTCTATTGCCAGACGCCTCAATCCCGTTCAGGGTGGCCACAAACAAATCGTCTCCACGTCGCCCTGTCCCCCGCCATTTCACTGCCCTGCTCCCAACTCACCCCCTCCTCTCTCATATACCTCTCCATCCCATCCCTCCATCTCATCCTCTGCCTCCCCCTCCCTCTTCCCCCCTCCACCTCACTCACATACACTCTCCTCATCAGTCTTTCACCCTCCATCCTCTCCACATGGCCAAACCACCTCAGTGTATTCCTCTTAACGCTTCCTATCACATCCACATCCACACCACAACACTCCTTTATATTTTCATTTGTCAGCCTGTCTCTCCATGTGACTCCACAGGATCCTCTTAACCCATCATGTCCCGAGTTATTTCGCACCTCCGACACCCTCCAATCCCGAGGTATTTTCGAAAATTTTTTTTTGGCTAAAACCTCCGCTTTTGGTGAGAAACATCGAAAATTCATAGAGAAATCGCTCACCTGAGGTTTAAAATACTCGATCCAGGTAGCAGTACCTCCTTACCTTAATGGGTTTTCTAACAGGCTGGCATAAAAGAAAACGAGTTCTATGGGAGGGTAACTATTTCACACCACTCATAAACGGTATTTATTTATTTACTTGATACGAATTTATATGTAGTACAAGAGTTTATTGGTTTTCAAACAGTAATATAGGCATTATAAGCATTGTTTCACTCACTAACTCATCACCATACCTGACCTTTTTTTGCCACATTACCTGATCATTTCACCTGTTTCTTCCTCAAATGCTATGTAAACTTTGTCCTCCACATTGTCCTCCACATGTGGCCCTGAATGTCTTTATTGGCCAAGCCACTGGTAACAGGTGAATTGCTGAGACAATGGTGTGGCGGGGGGGGGGGAGGTTATGCGATGTAAGGCATTGTCCCTGCTTGGCATCTTGTAGAGGAATAGAGGAAGGTGTCCCGTGTATACATACGAAAAATCACGCGCAAAAATTGAAAATTGTGCAAATTATGAACCTTGCAATTGCGCAACGTACCAGTACGTCATTGGGAATGGCAAATGCAAAATGTTGTGATGTATCTATACGTTGACAGGATACCTCGGGTTAATTCATTTCCACTGATCTCACTCTTGACTTGTGTCCTTCCAGCAACATCCAAGCTTCACCTCCATACGTTAGAGTTGGTATCACAATACTGGCATGTTGTAACTTTTTCACTTCCATGCTCACTTCCCTGCTTCTTATCACTGCTTTCAAGGAACCAGCAACCTTTCTTCCCTGCTGTACCCATTCAAGCACTTCACCCTCCAAACCTCCATCCTTACTCATCACACCCAAGTACTTAAACATACTCACATTTTCCAATTCCTCACCATTCAACCTCGCTGTACATTCACTGACTTCACCTCTCTCAAAGATCATCACTTTACCCTTCTCTATTTCACGAACAGGAAAACACATGTAGCATAAATCCAGATAATACTCCCCCTTAGAATTTGAGAAGGAAATGAACAAAGAAGGACTATGCTATTTTCGTGGATATATTTCTATAATTGCTTATAAATTTCCCCACTATGAGTTTCTTGGCTCACAAGTATCAGTACGTGGAGACACATGGAGTGAAGTAGCTAGTTGGAGGCCAGTTGGTTTAATAACACCAAGTGATGATTTTGAGGGGTAAACTTCAACTAATGGAAAACCTCTTTGTATGCTACCATGGCCAGAGATCACTTCAACCAGGCAAAGACTCAACAACAACAACAACAAAAAAGCACAAATGCAACTAGGTAAACTTGCCAATAATTATAACTTTCTTTGTTCGGTCTCGCATGTTTTTAAGAATTCGAGACCTAAACAGAAACCTGATATCACATAGAGGTGAAAAAAGAAAGTACTCTATATTAATAAAGTAAATTATCTCAAGTCTAAAAGTTCACACGGTTTAAATATCCCACGGTGTGTGTGTGTGTGTGTGTGTGTGTGTGTGTGTGTGTGTGTGTGTGTGAGAAATCACAGACAGCTAGTAACATGAAAATGTACAAATATATACCCATAAAAGAGAGAGAGAGAGAGAGAGAGAGAGAGAGAGAGAGAGAGAGAGAGAGAGAGATTTTATAGTTCCCCATTTTAACTGCTGTTTTCTTTGTATGGTAACCCCCTTTCCACCCCCGGGCAGCCGCATGACGTCAATGACCTGCGTACTAGGAGGAACTGAGTAGATTTGTTAGTCTTTAGATCAGGGGCACCGGAGGAGGAGGTCCACCACTTGTTTTGCAACATCGTCGTGCGTCATTTGGGGGTCCCACCAGTTGTACATCAATGGCTCCAAGCCTAGTGAATGTGTTGGTGCTAGTGTGTGTGGTCAATTGAATGTGTCGTCAGGTTTCGGTTGCTGACTCATACATCAGTGTTTACTTCTGAACGTTTTGCCATTGACAAAACCATAGACTATGCTCTAAATTCTCTACATACTCAAAGTCAGCACTTCAGGCAGTTGCTTCTTACAGTACTGACTAATGAGATCCAAGGTCGCATCAGTAATAAATTCCATTTGGGCAACAAGTCCTTCAAGGCAAAATGGGTGCTGGGTCATTGAACAGGCTGACTTACTTGCAAAGTCGGCTGCAGAGCTCAAGGAGACTTAGGACATTCCTCGTGATCTACGATCAAGTCTCTCCCTCGGAAAAAGATCAAATAGATCATCTGTGGCAAGGTCAGTGGACCACACTTAATCCAATCTGTAAGCCGTACTGTAGGCTACCTGGGCAACAGGAATTCTGCCAACCGACCCAGTTGCCTAGAAGAAAGAGCATTGGCGAGGCTGAGGATAAACTTTACGTACTTCACCCATGTGTTGCCATACATTGTGAGACGATTTCCACCGCACTGTGACGCCTATGATGCGGTGTTATCTATCAGTCATACAATCCTGCACCACCAGTGATTTATTTGTAATAGTACTTCACTTATAAATTACTGTGGCTTAGCATATGTCCCCTTCATTCTTTCCACCGTCTTGAGTGATGGGGACATTGTTTTGACTGATAAATTGGTGGCTTTCTTGAGGGATGCCGGATTGATCAAAGGGATGTGACTTTTTAACTGTTTTGATACGGTTTTTATTCAGTGTATATTTGTTATATTTGTATATACTGTATTGTTTAATTTAATTAGGGTTGACAGTTCATGTATTTGAAATAGTTTCTGCTTCTAACAGTTCTTTTTCTTATATCGATGTCCACTACAGTAAACCATATGCCTCGCCTGCCAGTGCCCAGGTTATGAATGGAAATACACAATACAGAAAGGTATTGAGCATTTTCAGTAGATAGTGTTCTGCTGGGCAAGGTACTAAACTTTATGTAAGTAAGTACATGCTTTCCATCCGTTTGTATACAGTTATCTTAATTAGGGTCGATAGTTGACATACATGGAATAGTTCCTGACTCCTCTGGTTGTCTTTCATATATTGATATCCCCAACATTAATACATATTCCTTGATTGAGAGTCAGCAGGTGATGAGTGCAGGTGTGTAATGTAGAAATGCTTTATATATCTGCAGTCGATGGTTTTCTGTTGGTGGAAGTACTCTTCCCATCAGGATAAGCATAAAAGGTTTAGCTATTTGTATCTTTAGGCTTACAGTAGGTGTAGGGTGGCGAATGGCTTGGTTCATCAGTATTAGGTTCTTTGTTTTTAATTATTTATTAAAAAGCTATAAATCTTAATAAGAAAAACAATGATAAATAATTTTTTTGTTCTAATGACCTGGGCCTTTGGCCAAAGGTTGATAGAAAAAAAAAAAAACTGTGTGCTGGGAGGACTTTTATGGATGGCCGTGGAGACTGTGAACATGTGCTCACTGGCTCTCTCCTCTAGCGTTCAGGACTGCCTCGCTGGCATTAACTTATTTTTTTTTTTCACCCTTCTGATGATGTGAAAACAGGTTAGTTTCTAATTTTCCTCCCCTCCCACTTTGTTTGCTATGGTAGGTGTCTGTACCTTTGTGTTGAGATTATCCTTGGCTCCTGCCCATGGAGGGTCCCCCACTCACTGATGGCTCTGGGGATGCAAGCACACGATTGCACCTCCATGGTGTAGATTGAGAGGGTAATCTCAGCCTTAGCTATTCTGTCTTGGTTCACTTTCTCTTGCTTGATTTTCTCTTTTTTTCCCACTTCCCTCGAGAGGGGTTGGTGGTTACTATGTCGACCACCCCCTCCTGCCCCTCCCTCCCTTGGGGAGGAGAGGAGGCTCTGACGACCCCTTGACATGGACTGACGCCCAACTGACTGTCCCTAGGCTCAAGCCCTACCTGATATTAGTGTAGAAAATGCATCATTTGTACGTTTACATGCTGTCAGTTCTACTCCCCTGTCCAGTCTCAAACTTTTCTCATTAACCCAAGACGTCTCGACTACGTACAGATACATTGCCATGTTTTGTCACAGTGACACCTGACAACATATCCATACGTTTTGCAACTGCGAGGTCCATCATTTGCACATTTTTCAAGTTTCACGGTGATTTTTGGTAGCCATATGTGGGAGACCTTCTTCTACCCAACACCAGGCAAGGATAATGCCTGGCCCCACCTAACCCCCCCCTCCCCTCCGCACGCCATTTTCTCGGCAACTCACTTGTTAGCAGTGACCTGGCCAGTAAAGACATGTCACACCACGGTCTCTCCAATGACGGAATTAAAGGCGAAAGTGATTCCCGAGGTGGAGGACAAAGGAAGAAACAAGCCAAAGGAAGAAATAATCAGAAGTGATGAGGTAGTAACATAGTAAAAGAAGGTGCCATATGTTGATATGTTTGGTGAGTGAACAACGCTTACATTCGCCTATATTATTGTCTGAAAACCAATATACCCTTGTACTACATATAAATTTGTACCAAATAAATAAACATCTGACCAATTAAGATTGGTTTGGAATAGTTACCCCTCCTATAGAAAACGTTTTCTCTGGAGCCTGGCCTGAGAGAACACGGTACCAAAGTAGAGGTACTGTTACCTGTACCGTATTTCTAAACTCAACTGAACACTTTCTTTCTGAATTTTCGATGTTTCTTATAAAAAACAGAGGTTTTAGCCAAAAAAAAACTTTTTGAAAATCTGCTGGGACTTGGGGGGGGGGGTCATTGGTGAAAAATTTGCCAGGATGTGTCGGGTTAGTATTGTGATTGATGGTTGTGATGGTGAGGCTGAATTAATAAAAAAACTTGCACGTGAAGTTCTCTTGATTAAGACTATCACTTCCTCCCAGGTTAAGGATATGTTGAAGCTGTGTAAGTTTTACTGTCATGATGTCGATGTCGAGCCAATTATGATGTCGAACCGAGAATATCGCATTCTATGATTCCCTGCAAAGGTACTTTTACTTGCAGGGACCTTTTCTTAATGGAAGAGGGCATCATACTTGAAGTTGCTCAGCCAGATGTCATAGATGCAAGATTCATTACCTGATTCTACGAGAACGAAGATGGTAACAACAGTTGTGACATTTGAAAAGGTTTCTCTTTTTGTGCATTTCAAATTTGGTTATGAAATTATTAACGTAAGGTTAATAATGCCCACTTTATGGGCATAATGGAAATTCTTGTCTGGCTGCCAATTAAGTGTGTGGCAAGTGCTCGGTTGTGGGTCATAATGCGGACAGCTGTACATCACAGACTCTAAATTGTTTTCACTGCAAGGGTGCTCACTCCACTTCCTCGAGGGATGGCCCCAAGCAGAAGGAGAAGAATGTCCGTGCACTGAAGACAACAGAGGCCTATCCTATTACGATTCTAGGAAGAAGATGAGGGAGTTGCACGCAGCTTCCACGCTGAATGTCTCCTATGCATAGGAAGTTGTGTCTCATCCTGTGATGGGCACAGTGAAGACTCAAACTGACCCTATCCGTGGCACTCTTGCCACTAGCTCTGCTCCCACGTCTACTTTCTTTGTGTGACCCAACTTTCTTACTGACATCCTTGGTGCTCCTTCCTATTTTAAAGTTGCTGCTTCCACTTCTGATAAACAGAAACAGAAGCCTGACAATTGTAATAAAAGTAAAACTCACCACCTTTCCCCAAGGTCGCGTCCTCGTGTCTTACCTGGTCCAGCTCCAACGGGGGAAAGAACATGTAGCTCCTCCTCGGGGGATTCTGGGAGCCTCCTAACTGAAGAAGCAATGGAGGTTTCCTCTAACAAGCACTGGGATATGTCCCCCAGTGGTTGCATGCCTAAGGGTGAGTGACAAAAGAAAAGCTAAGCTCAATGGCTGGTATATCTTAAACCATTGCATTCATTGTCCTACAATGGAACTGTAGGATTCTTGGGAATAAATTACACACTATAGCAATCTTGTTTTCCAGACACAGGTCAGACGTTATTTGTTTACAGGAGACGCGCCTAGAGGATCACCCTGGTCCTCCACTGTCAAACATTATAGAAGATATTATGGTCAAGCTGTTACCACTTACACACTCAGATCACACAACAGACGAAATTGATTCTAAATTCTTCTCTGGACATAGTCGCTTGCAGTGTAAGATTTATTAACACGTACGAATATCTGTGTATTTGCCCTTTCTGCTGTCCTCTAGATGGCCTCATTCATAATGATGCTTTACATTTACTTCGATCAGTTATCAGGTAATAAATCAGTTTCGCTTGATTTCAACACCATTCACTGTCAATGGGGTTGCATTGATGGTCGTGGGGAACTAGGAATCAATCAAATACGACAATCCAACCTCTGTCTTCTGAACGATGGCACAACGACTCGTGTAGGCGATCGCACTGGGATTCTTTTGTCCACAGACTTAACTCTGGCTTCCCCAGGTATACATCAGGATTTCTCATGCAACCTTTTTCGGACCTGCAGTTGCCTAAATTTAACTTTAAGAAAGCAGATTGGGGATCCTGAACAAGGATCGCTGACTTAGATATATCTGGGGAGAACATAGATGCAAAAGTCCATTATTTTACTAATATAATTTTTCATAATGCCCGAGGTTGCTATTCCAAAGATTTCTTCAGTTCATGTGAAGCATAGAGCTCACTGGTGGACGCCGGATTGCCAGCAAGCATTAAGGAAACGCAAGACGAGAAACAGGATTTTTGACAGTCAGCCAACTGAAGGAAATATTATCGCTTACAAACAAGCAAGGGCCGAGGAAAGGAGAATAATTAGAAGAACTAAACGTGACTCCTGGCGTTCTTTTTTCCATGGTGAATTGCTATACATCCTTGATTAAACTCTGGTGCATTGTTAAAATACTGAATAATAATAGCCCATACATCCCCATGACCTCATTACAGGTGAATTATACCATTCATGTTGATCTCGTGGACGTAGCTAAAATCTTCGCCAGGAGTTTATCTCATGTGAGTAGCTCAGCCAATTACAATCAATGTTTCCAAGACCATAAACGCACGGCTAAGCTGCGAACATTAGACTTTGCCACAGAAAATGCAGACTTGGTTGTGACATCAAATATTCCTCGAAGTTTTGATCGGCTTGTTAGAGGCATCCAAACCCAAGCGTTTAATTTTAAAAATGGCTTTGTTAATATGTGAAATACATCTTGAGTGTTTTTTTGTGTTTTAACGTTTAGAATGAATCACAGATAATCAAGTGTGAATTATTCGTGTACCTTTCGGAAACAGTTAATAATCAAGCAGGGACATTCATTACGCAATAGAAGGACAGGATTTCATTAGTGCTCGTCCACACTTGTACTCGAACATGTGCTGACAACACAGCTGGCAATATGTTTGGATATGTATATGCAACAGTATTTGAAGAGATTTATGCAAACATGTTTCAGTGCAGCTTCAAACCTGCTGGCAGCACAGGTGATGGGATACGTGTGTCCATACGAGGCAGCTGATGTTGCCAACATGATCTGGACGCTCCTGTTTCCAGCATGTTTGCATCTTGTTCGTTATTGTGTTCTTTACATGTTGCCAACATTTGCTCCAGCACACGTGTGGACGCGGCCTTAGCAAAGCATCACAATACAAATAACTAGACCATGCAAGCTGTTTATTGCCAGACCCGTAGGGCCCTTGACCTAAAAAGGAACCAAATGGGCCGAACACTACCCTAAGGTCGTCATTATGAATTTAACTTTGTATTCATAAAGAATATTGAGGTGTCTTTTTACAATTCTCAACTAAAGAATTTTGAGAATGTGACTCCCGTCCCTGAGAAGCATTGTGTAGCATTCAGTTAAATACAAGTAAGATTGCTGGAGCCACCAAGGGGGCTTCAGTCCGGCCCAGATTCTCCTGGTTAAAAGTGACTCCTCATTACAATGAGAGACTAAAAATTATCAGCTTGAGATTCTGTGTGAATGTTACTCAGATCCCTGGGAAACACAGCCAAGTGTTCAGTGAGACACAGGGAAGATTGCTGAAGTCGCGCTGGGGACTCCACCCTGGCCCAGTTCTCTCCTAGTTATAAATGAGTTACGCTGTCTTGGTTGTCAGTGACACTGAGTCTAATGCGGTAGAGAGCTGGCTACTACCACCAGCAGGGGCCGAAAAAAATATTGAGTAAAACAGTACATACTAATGACCAGCACGCATTATTAATTATACACATATTTATTATAATAATACAATAGTTACTAGAGAATAGACGGCAATTAATTTTGTATTAACATACATCCAACTGGTAACTAAAATATCTTTAAACTTATTCCAGAGGAAAGTGACTCGCAGCCATATACCAAAAACATAAATGTGCCCGCAGACTCAGAAAAGTTTCATATGCCTGATGATGATAATGATGCCTGATGATGATAATGATGCCTGATGATAATGATGATGATGATGATGATGACGATGATAATGAAAATTGCCGTCTATTTTCGTACCGCTTTCTCTTCTACTTTTATAGTTATGGACAATATGCAATACATAATACTGGCACTTAGAAATTTTCACCAGTGCTAAATATTAAAATTACATTTGGATACAGTCTTTGCAATAAGGGTTATCTTTGAACTCGCTACAATTACTGTACTTGTTTGAACCTGTAGGGCGGACACCTTTACCTTGCTGGATCTGAATGTAATGGACTGAATTAACAGAATAAAACTGACTCACCTGGAACCAAACTAACAAATAAGACTCTTGCCAGCTCTGACAAAAAAAAAAAAAAAAAAAAAAAAAAAAAAGCGAATATAACTATTTCAAGTGGTTTTATTTAATTATTGGATTAATATTTTCTTAATTACATCGCACTGGAACATAACAGACCCTTCAAAAAACTGTTTTTATGGTGGTAATTCTGGCTAACCGATTACTGGCTGATAGTTTTGCCGGGGTGGTAAATAACTGAAGCACATTACCGGAATAATCAACACGCATGCTGCATATCTGTAAATTTGGTACCCACCATGCTGTGTGAATATCAGCACGTTGTAATGATTACTGACTCAGTTTAATGCGAAGAAATTAATGCTTTCTTCTCAGTGGCACGATTACACTGTACTATCACCCGAAAATCTATCTATCTATCTATCTATCTATCTATCTATATATATATATATATATATATATATATATATATATATATATATATATATATATATATATATATATATCATCAGCAGCAGCCGTTTGAGTATCCACTGCAGGACCGGCCTATCTCGACCGAAGTCGGGACGATACAGCCAATGTATCTCTACCAAGTGGCTTAGGCTGTCTAGTAGAGATTGTATGTAGGGTGAGAAGTGCTTGTTAGTGTAATTGTAGTGTTGGAGTGGCTTTGGCTGAGTGTGTAGTCTGTGAACCAAGTGTAATCGGCCCGTGCAAGCCGACTGGGTGCAAGAATACTTTATAGTAAGCGACTCCGGTTCAACCACAGCACCCCTGGTGTCCGTCAATGCAGTACGTGGCCGGGTGAACACACACACACACACACACACATATATATATATATATATATATATATATATATATATATATATATATATATATATATATATATATATATATATATTGTTACGGAACAGAGAAAGATAATGTACATTTTAAGTGAGAATGCTAAAAATCACTACTGTCCCGTAAAGTTCCAGGTTCAAAACAAAAGAGTTAGGTAAAATTACAAGTTAAAGTTTAATGCTCAAACTAACAACAAAACGTTCAGGACTCATAAGGATAATGTAATGGCAAATAAACAGGTTAAATATATGGTTAACTGCAATAGCCTCTATTAACACGAAATTAGCAAGAGTAAATTTATCTAAGTCAGCCCTGATAAATGAAAATACACCGAGTAATGCTCAGTTAATGCAAGATAAATTATTACAGATACAAAATAATATTTAAAATGACTAATATAAAACACCACATTAATCACAAAGACCTCACTAGGCCTAAGAATCAACCCTATGCTACACAGTACAAGAAAAAATGCAACAACAGTTATACTCAAATTACACACAGCTGCTAGATGTTTGGAGATTTCTTGAGCACTCACAATAATAATATCTGTACAGGGGAGGACAGAGATGTGAACAAAATGAGGAGCAGATCTACAGTAAGTGGCAATGATGCAGAGACTGAGCTCATTATATAGGGGCCGGCAGAGCTTGATACAACTTGTAAGAAGGACGCGCAAATGAAGCCATGGGGACAAAGAGTTGACAATCCCGCACTGAATAACAGAGAGGACGACTTACTCTACTATAACGGTAGAAGGGGGGAACTGAGGCAGAACACGCTCGTGATCAAACATGCAGCATACTGTGCGTTAAAATTACACAAAGGATGATGAAATCATAGGCTATGTAACAATATATATATATATATATATATATATATATATATATATATATATATATATATCTCCCATTGGATCCCAAGGGTGCTGGGCGAGGCATGGCACCGAGTGGGTACTAAGCGTACCGCCCTCTGCCTATCGGCTTATAGTTGCAAAGCTCATAGGTCCCTACCCAGGGCTTCCCTACTTTACAAAGACTTGAAAAATCCCAGTACTGTCCAATATTCCGGACACTGGTCTCCAATGGGTTAAAGAGACTGATAGGTTTCCTGGTCCTTAACCCATTGGATCCCAGGGGTGCTGGGCGAGGCATGGCACTGGGTGGGCACTAAGCGTACCGCCCTCCGCCTATCGGCTCATAGTCATGAAGCTCATAGGTCCCTACCCAGGGGTTCCCTACTTTACAAAGACTTGAAAAATCCCAGTTCTGTCCAATATTTCGGACACTGGGCTTCAATGGGTTAAGTATATATATATATATATATATATATATATATATATATATATATATATATATATATATATATATATATATATATATATATATTGTTACGACCCGGACAGGTACAACTCACCACCACTAAGCAATTGACCGTGAAGACAACTATATTCTGAGTCGTAAACGAGGACTGAATTAGGGAAATCATGATCATAAGGGGGTAAATGGAAAGCCACAGTAAAAGGTAATGCTTGTACAAAAATCACTGATCAATACACTGCAGGTTCACAAAAGGGGGTGATGGATGTAATAACTATTCAGCACTCCTTTACTCCAATGTTAAAAGGCAATTGGCAAATAAATAAAGATATAAACTCCAATGGGATTTCACAGGATAATGGTTACTCCAGTATCATAACACTGAGGAATAACACTTTAGGATAGCACCATGTCACAGCGTAAAGTAATATACTGAGGAAAACTCTGGGGAAAATACACCGATAGTAAAGCCATACAGTTACATTAATGACTGACAATCTCCAAAGCTCAGAAGACTGGGGAAACAACTCTGTCTCTGCGCAGAACATGCCCTAATCAAGGTGGGGGGAGGGGAGGGCAGAGGTACAGTATGGAGGTCCGATTCTGCCCAGGGCGCTGGAGGAACTTCTTAACCACGCTCTTCCAAATCCTTATCTAGCAGCCGGAGGATGGCGCAAGACAGCATAGCTATTACAAATACTGTATGATGAAATGGTGGGGTATGGTCACAGGATAACATAACATGGTGTAATAGTTGGAAATACTACGTAATACAAATAAAAACTACACGGGAGTATAATAAGAACATCGTATGAACACTAAATTCAATGCACAATTCATGGGGGAATGAAAAAGTACAGAATCATCTCAATGCTGAACGAGCAAACACACCCGTTATATCTCGCGGTACTCCACGCGGTACAGTGGGCCAATCAGTTTGAAAAGCTACGCTTATTAGAATTTTCGGCTTTATTATAAATGGGTAGTTTTACCACAAATCGCAGGAATATGTTCACGGTATATCTTCGCTATACCGGTGCCTGTGTGCATAAATGACGCATACACATACTATTGTTGCAAGTTCGTAATGTTGTAAATGGGTACAGTTTGACTCTCAGGTTCTGAGCACTCTCATTCTTCTTCAGGTACTCATAAACGATGGTATCTGACATAATTGAATAGCTAAGGTCGTAAGGAGTGATTTAGTGGTAGAATCAAACAATTAGATTAAGTAAACAACTTACTCTAAGCTAATAATGCTGTGAAGTAACTAGCGATGCAAATATTATACATCGGCAAGCATGTAAAGGATTTTTTAAAAAATCAACAACGATCTACACGCTAGTTATGGTTCCACATTGTGATATATTTTTTGACTACAGGTCCCAGTTGTATGCTGGTGCACATATCTGCTCTCACATGAATAAATTCACTGTGATAATTACTATGTTCTAAACAGCGCCAACATATACTGATTATACTGATAGCTTTGGCATATCCATCGTTATTTCTTGGTAACATTATGCTGAATGATTTTTTGCGTGATTATCATAATATTCAGATTTTATATACAATATGCTTAACCATCCTTTGTGACTGTTCAGCAGCTTGGGCATGGATGATATATTACTGCAACAACGTCCAGAAAAGCAGTATTTGAACACATTTGAGATTGGTGGTGTAAAACATGCAACAGTGTAGAATATTATGATGTTCCTTGAGAAACAAGGCATAAAGCCAACAGCCTGTTACAACAAAGTCTTATAGCCTGACTCAAAGATAAGTGGGCCAAGTCATACAAACAAAAAGAGAAGTTTCTGGAAAACAACAAAGAATGGCTGAAGCAAGATGTCATAAAGGTGAAATGTGCATCGATGAGTGGCTTGAATCCAGCAGACTCCGGCTCCCCCACGTTTGTTCGTGGCAGATGGCAGTTTGATTTTTCTGCAAAAAGCCGCAGTGCGAAGCGAAACGCCACTCAGTCGCTGATTAGGTACACTGCTGATAAACTGGTGTACACAGCGAGAAGGAAAGTGAGAAGCGATGGTTGCAGCAATCTGGCATTTGTCCTCGGTCAATTGGTGGAAACCCCGACAAGACCAAAAAAAAAATACGTTGAGTGCTCTGCGATGAAACTAGACATATTCAGATGAAGCACTTCCTCTTTTTGTGGATGGGAAATTCACAAAGCAACATGGTGGCTCACGTGACTCTCCACCAAAAAACAACATGCTGATATCTATCCGACGTACAACTGCATCCTATCTGCTCAGGCACACTGCCACCCAGAAAACATCAGCACTGAGCCAATGTGAACAGAAGTACGATTGCAGTCACTGCTGGCCCACACGAGTGATCGCTTGCTTCTACTGCTGGGAGAGTCCATCTGTCAGATGGCTGATGGAGCCAACACACTCGCCCTGCAGCTCACCTGCAAGTGGGGTTTTAATGGATCCACCGGCCAAAGTCTTTTTTTAAGCAGAGTGGCATGCCCGAAGCAGTTCAAAATGGCCAGGTCCTCTTGACCCTTTTAGTGCTGCTCCATTTGGCACATGGCGATCAGGTGGTATGGTAGAATCAAGCACCATACTCTACTCAGTTCTGCAGGCTGATGAAATTGGAATACTGCAAAGAGACGGCTGAGCTTAGAGTCGTCATTCTGGCGGCAGTAGATAAGAAATCTTCAGACACATGTCACTGACCTAGATGATGTCAGTGTAAGTGTGGACTACATATTGGAACAAACAATGATCTACAGGAAAGTGCTGAGCACCATCACTGGCACAACGTCAATGCAGAGCTGTCCCATTTGTTCTGCCACGCCCAAAATCATGAACGACCTCGACCATGGGCACCAGTTGACAGTCAACAAAGAGAACCTATGATTTGGCCTGAGCACCCTGCACGCCTGGATCTGCCTCTTTTAGTATGTCTTTCATATTAGCTATCGACTGACCATGAAGAAATGGCAATGTAGGCCAGCAGCTGAGAAAGAAGAGTTCAGTTGGTGCAAGAAGGTTGACCAAGATGAATTCTGGAATCAGCTGCATCTCCATGTAGACCAGCCTAGAGCGGGTAGCGGTGGAAAGTTGAATGATGGCAACATGGCCGGAAGGGTGTTCAGCAACAAATCAAAGCTGGCTGAAGTGACCAGCATCGACGAACAGCTCATCCTTCGCCTTCACATCATTCTGCAAGTGCTGACTCCTGGGCATCAAGTGGACTCCACTAAGTTTGCCGACTACTGCGACCGCACAGCAGACCTGTGTGTCTAGCTGTGTGCTTGGTACCAGAGCTCAGTAATGCTGCACAGAGTGCTCATTCATGAAGAGCAAGTCATCGCATCATTGCCTCTGCCGATTGGAATGATGAACGAAGAGGTGCAAGAGTCCTGCAACAAGGACATTCATGCATACCGCGTTGGTCACGCATGGAAGGACTCGTTCCTTCACAACATCAGCTACCAGTTCAAGTGCCTGTTGCTGAGCAGTGACCCATTCATCAGCTCTGTTGCAGTGAGTAAGCGCTCTCGAACAACAGCCTTGGATTTCACCTCCGACGCTCAGAGCCTGCTACACCTACAAGCTGTCACGGATCACAGTACCATCAGTAGCGACTCTAGCGAGTAAAGACACCTGAGTGTGTTGCATTTTCGACATGGTAATTTGTTTTTTGTACTGTTTACAATTTGAATTTTGCTGATAGTTGGTTCATAATAAATGCTTCATGTTGCCACGCATCATCAGTGCTATATTTGTGAGTTGATCATAAATAAAATGTAGCAGTATTTTTATGTTGTGTGATACCGAAATTACACGTACAGTGGTAAACAGTGTATGATCCATCAGGAACAGCATTATCTCATACTAGAGACAGAAACAGATGTCAGAATCTGATTCTACGTCGAATTCTACCCTCGGGGACCGACTATCGTATATGCACCACTTCAAGGTAAAGATGCGTCACTTCTCAGGCCGATCTGGGCCACTGTGCATGGGCGAGGCGTCATACACCTAGACGTACAGATACATTTCACAACTCGCAACACTATATATATATATATATATATATATATATATATATATATATATATATATATATACAGTAATCACTCCAATATCCGGATCAATAGAGCCATCGGTAGGTTCGGATATTGGTTTTGTCCGGATATTGGGCCCCAGCTTATGGACTTGTACTTACGGACCCTAACACAGAGAAACACCTATACAACTCCCTCCGGACATGCATAGCACCTATTTAACACCCAAATCACACCAATAAGGCACATAAATGACTGAAATAAATGCAATAGACACATAAAATGTGGGTTTAGAAGTATGTTCATACATTAATAAACATTCTGGTACTTATGGACTCTAACCGAACCTAACCTAACCGAACCTAACCGAACTCTGAAAAACACATTCCTACTGCACATGCATGAGGTAAGTTTAGTATGGAAAGAAGTACAGTATGACACTTTCTGGTAAGTATAGTATGGGAAAAAATACAATATGAAACATTCTGGTAAATATAGTATGGAAAATAGTACAACATGAAACATTTTGGCTACTTACAGCAAGTCCCTGGCCACCTCGATGAATAACCGCCTCCTCTCGGACTCTGACAGTAAGAACGATTTCCTGAAGCACTTGCACTACACTCTTCCTGAAGTCTTGCACTGAACTTAGTCACTAACACACAGAAGTCCGTTCTTTTCACAGTGTTCACTTTAGTCCAAATAATGTTCCATTAAATTTAAGTGTTGCACATTAACTTTTCCCAAGTTTTTTTAAGTTTCCAAAGCCAAAACAAAGAAGGTTAGTTACGTTAAATTTCTTTTCTACTTAGTCTTTTCTCCCAACTTGAAAACCTTAACACAACACACCGTTTTTTTCACTGCACAACACTCAAAATTCCCGTGTGGTCTAGTGGAGACGTTCTTGCTGTTTATTCACTGTCAGAGCCCGAGAGTATCACTGGCAGGCGTCCAAGGGGTGCATCGGTGGGTAGTGGTGAAGGCGAACCCACTACAGAAGACTCTGAAGACAGCCGCAAAACTCACGTCGAGCGGTGACTCCACTGTAGCTGATGTGCTGGGCTGTGGCTCGGAGCATGAGGGCCTGTCTTGGGGAGGCAACGGAGTGGAACCAGGGCTTGGCACAGCGGGGGTCACGGGCCTGAAAAAACTGTCAATCGTTGACTGACGCAAGGACCGACGATTCTGGCGATTGATGATGCGCTGCCGGAAAGCACGCACTTCCTCCACGAGTCCCAAGGGCCCCATCTCCTGTCGCAGTCCGGGTGTTCCAGGTAGTCTAGGACGAACTCTAGATGTTCCCAGTGCGCTCAGCTTGGGGATGGCTGGAGTAGTGTCCTGCTGGGCGGAGTCTGCATCATCATCGCCTTCGTCGTCGGAATCTTCAAGTTCGGGATTGACACCAGCAACCGAAGACGCGATCTCGATATCAGACAACGTCTGATACCCAGGATCGCCCTCGTCGTCGTCCAACCACTCACGAACATCGTCCACATCAACATCGTCGCCGTGCGTACGTAGCCGTGCATGGAAGTCATCCACGTCAAACCCTAGGAAATCGTACTCCACATCTGTTCCGAGAAGCAGACGAGACCAACCATTTTCAAGAGTTTTCACAGGGACTTCCTTCCATGCACTAGCCCAGTTGTACAGCGCAGACTTGATGTTGTAGCGGTGAAAGGTTTTCCAAAGTCCGCTTGCCTCGAGTGTCACGTCCCTTCCCTGCGCTCATCCTCGTCCTTGAGAACCACCATCACCTCGTCCAGGAACTTCCGACGGTACAGGCGCTTTGTTGCCACGATCACTCCTTGGTCCATTGGTTGAATGAGAGCAGTCGTATTAGGTGGCAGAAACATGCACCTAATACGGCCATTCTCAGCAACCAAGTCCTTGTCGCACGGGTGGGCAGGTGCATTGTCGAGGAGAAGGAGAGCCTTTACCTGGTCGCGAGGAATTCCCAGTGTCTTCGTCTGGTAATGTATGACCTCCTTGACGAAGTGATGGTGAAACCAGTCTTTGAAAATCACAGCTGTGAACCATGCTTTCAAAGAATGGTACCATACGACAGGAAGGACATCCATCACCCCACGAAGGCACCGAGGCTGCTTTGCACGGCCAACAATAACGGGCTTAAGCCGGTGCATGCCGTTAGCATTGGCACAACACAAAGCAGATATCCGTTCCTTAGAAAGCTTGCGGCCAGGTACACGCTTCTCCGTCTCATCGGCGAGAGTGTTCGTTGGCACCGAGCGATAGAATAGGCCAGTTTCGTCAGCGTTATAGACTTGACCGAGAGTGAGGCCCTCCCTGTCGATCAAGCCTTTCACCTTGTGCCGAAAACTTGTCCACTCCATCCTCGTTAGCGTCCAATGCTTCGCCATGTGCTTTACGGTTAGTAAGGCCATGTCGCAACGAACGCGAAGAGCCAACCCTCGGATGCCTTGAAGTCTAGGGCGTCGTGAAGCCTTGCAAACTTCTCAGCAGCAGCCTTCAGCTCCGTTCCACGTACCATCACACCAGCTGCACGTTGCTGTCGATACCAAATCAACGTGGAGCGGTCGATCTCTGCATACTTGGGAGTAAACATAACCTTCCTCTCCACGTTGCGTTTGCTTCTCGACGAGAAGTCAGCCGTGTACTGCATGAGCTTGTCTCGGGAACGCTTGATATCAAAGTCGACCGGGCCAGGTTGAACTCGCGGAGAATGCGAGAGGAAGACCAACCCGCATCAACCTTCTCCAATATCTCCCGTTTCTTCTCCAGAGTCAACACCACTCTCTTCCTTTTCTCAGGAGGCGGGGCCATCATCACACACACTAAGAGTAGGGCAGAGAGCAGCAGGAGGCCTTGCAGCAAGTACGGCACCACCACAAAAGCGAGCACGTGGGCAGCCATGACGAAGAGCGTAGGTCTTGTCGCGGTGAGAGACAGGCGGGAAGTGGGGAGGATGCAGCGGCGCTCTATCGGACGTCGGAGGAATGACGAACCAAAACAATGCTCTCACGCGGCGCGCGCAAGTTCAAATTACGGACGGCAAAAAATCGATTTTTTCCCAATTTTTTTGGATTTTCGGACCATTTTGGGAATGTTTGATCCCAGGACGATAAGGTTCGGTTAGTGGGGATGTTCGGTTATTGGGCGTCCGGATATTAGAGGGATTACTGTATATATATATATATATATATATATATATATATATATATATATATATATATATATATGGCGCCTGGTGGTTTAGTGGGTAATTGCGGCGTTTCAATCAGATTGAGGTGGTGAAGGTTTATATCCGAGGGATGGTTGGGGTTATTGCTCACGTAATGCCACTCAGGGGTAGTGAGGCTGGTCACTCTTATCTTCAATGTCAGGACGAACTTTCCTATCCCTGGGCTCCTACGTTCCTCATGGGGACACGTAGGACTGGATGATGGATAGAAGGTTGGATATATATATATATATATATATATATATATATATATATATATATATATATATATATATATATATATATATATTATATACCTAGGCCGCTTCCCCCAAGGAAAGGGAGGTGTATAATACGTTTATGTGAAGCTACAGAAAGTGGTGAAAGTTTTTGACTTACCAGATAGAGCCAGGACTCCTGGGGCTTGAATGATGAGTGTATTGAAGCGTGGCCCATTGGACTGGGCGAACTTGGGCTGTTTGGACGTTGCAGGTCCTCACCCTGCCATAGTGCAGGAAAGGAGGCCCGAATGATGATGATGATGATGTAGGCAGTATATAGGCAATAGTATATATCTCATATCGCAATGTGCGGGATGTAGTGTCTGCTGGAGACGTACACAGCTTCTTACTAGGAATGTCAATCCACAAAATATATATCCACAGTCTTGCTGACCCAGACCATCAGTAATGTCTTAAAACATGATGTATCTCAAACAATCTCTTTGTAGTCCAGACGACCAAGAATTTCGTGATGTATTCAAACACGTGGGGTAACCAGCTCTAGTCGGTTAGTCCACATGAATGGAAATCTACCAGACACTACATCACGCGCACACACACACACACACACACACACACACACACACACACACACACACACACACATATCCTCTCCGAGTTGTATATACTGTTGGAGAGATTCCCTTCAGTTCAGAAGGGGTTAGAGAGAGCCTTAGAATACGATCCAGGGCAGGAGGCAGGAAACAGGGTCAGCTAGGAGTTTTTGCTGTCACGCAACGTTACGCTGTCAATCACATTTCGATATAACTGTGTGCAATAAACTCTGTAATCCAAGAGTGCTCTGTAACTCACCTCACTTATGATACAGAAAGGGGGAAGGTGAGAAAGAGAGAGAGAGAAATCTACCTGTTCACTCTAGTCGACAACACACCATTTTACGACGCCTCACGACTTAATACTGGCGGTGCTTCGACAATCTACAACCAACCTCCTTATCTCTCTACTCCTACCTACGGTGACGCTCATCGATAATGATATATATATATATATATATATATATATATATATATATATATATATATATATTTATATATATATATATATATATATATATATATATATATATATATCATCAGCCGTTGAGGTCCACTGCAGGACCGGCCTATCCCCACCGAAGCAGGGACGATACAGCCAATGTATCTCTACCCAGTGGCTTAGGATGTCTGGTAGAGACTGTATGTAGGGTGAGAAATGCTTGTAAGTGTAATTGCAGTGTTGCAGTGGCTTTGGATGTGTATGTAGTCTGTGAACCAAGTGTAATCGGCCCGCCTTAAGCCGATTGGGTGCAAGCATACTAGTATGTGACACTGGTTCAACCACAACACCCCTTATGTCCGCCAAAATAGCAAGTGGCTCGATGAACGATTTCCAAAGTTCTTACAACTCTGGCGGGAGGCGAACCCTTGTCCACTGGCGTGCGAAACGCACACTCTACCACAAAGGCATATATATATATATATATATATATATATATATATATATATATATATATATATATATATATATATATATATATATATATATATGTTTTCTATGCTTTTGACCGGGAATCGAACCCTAGACCTCTAGATAGACGTCAAGCGTTAATGTCACTCCATGACGGCGTGATAAAAGCTGAGAACACCTGATTTTTTGACGAACCAGGTAAATCCATTATGGGAGGTTATATTTCAGTCACAACACATTAGGATTATTTCTCAGCCTCACGCAACTCGGCAAGTGTTAGCAGTTTTAATCTATCCCAGACACAACACGAGCGTCTTTATATGTCGGAGAGAGACAAATTACACGCCTGTGTCAAGAGCGTAAAAAACATTTGTACACAAGCATGTAATGTGTGTCTGTCCTATATATATATATCTATCTATCTCTATCTATCTATCTATCTATCTATATATATATATATATATATATATATATATATATATATATATATATGTATATATATATATATATATATATATATATATATATATATATATATATATATATATATATATATATATATATATATATATACAGTATATGGTTTAGTCATGTGAAGAGAATGGATGACAATAAAGTGATCAAAATGGTATATCTGAGCGAAGTTGAAGGAGAGAGGAGGCGAGGTAGGCCAAGAAGAAGGTAGAGAAATATGGTGGATGACTGTGTGAGGAAGAGAGGGATGGAAATTGGTGAGGTTAAGGGACTGACAAGTGACCGAGCTGGCTGGATGAATTTTGTGGGGAGAAGCGCATAACCTGGGATCTGGCACCCCTTTTGAACGTGACAGCGTTCGGACTGACTTTATTAGATAGGTACATGTGAAGCTACAGAGAGTGGTGAAATTTTTTTCGGCCTATATGTTGGAGACAGGATTCCGTGGGCATGAATGATGGGTGAATGGAAGCGTTGTCGATTGAATTGGGCAAACTTAGGCTGTCTGGACGATGCTACACCTAACCCTGCCCAGGAGTGGGAGAGGAGGTCCAGATGATGATGATGATCTATCTGTCTATTGCCAGACGCCTCAATCCCGTACGGGGTGGCCACAAACAAATCGCCTCCACGTCGTCCTGTCCCCCGCCATTTCGCTGACCTGCTCCCACCTCACACACCCCTCTCTCATATACCTCTCAACCCCAGCCCTCCATCTCATCCTCGGCCTCCCCCTCTCTCTCCCCACCTCCACCTCACTCACATACACTCTCGTCGTCAGTCTCTCACCCTCCATCCTCTCCTCATGGCCAAACCACCTCAGTGTGTTCCTCCTAACGCTTCCTGTCATATCCACATCCACACCACAACGCTCCTTTATATCCTCATTTGTCAGCCTGTCTCTCCATGTGACTCCACAGGCTTCCCACAAATAACTCATTTCCACTGCTCTCACTCTTGACTTGAGTCCTTCCAACAACGTCCAAGCGTCACTTCCATACGTTAGAGTTGGTATCACAATACTGTCATGTAGTAACTTTTTCACTTCCCTGCTCACTTCCCTGTTTATCACTGCCTTCAAGGAACCAGCAACCTTTCTTCCTTGTTGTACCTTTACAAGCACTTCACCCTCCAAACTTCCATCCTTACTCATCACACTACCCAAGTACTTAAACGTACTCACATTTTCCATTTCCTCACCATCCAAACTCACTGTATGTTCACTGACTTCACCGCTCTCGAAGACCATCACTTTACTCTTCCCTATATTCACCTTTAGATTCCTTTCCTTACACACTTTCCCAAACTCATCCACCAAGCCTTGCAGCTCCCCTTCGTCTTCACTCAACAACACAGTATCATCTGCAAAACAACAGTACAGGAAGTTTCCAAACACTACCCTCTCTCACCAGGGCCACTCCAACATCCACTGCCCTACCTTGTACCTCTTTTATTACCCCATCCATGTACAGATTGAACAACCATGGAGGCATGACATCACAATTTCAACGCAATCTTCAAAGAGAAAAATTCACTCAGTTCACCACCCATACTCACTGCAGCCTTAGCACCAACCACCCATACTCACTGCAGCCTTAGCACCATCATACATACTCTTCACAGCATTCAACAACTTCCCATCTATTCCATATATTATTAATACTTTCCACAATCCTTGTCAATCCACCCTGTCATATGCTTTCTCCAAATCCATGAAAGCCGCATTACAACTTCTTTCCCTTCTTTAGAAACTTTTCCACTAGAGGTCTATGAATGAATATCAGATCTAGACAACCTCTTCCCTTCCTAAAGCCTCCCTGTTCTTCTCCAACTAATTTCTCTGTTCTTTCCCTAACTCTGTCAATAAGTATCCTACCATTCATTTTTCCTATTACACTAAGAAGACAAATGCCCCTATGATTACCACACACTTCTTTTTCCCCTTTTCCTTTGTACAAGGGAATAATTATACCTAACTTCAAATCCTCAGGGACTCTACCTTCCTCCCAGGCCAATCTGCACATCTTCCACATCCATTCTACTACTATCTCTCCCTCATGCTTCAGCATTTCACCACACACTCCATCAATTCCTGGGGCTTTCCCCAATTTGACTTTCTGCATTGCTTCCACAACTTGTATCCTACTGATATATATATATATATATATATATATATATATATATATATATATATATATATATATATATATATATATACCTAGGCTGCTTCCCCCAAGGAAAGGGAGGTAGCCGAGACAGGACGACACACTCCCCATTTACTCATCCATTCAAACACATTCATTCGCATCTTAGCCCCAAAGGGGAGAACGGACAGATCCTCACCGCACCACACCGCACAAGGGTCAACTGTGCAATGCAATCAGTGACATCTGCAGCAGGGCCCGACAACAAAACTGGTTTACCCCTGCCACATCATAACAGACCCATCCCCTTACCTGCACCTGACCTGACTAGCTGATCAGACCAAATGCGGGAGAATATCCCCTCAGGGCTGCATCATCACTTATTCATTCACAATTTCTCTCCATTTATTTCTGTCACGCACAGCCACTCTCCCTTGCTCAACAGACATCCCTCTCGCATCCAGCGCTCTCTTCACACTGTCCATCCATCCTATTCGTGGTCTTCCTCTCAGCCTTACACCTCTCACATCAGATCTAGTTATCTTTTTCACCAATCGCTCATTATCCATTCTCTCCATATGCCCAAACCATCGCAACACCCTCTGCTCAACTCTACCAGCCATCTCCCGAACAACTCCAGTTCTCCTTCGCACTTCATCATTTCGCACCCGATCCATACGCGTCACTCCACACATACTCCTCAGACACCTCATCTCCATTACATTCAAACTTTTCCTCTCTGCTACACCCATATTCCATGTTTCAGCCCCATATAATGCAGTCGGTACCACAACACCCTCATACAGCCTTCTCTTAACATCCATTCTAAGCGAATGACATTTAAACACTTTTTTCATTCCTCCCAGCACCTTTCCTACTTCATTTATTCTAAACTTCACTTTTGCATCTATTCTTCCATCCACAGCAACATGTGACCCTAGATATTTAAAACAATCTACCTCCTCAAGCAACTCACCATTCAAAACTATATTCATCCCCCTACCATCTATCAACCTCGTACACTTCATCACTTTACTCTTATTCTCATTTACTTTCAATTTCCTCCTTTCACACACCCTTCCAAACTCCTCTACCAACTGTCTCAATCTCTCCTTTGAATCAGTCACCAGTGCAGTATCATCTGCAAACAGCAGCTGCTTCAGATTCCACTCTCCACCATCAACATTCACCAGACTCAGACCTCCACCTAAAACTCTTGCATTCACCTCCCTTACAACACCATCCATGTAAATATTAAACAACCAAGACGACATCACACATCCCTGTCGCAGCCCCACTCTCAGGGGAAACCTTTCACTCACAGCATTTCCCACTCTTACACACGCTCTACTATTTACATAAAAACTTTTCACCCCTTTTAGTAACCTACCATCAAGTCCATACAATCTTAAAACAGTCCACAAAGCCTCCCTATCAATTCTATCATACGCTTTCTCTAAATCCATAAATGCCCAAAACACATCCTTGCCTTTCGCTAAATACTTTTCACACACTTGTCTCATAGCAAACACCTGATCAACGCATCCCCTCCCTCTCCTAAAGCCACACTGCTCATCACCAATCACTCCCTCTGTACCCTCTCTAACTCTCATAATTAACACTCTACCATACACCTTCCCTACAACACTCAACAGACTTATACCCCTAAAGCTAGTACATTCAGACTTATCACCCTTGCCTTTATACAACGGGACCACACAAGCACTTGCCCAGTCAATTGGCACCATACCTTTCTCAAAGCACACATTCAACAGTCTTACTAACCAGTCAACAATAGTCACTCCACCACCCTTCAGGCATTCCACGGCACACCCATCCATACCTGCAGCTTTCCCTATTTTCATCTCCTTTACTGCCTTCTCCACTTCCTCCTTCGTGATCAAAGAATCATTCAACTCTCCCAACACATTTATTGCTTGCACCCTTCTATCCGCCACAATCTCAGCTTCCCTTTCCTCCTCTACATTTAACAATCTTTCAAAATACTCTGCCCATCTCTTCCTTACTGCATCCATCTCAATTAACATCCTTCCATCCTCTGCTTTTACTCATTCTTCCTTCCCAGACTCTCCCTTTCGCACCCTTTTCACCTCCTTCCAAAACATTTTCTTATTCTGTTGAAAATTCTCTGTCAGCCGCCTACCCCACCTCTCATCTGCTGCCACTTTAGCATCACGCACAGCCCTTCTCGCTCTATTCCTCTTTTCCTTATACCTTTCATATGACATCTCATCCTTCTTCTGCAGTCACACTTCATATGCACGTCTCTTCTCAGCCACAGCCATACTTACTTCCTCGCACCACCATTCACTTCCTTTTCTTACACCACCACCCACACGTCTCACACCACACACCTCTTCTGCATGCCCCACCACAGCACTCTTAAACAACTGCCATTCCTCCTCCACGCTGCCATTTTCCCGATCTTTCACTGTGTTCCACTCATCTTTCAATTTCTCCTGATACTTTATCTTTTTCTCTCTTTTATCCAACTCACTCACTTTCAAAACCTCTCTGCCACACCTAACCATCCTAGCTCTCACCCATCTCTTACCTACTCTTAACTTTCCCTCCACCAGGTAGTGGTCAGACATACCTCCACCCTCGCCTCTCAGAACTCTCACATCCAACAATCTTCCTATTACATTCCTAGACACAACCACACAGTCCATCAATGCTCTATCAACAACCCTTCCACCCTCCTGTCTCACCCATGTATACTTATAAATATCTTTCTTCTCAAACAGCGTATTCCCAATCACCATCTCTCGCTCAAAACACATCGCTATCATTCGTTCCCCATTTTCATTTCTTCCAGGCACACCATGCATACCAACTGCGCCTTCAACTGCTACATTTCCCACTCTAGCATTCAGATCTCCCATCATTACCACATTCACATTCGCTCCAAAACTCTGCAGACACTCATTAACATCATTCCAGAAGGACTCCCTCTCTTGTTCATCCCTTTCACTACCAGGCCCATATGCACTCACAAACACCCACAACTCACGTTCAAATTTCGCTTTCACCCACATCAGTCTCGATGACACACACACACACACACACACACACACACACACACACATATATATATATATATATATATATATATATATATATATATATATATATATATATATATATACAGTATATCAGTTCATCATTTAAAAAATTGATGTTGCTTATTATAAAAGAAAACGAAATTTCATAATACTCTGTGAATCACGTCTTGTGACCAACGTTGACTCTTGAAATAGTTACTGGTAAACAGAAATAGTTTTGCAGTCCCAAAATCACCACAGGACTCACAGAAAACTTATGTCTATGAAACATTTCTTCAAGTAGGCTGTTGCTAGTGAAGCACCATATTATGAGCAAGATGAAAAGAAATGGACGCTGCAATAAGTCAACTGTGTGGAAACAGAAAAACACAAGGAGACATCAATACGTTCATTGTGCAGTATCGTACTAATGTGGACACTGGTATGGTGAAATCATTCTCTTTCATGGCCACTTAAGAAAAGCTCATACAAGACTGGGTGGACGATAAGTTTAGTTCCAAGGATGGAGTGAGATGAGGGCCATATTGGTAGTGACAGAGATGGTTGCGAAACTGGAGGTCGATTTCACCTGCTAGAGAGCCCGCAGTGTCAGCAGGCTTTTGCTGAATCTGCGATTTGGTAGTCAAATGGATCTAGGCCAAAAGTTGGTGGACGTTCACGTTCCACTGGCGTTTTTCACGTTCCTCGCTGTCAGCATCGGACCTTTCATCCCTAGGGGTTTACACTTTTACACAGGCATATAAATAAGGAGTCAAAGTCACAGTCAAAGGGGAGAAAAGAGATGCATACATGAGCCTTGTTGACTCAGAAGCTGGAGGCTGGTGCATGGGAGATAACCATTTTTCACCTCGGCCACCTGACAATTACAAGAAAGTTCGACTAGAAACGCCCTCTTGGCTTTACTTAGTAAATATATATGTAGGAGTAAGAGTAAACACAGCATAATAATAATATGGTAAGGATCTCCCAAAAGTCCCCAGGTCCTTGTAACTAAAAGTACTGTATGAGCATGAAGGCTAAAAGGAGCTTTGTACCTTTTGTTTTCTGTGTGTGTGTGTGTGTGTGTGTGTGTGTGTATATATATATATATATATATATATATATATATATATATATATATATATATATATGGGAGGGTGCAAATTCTGTTATGATTCTTGATCGGAGAGGATGGCAGTGAGATACTCCCAGCACTCTAAATGCACGTTGGACGTAATAGTTCAGCAGCTGCTATTGCAGTAGGTTTGTTGCGAAGCAGCTCCCGCCCAGCTCAAAATGTAGGAGCGAGGTTGTCACTCTCTGGTTCATACCTCAGAAAGCTTTCCTACTGGAGCAACTTGTCCCCTTACAGGAGATGTGATCACTCTGCGATTTTTACTTTAGTATGGTGATATTGGGGCGTTTCCAACCCCACTGAATACTCTGGTCTTCGCTTGTGGGAGTTGCTGTATTGGGATTGCTTGCAAGGGCCTCTCCCCTCGCAATGCCTTTGTCAGTAGTGTCGGTCTGCTCTAAAGAAAACGCGGAGGTAAGAGCTAGAAACAGATGGTATAACTAATCTCTCTAGTAACATGAGACAGAGCCCAGTGGGCACAGGTGGTGATTTTCACGTCGTATCCACGTGGAAATTTGGTGAAAACTTGTGAACACGTGAATTCACCAGATATCCATGTCTTTTTCACGTGAATGTTTAGATGACATATTCACGTGAATAAATGGATGTGGAATTCTTACGAATTAGATGTGATGTTATCTCTAAGTATAACTGGTGGATTCATTCTCATTTAATTCACGAGTTCACATTATAATTTTTTTTCTTGAAATACATGATACCTGCCTCCATAAAATCTTATTTCCAATGTAGTTTGATATGTTTTGGAATAACAATTTCAAAAATATAGGTAAATTATAACTCATGCATGTTATTAATAGCTATAGTCAGAAAATGTTTTGTTGCTTAACAGGCCTACTCTTATAATGATTGTAAGCATATAATTATATAAAATACCGTTCAAACAGCATGAAGTCAAATAGAATCTCCATATGTTGCGACATGTGACACGTTTGTACTGAATATTGCCAGATACAACTTGCCACTCAACTGTTTGTGGTGATCGTATCATTTTAATCATGCATTTTATTTAAATCTAATATTTTCAAATGAAGTTAGAATGTAGTATTTTTGCAAAGTAAAGTTATTTGTACTTAATTTCCTGGCTTTCTTGGAGATGATGCTTTACTCTGGTGTGCATTTCGAAATTCATTTGTTTTGAATTGTTTATAATAGCAAATGGCGCCAACTGCCGCCAAGTTCACCAAGGGGGCAACAGCAACTTCACCAAGCGGCCACGAAACCTGCAGCAAAGGATCAAAGGTAATTTTCCCTCTCTCATGATATTAGGAAGAAGAGGGCAGGCACTTTGTGCTTAGCCACACATCCTTTTTTCTCCAAAAATAGGGAAATTTGAGACTCAAAAGGCTGTAGCCTGTTGATTAGGCCCTAACTTGATGGCACTGCTTTGAGAAATCTGCTTTCCCAATCCTTACAGTAAGTTAACCTCAAGCAACAAAAGAGTAATTTTGCAACTTTTTTTTTTTCATAGGATAGCTGGCCTAGGACCTAACTTATATCGATGTTTAGGCTAACAGGCCGGTATTATTTCGTATTAACAGCCAACTCACTGACAAGAAATTGAACTAACTAGCATTATACCTTATGCAATTCTGGTCCTTTTTTCTTCTATGGCACATCCGTCGTAAATCAACCATTAATGAGTTATGCAATTTATAGTGTTATTGTTTTCAATGGGAGAGCCATGTTTCCCCTGCTGTAGACAGATAGTTGTGTGTGTTCACCTGTATGTATACTACCTTAGTGAAAGTAATATTTCGTATTTACACCAGGTTAGGTTAGGTAAGATTTGGTTAATGTGTGGGGGGTCTGGAGGAGTTGAAGCCCCCCTGTTAGGATTTGGGGAATAGATGAGGTTTGGTTAGGTTAGGTTAGTGCTTGTTGTTTTGGTGTGATTTGAGTTGCTTTAGGTCATTCGATTCACTGAAAAAGTCGCTAGTCCTGTTTACTTCACTAGGAGGCTTATAACCATACCACATATGGAATAGCGATAACTCGTTTATTATTAATTTGCGACAGAAATGCCATGAAGAAAACATTCTTAGAATGACTGATTCTGTTAGAAAATCATGAAAATGTTAACGAAAAGTCAATGATCGCGTGATGTGTAGTGTTAAAAATGGACCATATTATTTATGGTTATATTGTTGGTACTCAAAATAGCTTATTCACAATTGCTTAGGCCATTGATTGGTATTGAAAAAAATCATGTGGGACCAAAACTAAAATATTACCAAATTTACTTGATATAAATATGATTTTGACCTCCAGTTTGGTAAAGTTTATGGTCATCTACAAAATGTACTTAGCCTACTGTATTTGCTTACTGAGCATACACATGGTTGTATTGTTTTTTCAGGGTGGTACCCCATTGGTGAAAAGCTGATGCACTCATCTATAGGTTCCAAGTTCTAATCCTGGTGAGGGATGGTATATTTGAAAATTTGGAAATAAATACATTGTATTGTGTGTAATGTACCGGTACTTATGCAGGTCTCTGAACAATTCCCCATCAAGACGATTCCCTGTCAAAATATATCTGTCCCAGGATGATTCCCCTTCATTTTATAAATATATCTATTATTACTTAATGAATACCGGTACTATATTAATTCATTTTCATAGGGGCCTTTTAAGGCGTAAGACCATACTGTATCATTATCTTTGGAAATCATATTAATATTTTACGTTGTCAGTAATTAGCTTTATTTGCCTCACTGCAATAAACTTTTTATTATATTCAATTTTCACCCATTGCAGTACCACTAGTTAGGCTATACATTTTTATTTTTTCAGTTGACGATAAATCTAGCCAGCTGAAGAGGTGACTGTGTCTTGTGCTACCTAGACTACAAAGGCATACGTTACTATACCGTTAATAGGCTACAGGGTGGAACTCCGCAGTCAACACTAGATTTTTTTGTTCTAGCAAAATTTGTACAAGGTTAGTAGTTTAAAAGTTTTGTACATTCATACTAAAACTAGTCTATTTTGCCCACAAATCATATTCATTATGCTTTTCAGCAAGACCATGGTTGGAGATTATTTTATTTTGAAATATGGAACACTATAATACATTATGGTAACTATTGAACTATTAAATTTTCTAGTAATGGTAATACCTAGTCTACTAACATACACCCACTCAGGGTATACAGCAGTTTTTTTTTTTTTTTATCCCTTTTATGTTAATATATTGTAACTAACCTTTCCCTTTCCCTCTCCAATAACAAACCAGTTGTAGCATCCGTAACTCTGGATTATGAAGAATATTGATGGATTTCTAAAAACATGATGCTCTGTAAATGATTTTATCCTAATTTCATTAGAACCCCATCCCAGAATTATCACATCCCCTAGAGTCCTGTTTCTCACCTCTATGCAGTACTTACTAAGAAATAGTGATTTAAAGCATTGTTAAAGTTCCATATATAATCAGAATCCATAGAATTAGCACTACCAGTAATTCTTATTAACCTCGGTAATAACTAACTTCAGAGCATCTACAATTTACTTGCTGCTCCCTATATTTGCTTTCCATCCTTTTTCTGTTTCCTCAGTTAAGTTCTATTATATGTTTGTGTATGTGCAGATTTATTATTTTGTTGTCTAATTTCAGATAACATTCTTTTATTTCTTATTCTTTAAAATTTCCAGTGCTGTATATCTCCTTTAAGTAACCTTGCCACAAAATTAAAAGTAAAACCATTTTGAGGAAAAAATTATCATGGCTTACTATAAAAGGTACAGGAAACTACAAAGTCAACTGAAAGAGCTTTTTTCTAGTAGTGAAGATGAAGATAATTCATGTTCTAAAGTCAGTAAGCTTAATGGTGAGATCCCTCTTAGCGAGAACGCTGATATATCCTTCACTTTGCCTTGTCAACAACAGATTGATAGCAGTTTAATATCCTCTTCATCAGAGGAATCTGACACTGATAATGATACTCAAAATAGCTTCACTGATGATTCTACTCAGGAAGAATTAGCTAGGTGGGCCACTCTGAATAATATCACGAGACAAGCACTTCATCAGCTTTTAGAAATTCTTAGGAAAAGAGGATTTAATCTTCCAAAAGATGCACGCACATTATTGCAAACTCCAAGGCATGTAACAATAAAAGAAAAGTGTGGTGGACAATATTCATACTTTGGAATAGCCTCAACTTTGCAACTGATACTGGATGCCAATAAAGATTTTGTTGAAAACAATGATTTCATTGAATTGAAAATAAATGTAGATTGAATTCCATTATATAAGTCAAGTAATGAGCAGTTCTGGCCAATATTATTGAAATTTAGCTATTTTAGGCCTGCCTTGGTAGCTCTTTATTGTGGGAAAGTAAAGCCGGAATCTGTAGACAATTATCTCTCAGACTTCTTAGAAGAATACAAGCAACTTTCACAAGATGGTTTAGTTGTGGATGGTAAGAGATTGGGTGTGAATATTATTTCTTTTATATGTGATGCACCTGCCCGATCCTTTCTGAAATGCATTAAAAGCCACACTGGTTATTATGCATGTGAAAGATGCGACATTAAAGGAACTTGGGACTCTCATGTTCTCATACTAAACTCTTCAGATAAATGTAAAGAAAGAACTGATGAATTATTCAAACTAGGTCATTATGAAGGAACTCATCAGCTGGGAATGAGTCCTCTCATTCAGTATGGGATATCCTGTGTTAAAGGATTTCCTTTGGACTACATGCATTTAATTTGCCTTGGTGTCACAAGAAGAATGTTGCTCTTCCTTATGAGAGGTTCTAGAGTGTGTAAACTCTCCCAGCAACAGTTAAGCTTGTTGTCTGGTGTTTTGGAAGGCATGTCACTCCCAAGTGAGTTTGCTAGGCAGCCACGGTCTCTGGCTGTGATTGATCGTTGGAAGGCTACTGAATTCAGGCAATATATCTTGTACACAAGTATTGTTGCTTTGAAAGATATTGTTTCTCCAGAAATCTACAAAACAAGCCTGTCACTAACTGTAGCTCTTTCTATTTTATTGAACTCAGACAGCCATCTAAGGAATGGCTATTTGTCATATGCACGAGAACTACTGGAGTATTTTGTGCAACAATGCGATGAGGTATTTGGTCGCCATTTTGTTGTATATAACGTACATAATGTCGTTCATTTAGCCGATGATGTGGAAAACTATCAGTGTTCATTGAACTCTTTAAGTGCGTTCCCCTTTGAGAATCATTTACATATAATAAAAAAGTTAGTAAGGTCATCAAGTAATCCCATCTCACAAGTATTTAAAAGGCTTGCTGAAAAGGAAAAGTACAGTGCAACAAAGGACACTTCACAACAAGCATGCATAACCACAACATACAAGGATAACTGTTTCATGTTGGAAAGTGAAGATTTTGTTTTCTTGAAAGAGAAAAAGGACAATGGATACTATACTTGTGGTGTTTTAAGCCAAAACTTTACTGAAAATTTTTTCACTGTACCTTGTGATTCAAAACTCATCAATATTGTGTTCATGAAAAATTGCTCCAAGACAAAAGAAAAAGTAATTCATTCTAAATACTTGTTCAGAAAAGTTGTGAAATTGCCCTACAAAGATGGTGTTGTCTTAATACCAGTATTGCATTACACAAATGAATAGTGTGAGATTTGTAAAAAAAATTTTTTGCTTTTAGTCTTGGAGCTCACTGAAAATTGCCAACTTGATTATGTACAAACAGCAAACTTCTGAATCTTGGACTCTGTAGCTTCACAACTCTTCTCCATTTTTTTTTCTTTTATCTATACTTTATCTTCTGCTCCCTGTCCTCATCGCACCTGAAGATGGCAGACACACATTGCAGTGCATATATTTGCTTGCATTACATAAGAAGAAAATCACCAATGGTGAGATTTTTTTTTTTTTTTCTTAGCATTTACAAGTTAATGATTTTCTTGAAGGCATAATATTTTTTATTATTATTATTTTGATACGTATAAACAGTCAACATTCTCACGTATCTTATTAAACATTTATTTCTGACATGTAGTGACCATGATCCCCCTCCCCTCTAACTCCTGTAAATGAAAATGTGATTGAGATTAATTATAATGATGTATATTTGAAGAATTATTTTAAAATGTTGTATGAAATAGGCGTATTACCGGTACAAACTATTGGTATCATGCAGTTCAATTTATTTTCAGTTTTGTTACTGATATTTCTCATATTAAGTAATTTATTTACAATAATTATAATGATACATGTCGTCTCTTCAAATGAAATAAAAAGAATATATAATGTAATTACTATAATACTGAATTACTAAGCATGACATTAATTATCAGGATGTGGAAGCGAGCAGTTTGGGTTGGGGGGAAAACAGAAGAGGAAGGTGTTGTACCAGATAGCTGGGTAGATGAGGAGAAGGGAAGCTTGTATTGGCCTCAAGGTGTTAATGCTGAGAATGCATTGAATACTCGACAACACCCAGACCCTAAATCATGGAGGAAGTTCCAACTGGTTAAAGTGAAAATATCTTCAGGTATGTATGTATTATGTTACCAACATTTTGTCATTTCATCCTTTCATTCCTCACCTTTTCCATTCTCTCTCTCTCTCTCTCTCTCTCTCATAATATATATATATATATATATATATATGAGAGAGAGAGAGAGAGAGAGACTGATTGACTGACTGACTGACTTATGTCTTTAGGGGATCCTCTTAGGGGAGGGAAGGTATCATGACATACTGTGATTTAAGTATAGATCTCTAGTTTGTTTATGTTCATATTTCAGATAGTTATCAAACATGTGACAATTATCAGCTCACATCAGTAACTGAGGGTGTTGACAGCAGTGCTGACTCTGGTTATGGTGAGGGTTGAGAATTAAGGAGGAGGAGAAAACGTGCCAAGAAGTGCCTTCCAGAGGACTTCATCAGTAGTCAGGACTTGCATGGTAAGTGAGCAAAGAACACAGTATATTGCATTAACAAAGGAAATGCTACTTTCCTGGTATTTTATCTATTTACAGTCAAAATAAGATCATGCAATTATAAATCTACATATCTTCATTTTAATTGCAAATTGATTTTACAAGTTAATTGATTTAAGGTAGTTGTTAAACATCCTCAAGGTGGAAATGAGTTGGAAATATTCTTTTATTGGATTCAAAATCATTAATACCAGTACCTCATGATGCCACTCACTTATGGTATACCATGTATATATACTGGAGTAGGCTACAGTATCAACTTTTATATGTCTTACTTAGTACATTTTCTTTACTATCAGTGTTGCAAAAAGGTTCTCTAACCCAGCAACAGAAGGGAACTCCAGTATCAACTGAAAACCAAGCTCTAGCCCTATCTCAAAAGCTGGCTCCATCTCCACCACAAAAGCTTGTGCCAGCTCCATCGAAAACGCTGGCTCCACCACCACCTCAGAAGCTTAATCATATTTCATTTCCAAGAAGGTCAAGATCTACTGAGTCTGATTGGTATGTTAAACTTTTTATTACCATTAAGGGGGGGGATCAGAACTTTTTTATTAGTTATTTTATGAACTTTTTTTGTATGCTTCTTTGAACCCAACATTCATTATTGAGTGTGGATTGACTTTGTATTTCAGTGGTGTATTTATTATCCAATATTTATTTGATATAGAATTTTTGTGAAGTAGAGATTTGAATGTGACCCCAGAATCAGTATAATATTTAAGATAATTATGACAGTGAAAGGAAGGTTTAAATGCATTGTTCTGAGCAAGCTAGTACTGGTAGTAAGATTGATAGAATCCCAGTGTCTTGACATTTCTTTTGTTAATGTAAAATTTAAATATATATTCTGTATCTATGTAAATTATCAGCCAAGTTCACTGAAATACTTAGAATTAGTTTAAAGGAAGGATTTGGTTAGAGTTATGGAGAGAAGTACTCTCAGGTGGTTTTAGTGAAGAGGTGAGGCTGACCAAGTGAGTGTATACCAGTGAAGTGGCTTGTAGGCTAGACAAAGAAGGGGCAGGCCAAGAACTAGGGGGAAGGACAAAGTGGAGGAGGGATAAGGATGCTTGAGGTCCTTCAGTTGTAGCCACCCCTTAAGGAAGTAGGGATCTGGCTATAGATAGATAGATACCTGTCATGAAAGTAGTCATTTAGTATCTACCTATAAAATAAATACACTATGAAATTAGTAATCACTGGCTTTGATTTCTCAGGAGTGTAGATCATCAGAGTAGCCCGAGGCCTGGAACTAGCCAAAATTACCACAAGCGGGGCCGTACTATCCATGATAAGGAACTTCATGACTCCCCGGACCGATTTCAACAACTGGACAACTGTGGGCAACGTGAATGCCATAATAGTCAGGAACGACATACCGGTACACAATATGACAGCCAGGACCAACGAGAACGACGTGACAGTCGAGATCGACAAGAAAGACATTACAGTTGGGATCGACATGGTAGTCAGGATCGACAAGTACGACATGACAGCCGGGACCGACGTGAACGACATGACAGCCGGGACTGACGTGAACGACATGACAGCCGGGACCGACGTGAACTACATGACAGCCGGGACCAACGTGAACTACATGACAGCCGGGACCGACTAGAGCGATGTGACAGCCGGGACCGAAGAGAGCCAGAGCATCACACTTTCCCTATGGATGTAAAATGTACGTAATTACTGCTGCTATGCACTGCTCATACAAGGATTGTTCTGCACCCAACAAAATGCTTCTAACACCATATATTTTGAGTACCTTCCAATCTACTCTTGTCACATGAATGTCACACCTTTCATATGTTTTACTTATAAGCTTAATTTGTGGAGGTGAAAAGACTTTATATGGTAATGGTGAGTGGCCCAGTGCTAGGGAACCTACTGTAACTCTATTTTTCCCATTAGTTATTAAGTTCACTGTACACGAATATCACCTTACACGAGCAGTTCAGGAACGTAACGTTCGTGTTGGGCGGGGGTCAACTGTAAATATATATATATATATATATTTATATGTATATGTATACTTATTTATTGATGTTCTTTTTATTCCACAGGGTTCCAGAAGCGTGTCCTACAATTGATAATAGATGTGAGGGAAGAGGTGAGGGAAACTAAGTCAGAGGTGAGAGATTTGAAATCGATTCACTGCTTCACTTCATTTAGTGACAACAGTGGTTTGGACTTGACTATTAGGCGTAACAACACATTGGAAGAACTACAAGAAGTTGAAAATGAATTGGAAAATCCAACTTATTACCAAGAAATGTTCAATAAATGTGTACGCATAGGTGGTATGAATAAGAAGGATATGGTATCAAAGCTGTTGAGCAGTTTTATGACTAAAAACCTCATGTGCAAGTATAATATGTATGGGCAAAGGGCGAAGCTTCCCTTTAAAAACACAAAGTTGTTTTGTGTCATTTGAGACAGTGTGCTTAAAAAAAGTCCAGAATCTTGCACAGCAGATGTAACTCACATAACTGCAACAAAACTGCGCAATGCCCCCAAATTGAAGGAAACTGTAGAGTAAATTCTTAAGTTGTCTTCAGCATGAGTACACTGGACCTAACTTGATTTTGAACCCCAATAGAATACTAAATTGATACCATGTTTCACAGTTTGCAACTCTTGCTTTCCTGTACCTCATTCTATTGTGTACACTCTGTACTTTATATGGAGCTGATAAGCATGTTTTTGTATTATGATATAGCCTACTTATCAAGTGACTATCCATTTTTGTGATATATATTTTTTTTTTTACTACAAGAAAATCAACATAATGATAAAACATTATTATATTTTGTCACCAAGAATAATAATTCAAAAATTACCAATTATCCATCTCATAAAAGGATGATTAGTTAAGATTTAAGTGTTTTACTGGTTGATGAATTAGGTCAACTTACTTCAAATATTACAACTGTTTTCTCTTGTTTTTATAATGTGATTGCTTCATAACATTACTTTTTATTTGGTTTACTTAGTCCCCTGTAAAGGCATGTTCTTTTATGGTTTTTGGCTATATGGAGATTGCTTTCAATTCTTAAGTTCAGTATCTTTTACCATTTACCTTCAACTTATTACTATGTTTTTCCTATGGAAAATACCATTTATAAAGATTTATAGACAGTAAAAACTCCATACCTTTAACTGGGGACAATTGTGAGGTATAAGAAATTTTTTAAAAATGTTACAGAAAAGTAGAAAATGTCCACTTACCAATGTGAATATGATAGCATTTTACAACACACATTGTAATAATTTTTCATAACAGTGAATGATAATGGGTTATGGGAGTTATGTTTCTACTTATTTAATGAGTGGCTTACTGGTACTTTTTGAAAATTTTGGTTTATGTTTTCTACTACATTTTTCTTTTTTTTTTAAGTGAAATTGTGTTATGGAATTACAAGGTATGGAGAATGTGCTGTGATGAATGGAGTATGAACAGAATATTTTTGTACCATTTGTATTGATAAGCTAAGAAATCTACATTGTAAGGGATTATGTGTTGAAAAGTCATAAATTCATCACCCACTCTGTCTTATCATGTCCAATGGCTAAATTCCGGGAATTTTCTTCTGGCTATTCAAATGCCTTCCATTATTTGCACGTGACCAAACCTCCTCAGTTTATTCCTTTTGACCCACCATCCCATCCCACAACTTTGTCATTACTGTGATCTGAGCCTTTCAACAAGCCTGCTGCTTTTTGCATCTTCCACCTTTTCAAAGAGTCTTTCATTCACAACCACATAATCAGTAAGAGTTCACTTCCTACTAATTTTCAACATACCAATTATATCCCTATCTAATATTCACACTAAATTTCTTCTATGCTTTTTATGCTTTCATAATTTTTGCTATTCTTTCTGATTAAATTTTTAATTCTCCCTTTCTTTGTTTCTTTATAGCCTTCACTTAAACCAGACCAAACAATTCAAGCTTCCTCTCCACTCCACTCCACAATAAGCTATGCTGTCCCCTCCTGCTTCCACTACTACTCAGTCCACAAATTTCCATTTTTGCCAATCTCCCATCAAATTCTTTAATCGTTCATGCCTATAGACAGTTGCCTCAAGGTGTTCCTTTACCCCATAAAGTTTTCACTATACAAATAAAACCACAGAAATAGCTTTATGGACAAGATTTTGCTTAAAATGACTAGTTTACTGTATTTGTAAGTAAATGGTAATTTTCTTTCATTCATATATGTATTAGATTATATGCATAGTGAAAACTACATGGGATAAAGGAATATCTTGAGGCAACTGTACCATCTGTCACTAGGGGCCCTTGGCTGGCGGCATGCCAGTACGTGCCAAGTGCAGTTGTTTCCTTGAAGGAATTGGGGACAGACTTCTGATATTGGGTTACTCTCTCAGATCCCCCTAACTCAGAAAAGACGTGTAGGGTTGAATTATGGTGATGTTTTAAAAATAGTAAATATATGTTGCCATAGAATTAATAATTAAATTGCCTATGTAAATCCTGACCATATAAGTGTTTGTAATAATTTTTTTACCCTAAGGACAATATAATCCATGCTTCCAGAAAGATTATAATTTTCCTAATATTGTCAGTCTTTAAAAACCTTTCTTTTACAGAGCATGTGAATATTTTGCTGGAGTAGTATAACCATTTATATGTATAATCTACAATACAATAAATTTATTCTTGTATATTATATTGTAAATAATGCATATAAATAGGCCTATCTACTCCTGCAGAATATTTAAGTGCTTTTTAGACATGTAGAAATCTCATCAAGAGTAGCATGTGTAATATGCCACCTAATTTTCACATAAAATACACGTGGATTTGACTCTTGTTTTATGCGAGTATTGAGACATGGAAATCACGTGTCACATCCATGTGAAATCATCTTGCAAAATGAACCACATTTACTCATCATAAACACGTGTTACTTCCACGTGGTTTCCATGTGAATTACGCAAGCTGTGCCCACTGGGAGTTAGAAGGCTCTGGAGTAGGGGAATCAGTTTTGTCTAAGGGCAGGAGGCCCATTCATTTTGTGTGCTCCAATCCGTATACGAGGGTGGGTGCAGACAAGATTTTTGCATCACTGTAACGTATAGAAACAGTCCCAGTGGACGCGGGCGGGTGCAGGCGATAAGTGTTATGAATTATAGTCGTGCAGAACTCCCGCCTGCACAAGCAGTCATATGGTGTGGACGCGAACTTACTGTGTGTCAGAACTGGCCAGTTGTAAACGGCCCATGAAGCTGCGCCGAGTTAGGAAGTTCACCTACTACTACATTTTTGTACTACTTCTTTCATGTTTCAGCATAGTATATTACATGAACTAATGCTGGTTAAGAATCTTATGACCGGCATGGAGTAAATGATGGAGTTAATAGTGCAATGTGAAAAACAGCAGATGGAACTTGATGTAGGAAAATATAAGGAAATTCATTTTAGTGAGTCTCTCTCTCTCTCTCTCTCTCAATTATTCGTTATATTGTTGCCCCATCAGGAGGGTCGAGGCCGCGCCTAGGCTACTTAGTCCAGTTGTTTAAGGGGGAGTGACGGGTTGTCCCATCCTCCGAGCTTCATTGTTTGAGCAGTAAACCCCAGCCACCCAGCGCAGTGATGAAATCCCTACATATTCAATTCACGCCGAGGGCAATACGCCTCGCTAAGAAAATAATATTTCAAGCCCCCCTTTAGAATTCTCCCATCGGAGGTGTCCTTAAACAGGATGATGGAATTCATCTTGTTATGTTTAGATAAAGACATCACCCAGGCCTCCTCAGCTACCATCTTAAATCTGGGTTGAGTGAAATCACAAATGACATGTGTCTTGCTTGTAGAATATGCCCACGCAACGTAACACACATAATGAAACACTGCAACGCACATGTCACGCTCAGACGCACACCCAACATCAACGGTACAGGAAGTCTTTGGGACAATCCCATTGAGGCAGCTGCTTACCTGCGGCAGATGGGTTTGCTCGATCTGACGGTCCGCGGTTGGGCAACAACTACAATCTGACGAATGTATGGAATACATCTATTTGTAGCGTCTTAAGCCGGTAGGTACTGAAGCACCCATGTGGTTATGGCTGCCACCTTACATCGTAAATGGCCTCCTGGGTTTTAAAAAATTATTTGGCTTCTTATTCAGCGCAGAGTCACCTGAAGATAACACTACTTGAAGTGAGTGGATCAAAGACACCCTTACTTACCACAGCAGTGATAACATGATATAGGACACCTTTAATAGCCGCACATGATCCAGCCATATCTGCCATCCTAACACATACCTAACGGTGTCCTTCTGTCAAAATTAACCTATTTTTTTTATACATGAACCTTGCAGCTAATTTGTGATTGTATATAATACAGGGTAATGCTGAAAAATTATAGACCTTAGAATAAATCACTAATAATAAATATTTTGTCCGTACACGCAATAGTAGTAAGCTGGATTTTATCCATCCATCCATCATCCAATCCTACTTTGCCCCAGGAGAAGCGTAGGAGTCCGGGGCGAGGCATGTTGATCCAGACATTTAAGATGAGAGTGACCAGCCTCACTCATTCCTGAGTGTCATTAGGTGAGCAATAACCCCAACCAATCCTTGCATATAAACCTTCTCTGGCTCAATCCGATTGGAGTGCAATAATTACCCACTAAACCACCAGGTGTCATAATTTGGTTATATGGTTACCACCCTGCGTAGTAAATGGTTTCCCGGTGTACAGGAAACCATTTGGCATGTCACTCAGTGACCTCTTCCTTACAACTAATCCTTCTGCTTACAATGTTAATCTTCTCCCTCCGTTGGGCTCCTTAACCCCTTAACACTTGGGAGCAAGGGATCATACCGCGGGGTGTCACTTTTGTGATTCTGTGTTATTTTGAATTCACCCGGGCTTTCAAGTGGGGGCTTGTATCATCTATCAGTACTGACAATGTCCAACACTAGTCAGCACTCCTAATCTCATCTGTACTCCCATCCATTGTTGACGATTTAGCCATTTCTCCCCGTTCTTGACTCCCCTCCCTACCCCCCCTCCATTACCCTATCCTCTCGCCTGCCCGGCCATGCTACTAAGTACATCTTCCCTGGAATTTTTCACTGATTTCATCCATTGAAATAAGCCCTATGTCGTATTCTTATACCAAATAATATATACAAGAAAGAAATCAGGTGAGAGTGCCATACACCTGGAATTGGCTAATTATCACATGACAACACCTCACGTGCACTCGTTCGCTAATTTTCGCTGTTTTTTTCCCCTTGAAATATGCCGTATAATCTATTTTCGTAATAAATATGCATGCAAGGAGAGAAGGGAGAAGCCTAAGTGATATTTACATTCACCTGGAACTACCTAATTTATAATGTATTGTCTAGATTTCCTGCCAATCATATCAGTGCTACACAAAGCTGTTTCAAGATTTAACATTGGTAGCTCTGATTATATATCTCCTAAGTAGGCCTCTAATCTATTTTCGTAATAAATATACATGTAAGGAGGGAAGGGAGAAGCCTAAATGATATTTACATTCACCTGGAACTACCAAATTTATAATGTATTGTCTAGATTTCCTGCCAATCATATCAGTGCTAGACTTAGCTGTTTCAAGAAGTAATATTGGTAACTCTGAATAACCCCTAAAGCAGGCCTCTAGGCTGGCTGGCCTGGCCCCTGCGTTATCAGTGTACTCTCATCTTCCGAAGTGAGAGGACGTATGTTTCATCTTGCTGACTTCAAGGCCTTTTTTCACCCCCATGCAAATGGCTCTGTGACCTTTACCCCTACTAAACCTCGTGTGGAAAGAGGTAAAGGGCTGACAATTGATAAAAGAGTGACTACGATCTTTCTATTGAGTAAAACAGTGCAAGTGGAATTGTAAATAATGTGTAAATAATGTGTAAACAGCAAGTGAAAGTAATGAATGTAAATATACGTGAACAATGGAAAATAGTTTTATAAGTTATTTCAAGTGACAGTGCACAACACAGTGTAAATAAAATAGAAATGTAAATAACGTAAATAAAATAGAGAACGTAAATAGAAATGTAAATGAGTAGTATTATAAGAATACGAGTATATACCCTAGGAGTAATGAAAGTGAAAGTTTCACTCTAGCATGTCTGAATGCTATGAGTTATGAGAGTGAAGATGAAAGTGACATTCACTCTCAGTGCCAGTATACAGGACGAGAAAGTGAATGCTACGTATTTTACTGAAAGAAATTCAATCCCTACAGTGACAATAAACTAATACTACTGAAGGAAACTTATGGATAAAGACTGTAGATATATATAAGTGTTATATAGTAATAGAAATATAAAGTGTGAGGGGTTTTATGAATAATAAATGACAGACTACCATGAGCGAACTAGTGCCAGTGCGACGATCAGACGCGCTCGTAATTTCCATTGCTTTCACAGTGTTTTTTTTTTTGAGTATGGATCCCAAACTACTTGAAAATTGTAGAATAGTGTTTATAGTGTTTGTATCTGGCTGTGGTAATCATATTATGGGTTGTCGGGAAGTGTGAAGTGGAGACTTCGTTACCCTACTTCAGAGGTCTCCACAAGTCCTACGGTAACCGACGAATGCTCAACAATCATTCCAGGAGAAAGCTGAAGGTATGTGCCATAAGCATATGTAATTTTATTATTCTAGGACTAATAACTGATTTTTGGCAAATATTTTTTGAGAGTCTGTCGGAGCCCAAATAACCCCGCGGCACACGCAAGTCATTGGTAAACAAGCCCGCGGTGTAGGGGTTAACCTGTCATATCGCTCCGGTACGACCTGTGGACCCTCCAAAGAAACGTCGTCTGTGGCACTTTGGAGCTGCAGACTGGGAGGCTCTCAGGCAATACTTCTTTGATTTTCCCTGGAATGATTAATGCTCCTATAGCCGGGAGCCATCTGAGTGTGCCTTGCATATTACGGAGGCTATTCTCTCAGGCATGGAAGCATACATTCATTTCTCATATCCTTTGACTAATGCAAGAAAGCCTTGGTTTAATCATGCTTGTTCTACTGCTGTCCGCAACAAGGAAAGGGCCTATAAAAGATACCGGAGCCAACCCACCCCTGAATCACATCTTTTTTATGTTTCTGCCCGGAATCGTGCTAAGTCTGTTCTTCACTCTGCTAAAAATAATTTCATCCGTACTAATTGCTCTCAACTCTCCAACTTGAATTCTTCCCTCTCCTTCTGGTACCTTGCCAAAAACTTTTCTAAGAACTTTACCTCATCATCCTTCCCTCCTCTCTTCTACTCTAATGGCTCTGCAGCTATTTCTTCTACAGATAAAGCAGATCTCTTTGTTCAGACTTTCTCCTCCAATTCCACCTTAGATAATTCCGGTGCTGTTCCTCCATCACTTCCCCCCTCTGACTTCCTCATGGCTGACATTAAAATTTCTTCAGCTGATGTATTTTCTGCCATCACTGGCCTCAATACTAGCAAGGCATATGGGCCTGATGGAGTCCCTCCCGTTGTCCTCAAGAACTGTGCTTCTGTGCTTACACCCTGCCTTGGTAAACTCTTCCGCCTTTGTCTTTCAACTTGTACTTTTCCTTCTTGTTGGAAGTTTCCTCTCATTTAGCTAGTCCCAAAGAAGGGTGACCATTCCTAACCTTCTAACTATCGTCCAGTTGCTTTAAAATCCTGTGTCTCAAAAGTTTTCGAGTCTGTTCTCAAGAAAATTTTTTTAAAGCATCTTCCCTATCACAACCTTCTTTCTGATCATCAGTATGGGTTCCGTCAGGGACGCTTCACTGGCGATCTTCTCACCTACCTTTCAGACTCCTGGTCCTTTCGGGACTTTGGCGAAAGCTTTGCCATTGCACTTGACATCTCAAAGGCTTTCGATCGAGTCTGGCATGAATCTTTGATTTCCAAACTGCCCTCTTACGGTTTCTATCCTTCTATCTGTGCCATCATCTATAGCTTCCTTTCTGGTCATTCTATAGCTGATGTTGTAGACGGCCATCATTCTTCTCCTAGATCTATCAACAGTGGTGTTCCTCAGGGCTCTGTCCTATCTCCAACTCTCTTTCTTTTATTCACCAATGATCTTCTAAGCCGTACATCTAACCCAATCCACTCGTACGCTGATGATTCCACCCTTCACCTTTCCATTCGGTTTCCGCAAAGTCCATCTCAGCAGTTACTTCAACAAACAAGGGATGAGGCTATGGCACACCTAATGTCTGACTTGGCTCGTATCTCTGACTGGGGTAAAAATAATCTCCTTGTTTTTAATGCATCAAAGACTCAGTTTTTACACCTATCAACCCGTCAAAATCTTCTACAGGAGATAATAATAATATCCAGCTCAATCCTGCGTCATACTTGAACCTGCTTGGGGTTTCATTCACTCGGGACTTATCTTGGAAGATATTATTGCATCTCTTATAAAATCTCCTTCCAAGAGATGGTCAGAATCAAGGTCCAAATAGGAGAAGGGAAGGACGGGAGGAAGGAGTATATGCAAGAAGAGTGGAAAGGTTACAAGAGGATGAGAAAAAGGCAGAATATAAGAGAGAAGTGGAGGAACGATTGGGTAAATATGAACTGGAGGAGATGGGAGACGTGGAAGGTGTGTGCAAGATATTCACAGAAGAAATCTCTGCAGCATGTGAGGTGGTGTGTGGGGTGAATAGAAGACGAAAGGGGGTGCAAGGAAGAGCAGTGTGGAATCAAGAGGTAAGATTGGCTGTGGCACAAAAGAAAAAAGCATATAACGAATGGATGAAAAATAGGGGCGTGGAAGAAGTTGAGAGACGGAAGAGAGAGTTATATGTAGAAAGGAAGAGAGAGGTGAGAAGACTAGTAAGAGACAGTAAGAAAAGAGTGGATGAGGAATTTGGAAAGAATTTGAGTGTCAAATAAAGTGAATGTAAGAAAATGTTCTGGATAGAGGTAAAGAGAGTCAGACAGGTTGTAATGAAGTTAGTAGGGGGGTGAAAGATAAAAATGGTAGATTACTAGTTCAGAAGGGAGAAAAAGTGGGCAGATGGAGAGAACACTGTAAGGAATTGTTGGACATAGAGAATGAAAGTAATGTGAGTATAAGTGGCTGAGGAATGGCTGGGAGAAGGAGGGAGGTGAGAAGACAGGAAGAAATCAGTAGGATGGAAGTTGTGGAAGCAATGAAGTTAAAACGGGGAAAGCCTCAGGAATTGATGGAGTGTGTAGTGAAATGCTGAAGTATGAGGGAGAAATAGTAGTAGAATGGATGTGGAAGATGTGCAGATTGGCCTGGAGGGAAGGTAGAGTCACAGAGGATTGGAAGTCAGGTATAATTATTCCCTTGTACAAAGGGAAAAGGGAAAAAGGAGTGTTTGGTAATCAGAGGGGCATTGGTCTTCTTAGTGTAATAGGAAAAGTATATGGTAGGATACTTATTGACAGAGTTAGGGAAATAACAGAGGAATAAGTTGGAGAAGAACAGGGAGGCTTTAGGAAAGGAAGAGGTTGTGTAGATCAGAAATTCATTCTTAGATCTTTAGTGGAAAAGTTTCTAGAGAAGGGAAAGAAGTTGTATGCGGCCTTCATGGATTTCAAGAAAGCATATGACAGGGTGGATAGACAAGGATTGTGGAAAGTATTAAGAATATATGGAGTAGGTGGGAAGTTGTTGAATGCTGTGAAGAGGATGAATGAGGGTGCTAAGGCTGCAGTGTGTGTGGATAATGAACTGAGCGTTTTTCTATTTGAAGCTAGGATTGAAATAGAGATGTGTCATGTCTACATGGTTGTTGAATCTGTATATGGACGGGGTTATAAAAGAGATACAAGGTATGGCAGTGGATGTTGGAGTGGCCCTGGTGAGAAAGGGCAGTGTTTGGAGACTCCCGGTACTGTTGTTTGGCGATGATACTGTGTTGTTAAGTGAAGACGAAGGGCAGCTGCAAGGCTTGGTGGATGAGTTTGGGAGAGTGTGTAAGAATCGGAATCTAAAGGTGAATGTAGAGAAGAGTAAAGTTATGGTCTTCGAGAGAAGGGAAGTCAATGAATGTACAGTGAGGCTGAATGAGGAGGAAATGGAAAATGTGAGTACGTTTAAGTACTTCAGTAGTTTGATGAGTACGAATGGAAGTTTGGAGGGTGAAGTGCTTGAAAGGGTACAACAAGGAAGAAAGGTTGCTGGTTCCTTGAAAGCAGTGATAAGAAACAGGGAAGGGAGCATGGAAGTGAAAAAGTTATTACATGACAGTATTGTCATACCAACTCTAATGTATGAAAGTGAAGCTTGGACCTTGTTGGAGGGACACAAATCAAGAGTGAGAGCAGTGGAAATGAGTTATTTGAGGGGAGCCTGTGGAGTCACATGGAGAGACAGAGTGACAAATGAGGATGTGAAGGAGCGTTGTGGTGTGGATGTGGATGTGATAGGAAGCGTTAGGAGAAACACACTGAGGTGGTTTGGCCATGTGGAGAGGATGGAGATTGAGAGACTGACGAGGAGGGTGTATGTGAGTGAGGTGGAGGGGGAGAGAGGGAGGGGAAGACCGAGGATGAGATAGAGAGATGGAGTGGACGGGTATATGAGAGGGTGTGTGTGAATTGGGAGCAGGGCAGGGAAAGGGCGGGGGACAGGGTGACGTGGAGGCGATTTGTTTGTGGCCACCCCGTATAAGGGATTAAGGCGTCTGGCAATATATATATATATATATATATATATATATATATATATATATATATATATATATACAGAGAGAGAGAGAGAGAGAAACGCCGAAATCCCGTAAGAACAAATCGCCTCCATGTCGCGCCCAGTCCAACGCCATTTCACTGCCCTGCTTCCAGCTCACATCCTCCTCTCTCATATACCTCTCCACTCCATCCCTCCATCTCATCCTCGGCCTTCCCCTGCCTCTCCCCCCTCTCCGCCTCACTCGCATACACTCTTCTCTTTAGTCCTCTCCACATAGCCAAACCACCTCAATGTGTTTCTCGTAACGCTTCTATCACATCCATATCCACACCACAACGCTCCTTCACTTCCTCATTTGTCAGTCTGTCTCTCTACGTAACTCCACATGCTCTTCTCAAAAATCTCATTTCCACTGCTATCACTCTTGACTTGTGTCCTTCCAACACGGTCCAATCTTCACTTCCATACGGTTGGGTTGATATCACAATGCTGTTATGCAGTGGCTTGTTTACTTCCATGCTCACTTCCCTGTTCCTTATCATTGCTTTCAAAGAACCAGCAACTTTCTTCCCTGCTGTACTCTTTCAAGCACTTCACTCTCTATACTTCCATCCTTACTCATCGCATTATCGAAGTATTTACGCACCCTCATTTTCCATTTTCTCCTCATCCAGCCTCAATGTACATTCAGTGGCTTTATTTTCTCTTGAAAACCATAACTTTACTCCTCCCTACACTCACCTTTAGATTCCGTTTCTTACGCACTGTCTAAAACTCATTCATCAAACATTAAGTTCCCCTTCGTCTTAACAATACAGTATCATCTGCAAACAACAGTATAGGGAGTTTCCAAATACTGCGCTCTCTCAGTAGGGTCGCTCCAACATCCGCTGCCCCACCTTGTACCTCTTTTATAGCCCCATCCATATACAGATTGAACAACTATGGGGACATGACACATTCCTGTTTCAATCCAGTATTCAGAAAGAAAGTTCATTCTGTTCACTACCCACACACACTGCAGCCTTAGCCCCCTCATAGATACTATTCACAGCATTCAGCAACTTCCCATTAGTCCATATATTCTTAATGCTTTCCACATTCCTTGTCTACCCACCTCGTCATATGCTTTCTCCAAATCCATGAAGGCCGTATACAACTTTTTTCCCTTCTCTAGAAATTTTTCCACTGAAGACCTAAAAATGAATATCTGATCTACATAACCATTTCCTTTCCTAAAACCTCCCTTTTCTTCTCCAGCTAATTCCTCTGTTATTTCCCTACCTCTGGCAATAAGTATCCTACTGTTGCATTAAGAAGACAAATGTTTCTGCGATTACCACACACTTCTTTTCCGTTTTCCTTGTACAGGGGAATAATTATACCTGACTTCTAAGCCCCTGAGCCTCTACCTTCTTCCTAGGCCAATCTGCACGTCTTCCATATCCATTCTACTATTATCACTCCCTCCATGCTTCAGCATTTCACCACACACTCCATCAATTCCTGGGGCTTTCATCATTTTGACTTTCTTCGTTGCTTCCACTGTTTCCATCCTACTGATTTCTTCCCCTCTTCTCACATCCCTCCTTCTCCTAGCCATTCCCCAGCCACTTATACTCCCATTACTTTCGTTCTGTATGTTCAACAATTCATTAAAGTGTTCTCTCCATCTGTTCACTTTTTCTCCCTTCTCCACTAGGAATCTACCATTTTTATCTTTTTCTCCCCGACTTACCTCTTCATCACCCTGTCTAACTCTCTTTACCTCTTTCCAGAACATTTGCTTACATGCCCTCCACTTTACACTCAAATTCCTTCCAAATTCCCCATCCATTCTCTTCCTGCTCTCTCTTACTAATCTTTCCACCTCTGTCTTCTTGACATATAACTCTGTCTTCTGTCTCTCAACTTCCCCACGCCCCTGTTCTCATCCTCTTACTATATGCTTTCTTTTTTTGTGCCACAGCCTGCCTTATCTCTTCATTCCACCATGCTGTTCCTTGCACCCCCTTTCGTTTTCTCTTCACCCCACACACCACCTCACATGCTGCACAGATTTCTTCTACGGATATCTCGCACACACCATCCACAACATCCACCTGCTTCAAATCATATTTACCAAATCGCTCCTCCACTTCTCCCTTATAATCTGCCTTTTTTTTTCCATCCCCTTGCAATCTTTCTACCCTCCTTGTATATTTTACTTTCTCCTGCCCTTCCCTTCTCGTACTCTTCCATATCACTTGAACCTTGACTTTCACAACCACAATGTGGTGGTCAGATAGCCCACTACCCCAACCTCTACAGTATATGCCCTTGCATCCATTACACTCCTTCTCATTCTATCATCCACGGACACAAAACCAATCATTGCCTTCAGTTCATTCAGTTCACCACTCGCCCTTCTTATCACGCACCTTGTATACCTGTGGATCATTTTGTGTCTAAAGAAGGTATTGGCTATCACCGATCCTCTCCCTGCACAAACGTCCACTAGAGCACTGCCATTCTACATCCACTTCTGCAGGCACACCCCACTTTCCTACTACTCCATCCACTTTCACATTCCCTACTAATCCATTCATATCTCCATTCAATATTATTCTCATTTCTTTCAAACTTCTCCATGCGTGCTCCTACATTTGTCCAGAACTCTTCTTTCATTCTACTTGCATGATCTTGCTTTGGTGCACACACACACACACACACACACACACACACAAACACGTCGGAGGAAGACGTCCTTTACCGGCGCTCCATACCAGCTCAACACGGCCAGAGGCATTACCTAAATAAGTATCTTTGAATGAGTCAAGCTCTGTACCAGGTTAGACTAAATGATTTTTCATTATTAAAAGGAAAAGAAATAAGTTTAAATAAGACTGGTTCAAACAACAAAGAACCACGATGCGTTGAGTCAGCTGGGTTTGTTTATACTACGGCAACACGCGGAAAGTGTAAGTACATACTCTTCATTTAGTATTACAAAATGGATACATACTTCAGTAAAACAAATTTGGAAAAGAAAAGGGATAAAAGTAAAAAGCAAAATGATGATTTCTACCAAGAACTGGTTGAAGTGGAGACTCACAATAGACTGGTTGAACGTGTACACAAACTAGAAATGGCTTTCAAAAATGAAATTGATGAAATAAAGAAGCAAATGCACTTGCAAAAGGAAGAGATAGAAAAACTGGGAAGGGAGGCCAATAAGAAAGACACAACCATCAGTGAACTAACAGTGGGATTGAATACGCTTAGGAAGAAAGTGAGTGAAATGGGAAGTACAGTAGTTAATCACGAGAGTGTTATGGAAGAGTTAAAAAATGACACAGAGACAATTAGACAAGCAAGCAGTCTTATGGACCAGAGCAGTGATATTGAGGAGAAGATAACACAGGTGAATGAAGCTGTGCAAAGCTACAAAAATGATGTAGAAACCACGTATGCTGAAATGGTGAAAGTAAAGAAAGACTTAGAAACAAGGGTGGAGGAAAAAAACATTAAAAAGGAAGTGAAAAGAATAATCCAAAGCAATCCAAAGTTAGTCAGAGATTCAGTAGAAATAAATAAATCAATAGTAATCACTGGTATAGAAGAGGAAGAAATTAAAAACAAAATCACTAGAGACAAAAAGGAGATGGCAAATGTAATGAGCTTACTGAAAGAAGTATCAGAGGAAATCTGTAGTAAAGACATAGAGGAACACAAAAGGATAGGGAAATACGAGAAAAGCAAGACAAGACTTCTAAAGGTGACTTTCCAGAGTGTAAACACTGTGGAAGAGATACTAAAAAATGCAAAGAATCTTATGGAAAAAGAGGAGTTCAAAAATGTATGGATAAAAAGATGCCTAACACAAGAGGAACTGGAATTACTGAAAGAGAAAAGGGAGGAAGCAAAAACAAAAAATGAGGGAAGATCAGAAGAGGACAAGAAGAAATTTTTTTTACAAAGTAATAGGATTGCAGGTACGAAAGTGGTACACAAACAGGATGGAAGAAAAAGGAGGAAGTTAGTAGAACCATGTCATGACAAGTATATAAACAAGATGATAAAGTTGATGTACTCAAATGTGGATGGAATGGTATCTAAATTACTAGAGATGAATGATTATGTCAGAGAAAATGAACCACAAATAATATGCCTAACTGAGACAAAATTAACACCAAGGATATCCAATGACATACTAAACTTAGAGGAATACAATATATGGAGAAGACAGAAATTTAAAAAAAGGAGGAGGAATTATAATATTAACTAAGAAAAATCTAAAAGTCAAGGAAATAAACCTAGATATACCATCACAAGTAGAACTGATTGCAGTAGAGATCGACACACCTGAAGGTAAAGTAATTGTAGCCAATTTGTATATGCCACCCAGATCAAACACATGGGAAAGAGACGAATATGAGGACCTGGCAGTGAGTACAATTCAGAGTATAAGATCCTTGCTACATAAAATGGAAGAGAAATCGGAAAGAATTATACTAACTGGGGATTTCAATACAAATATAAATTGGAATACTCTAGATATAAATAGCCGAGAAAGCTGTTGGGACCAAAAGCTCCTGGATCTCGTACAAGAGTTTTTATTAACGCAACATGTGAGGGAAACCACTAGAAAAAGAGGACTTGATGTACCTT